>NW_006383030.1:1851267-1852800 GCF_000221225.1 Thermochaetoides thermophila DSM 1495 | reverse complement strand
GNGAGAGAGAGAGAGAGCAAAAGGATATCATCCAACAGGGTTGTGAATAAGTAAGACACCCTTAGTTCCCTCGGATACTATTTCTGTTACTTTGTGTATTGTGTACCGCTTATCATTATTTTCAGTTAACAGTGTTGCAGCATCATGTTGTTTGTTTACCCAATGTTGACGGGGAGCTGGTTGCACAGCTCAGTAATCTCGTTCCACTTGTATTCCATGCAGTATGACGTATTCCAGGGACAAGAATTGCGTACAGAGCCGTCCATCTCATGGTGAATGGCTATTGATGGGGTTTCTGGCGTCCGTCTGCGCGAGTCTGAGCTTTTCTGGTTGTAGACTCCGTAGCAGGCAGGGGGTACTTGGTTCTTCGCACAGCTGACAACTGTTTGTTAGTAGTAACTTGACTTTCCTTACCCTTAGTGGGTATGGTTCAGCCGTAGAAGATGGCTTCTCAAGCTGTGAAATTAACTCGTCAAACGAATACCATTCGGCCTCAACTATACTTCGGACCTCAGTGAACACAAAAGCATGTGTGTGCTCTGAAAGATACCTCGCTTCAAAGAGTCATATTTTGGTTTGGACCTCCACAAAATCGGATGTTTGTATCCATCTATATTCGTTTCAATCACTTTTGACGAATCAATTCCATGGTGATCGGTTTCTTCCGTCTGTGCTGATATACCAGACTCAGTTCTGTTGTCAATCCATGTCTGGATAGAGGAAGAGGTATGACCCATACACTCTAATGTTGTGCGGCTGCTTCGGTGTAAGTGTCGTTGTGCCTCTTCTGTGTCGGGCATGTACGTCGTGTGATGTTGTTCTTGTCAGGGGCTGGACACGAAAAGGAGTAGGCGCCGTTGATTTAACGAGCAGGTTGCGTTTTTGACCGGAGGACCTGTGTCGTTGATTGAAGACTGCCAAGAGAGTACTGGAGGGTGCTAAACGGTCACGAGAATGGTGCCCATGATTCCGATAGCAATCGAATTAGGAGAGGGGGAGGTTGCAGCCGTGGTATTATATATGCTCAAAACTGCTGTAAACCTCTTATACGCGAAGTCGTCAACACGGAACTTTGTTTACTTATTTCTTATTCCGGAAGTGCGCAAAAACAAATACGACTCCAAGGAAGAAAAAGAATGGCTCAAGTCGACAAGAGCACAGTTGGTTTTTGATCTTATCCAAATCTTCATGAACATGGACGTCCCTGGGGATCCATGATTCCAAAAAAAGGCCCTCGTCGTCATACGTGCCCCTCTGCCCCTCTCTGGCCAAACCGTGCCCGGGTCTGTGTGACGGGGGGGACTCAGGGGCTTGCAGCATCTGGCATCGAGCTTGACGTGATGGTCCTACAAACATGACCAGATTTGGACAATGTGATAACAATTTCGCCTTGAGTGCCTTCAAGATATACTTAAATCGCGCGTTGGCGACCACACATCGCCAAGTAACACACACACACACACACACACACACACACACACACACACCACACACACACACACACACACACACACACACACACACACACACACA
>NW_006383030.1:1849722-1851247 GCF_000221225.1 Thermochaetoides thermophila DSM 1495 | reverse complement strand
CGAACGAAAGAAAAGAAAAAGAAAAGAAGAGAGAGAGAGAGAGAGAGAGAGAGAATTAGAAGGGGAATATGATCACTAACTTCGCAAACAGTTGGTGAAATCAATGCTGAGAGTGTGCGCGATGATCGCGAGTACCTGAGCCGTGTTGGATTTGGTACGCCACCACAATGGTTGGATGTCGATATGGACACAGGGAGCTCCGATGTGTGAGTGTTTCGCCAGATAGCTCACATCGCGATGCCACCATGACTGACAGTAATCAGATGGATCTACACCTCCGACACCAAGAAAAACGTCGCGGGTGACCGCAAGGTCTTCGACATCGACAAATCCAAAACCGCCCGCAAGGTCAACAACACCTCCTGGATGATCACCTACGGTAAGTCACGCCTCCCAATCTTTCATCCCTGACTCCTAACTAATACCATCCAGGAGACGGCAGCCGCGCCTGGGGCAACGTCTACACAGACCACATCTCGCTCGGCAACCTAACCATCCAAAACGCGACCATCGAGTCGGCCATCTCGGCCTCCGCATCTTTGACCGACGATCCAGACATCGACGGGATCTTCGGGCTCGCCTACGCCCTGCCCTCGCAAACCATCCCCCGCCAGCCGACCGTGCTCTCGGCCATCGTGCCGCAGCTGGCCGAGCCTATCTTCACGGTCGACCTGCGGTGGCACAGCGACAAGGGGGCCTACACATTTGGGTTTGTCGACAAGGGGCGGATTAAGAAAGGTAAGCAGGTGTACTGGACACCCGTAGTAGGGGACTCGGGGTTCTGGCAGGTGGATTATGCCGATGCGAGGGTTGTTGATGGGAAGAATGGTGGCAAGAAGAACAACGATTACATCGAAGAGAACAAGGAAAAGAAGAGGATGAACGGCAAGCTGGGCTCAGGAAACGGCTGGACAGCCATCGTCGACACAGGCACAACCCTCCTCCTACTCGACCAAGAGACCTGCGCGACGTACTACTCCAAGGTCCCCAACGCGACATACAACCGGTCGCTCGGCGGGCTGTGGACGTATCCCTGCCAGCTCTCCGACACAGACACGGGTGCCAAAGGCGGCAAGATGGCACCGTACGAGCATCCTAAGGGATCCAATCCTAACAAGAGAGGTGGTGCAGGCACGCTGCCCGACTTCGAGATCGAGTTCGACAACGGGTTTGTGGCGACCATCCCGGGAGTGTACATGAACTACTCGAGCCTGCCGGACGACGAGGAGACGTGCATGGGGGGCTTGCAGAGCTTTGATATGGAGGACTTTGGGATATTGGGAGACGTTTTTTTGAAGGCGGTTTATGCCGTGTTTGATGTGGAAAAGGGGCAGGTCGGGTTTGCGGAGAAGGAGTTGGAGCTTGAAGAGAAGAGTTTGTAGGGTGAGTGGTAAGGAAAGGGAAAGTTGGTGGGTTGTAGGATAGTAAGTATTACTGCTTTTGGTTGGATCGGATCACGTTATGGTAGCAGAGATGGATATTTTTTTTTATTATTTTGTGTGTGTGTGTGTGTGTGTGTTGATCA
>NW_006383030.1:1346899-1849702 GCF_000221225.1 Thermochaetoides thermophila DSM 1495 | reverse complement strand
GGAGAAGGGGGGGGGGGAGGTTGGCCTCACTGGTTTAATTCGGCTGATAGTTTGGCATAACATTAGCACTCCAATCACCAGAGGCACGAAACGCGAGAATGGCATATCCAACATGGATTGGAAGATGGAGGAGGTCCAAAGGTATGACATAATATGCGAGATATGTACAGGTTTGCTGGTTGGTCTCCCAGGACAAGACTCAATTATCCTCCTTCCAACATCATGACATCCCAGTGCAAAAGCCAAACGCCATGTTAGAGATATAAAAAACCAGCCCTTAAATGGGCAAGAAGAAAAAAAAAAAGAAATGCTCCGCCATGTATGGCTGAGACAGCGGCAACGGAGATAACTTGAGTTAGACCCTGACTCTAACTTGGAACACAGCATATCGGGCTGGCTAGTCATCGTGGGCTCTCACAAAAAGCCCGCTGTCACTGTCTCTGCAAGTCTTCCGACGAGTAGTCTGTCCATTCTGGCGGAGGTCGAAGGAGCGAAATTACCAAAGTCTAGTAGAAAGTAAAGGGGGTATACGGATAAAAACCATCATCGCATCGTGGTCGTTCCCGCCGGCAAGAAGGATCGCGATCGCGTCTTCGCAGAGTCGTCAAGCCCAAAAACCCAAAGACTTCTTCTTTTTTTTCTTTTTGTTTGGAAGTGGGGAAAAAAAAAGAAAAAGAAAGATTCAGGCTTAGGTATCCCGCTCGCCATCGCCGTCTGGTCCAGACACAAGCACGTAGTCAGTAACAGCTGAGCTCGTAGACAGGGAAATGATCGAGTCGGAGTCGCGCTCGACGAAGGGGGACGCTCTTGCTCGTCCTCCGAAGGGCGGGGGCTGTATCCGGGGAACAACGCGGGGAGCACGGGGAATGAAGACGGGCGTTTCAGAAGCAGAAGAATAGGAGGATGATGGTGATTTACCTTCACTTCCAATGGGGGTCGGCGGCAGGGCGCCGGAGACAGCCTGCTGACCTGGGCGGGTGGTGCCTGGCCTGCTGCCGGCAGCGGCGTACTTGTTCTCGGCCGCTTGCTCGCTCTTAATCTTGTCCTGACCGGCCTCCTGCTCCTCATCCTGCTCGCGGATGACGTCCTTCTGGGGGGTCGGAGGGGCGGTGCTGGTGCTAGCCGGGACAGGGGGAGGGAGCTCGCCGCCAGTCTGCATCTTTAGGCGACGCTCCATCTCGCGGATACGGGCCTCGAGGGCCTCAAGCTCGGAGGTTTGAGCGCTGATGCGTTTCCTCCTATGGTTTTAACGGGTCAACAGCTGGTTAAGGGACTCCAGAGGGGGAGCGTTTTGAAATGGCAGAACTACTAACCTCTTATCGACCTGAGCGTCCAAGTCGGCGATGCTGTTTTCAATACGGAAGATGTCCTGCAGCTCCTGCGAGAACATCTGAGCAATGGCACTGGATTGGCGTCGCGTAGGGCGCCGCGTTGCGTTAGCCTTAGCAGTTCATTTCTGAGGAGAGTTTGTGCTCCTGCCATGTCACAATCGGCGATAGGCATAGCGCAGCGGTAAGGAGAGTAGAGTATTCAATGAGAGAGTGAATTCAGGGCGAGCAGGGCAGATAGGGGCAACGCACGACTGCGGGCGGCGGCCGTTTGGCTTGAACTCGCGATCCAGTTCCTCGTCAGTCATTGTGGCAGCGGGAGCGGTGATGGCGGCTGACGCCGACGGCTTCCTAGAGAGTTCAGGTAGGTAATCTTTCAACGGCGCAGAGAGAGGATCTTGGACAGCACTGAGTGGGATGCGGGAAGTGGGATGTGATGTGGGATGTGATGTGGGATGTGAGGTGGGATGTGATGTGGGATGCTTGTCGAGCTTGTGCAGTGCAGCGGCGAGGAGGGGATGTACTGGTGGTGATGCCGCGATCGTGGATGCGCCGGGCATAATTAGCAGCGGTACATAGCAGCAATTAATCACGGATTAGGTGGCCCCCTTTTCCATTTCAGAAGGCCTGCGGCCGCTGCAGCCCAGTGCCCCGAGGGCAGTCCCAGACGGTGCAATCCGAGGCAGCTCCAGCGAGTCGCAGGCGTTCCAGCAGCATGGGCAAGCGGGCGCCGGCTGCACAGGGTACGCGTGCCGCCAACCGCTTTGGGGATGGCGTCGTAGGAAGGATGGCAGGACGGAAAGCCAGATCAGCGCTCGCTAGATCTCAGCATCAGCAAATAATGGGGTCGCGATGGCACGCGACGGCACATCCATCATAAAGCATCATCAAACGGCAGTTAATGCAGACTGTCGGCTGGACAGTTGCTGGACACACTGTGGTTGCACTCGGCCATCTACGGATAGAACTGGACAGTCCCTGAATCCATCCATCCTCCTGATCATTGACTCGGCCGTTCAGTTGTTTCAAGCTGTGAAGCTGCTGTGTTGTGGACTCGGGAATGTGCTGTTGCTAACCGCCAAATGCTGGATGCCCTCCCACCACTGAGTTCACAGCAGGGGCCAAAGGGTACCCCGTGCCATCCGCCTCACTCTGTCATAGGTACTAGGGACAGCCCTGCAGCCCTGCTGACGCGTTCTTCAGCACCTCTCTAGGCCAGCGTCGATCTTTGCGATCCCCCCCATTCGTCCACGGTCGGGCCAGCAGAACCTGCTGCAGTGGTCGCGTGTTTCCCGCGCGTCCTTGTCCTCTCATCATCATTTCCCTTCGTCATGGAGGGCCGACAACGGCAACCTAAACAGGGATGGCTGCCTGAAGATTGCTTTAAAACTCAAGACCCGACTTCAATAAAAAAAAAGGTACTTAAGGTAGGCAGTCTCATTTGATGAAGAGCGACGGGTGCTTCCACAAACGAGAACTCGCTGCGCTGGCTTTGCTTGCCATTTGCGCCCTCATTTGCTTGTGGTGGGGTCCGCGGGGTTGGAGCAGGCAAGGGCCACGGGCCAAGAGCCAAAGGGGCTTGTCGAAATGATCCAATGGATACATTTTTATTTGCATTTCGATTTGCCTTGGGCTGGAGTTGCGCTGGAGCTCCGCTGGAGCTGCTGCATGCGATCCTCGGTCTTGGCAGCCCAGCCAGCGGCTGGAACGTGGCAAGACTGCCCGACTGGCGGCTGCCGCCACTCCACTACTAGTCCACCTGCAGACCGCTGCCGACGATAGCCCACCGATAGTGCAGATAAGAACCATAGGTCAGTGCGTGCATCTTATCGAAGACATCCCCAGCTCCGATAAGATATTTCCGGTGGTCGGACGATTGCCGGCACAAGATTTCCTTTTGACACTGACCCTCTGCAAGCAACAAGCAGCAAGCCGCAACCGGTCACAGACCAACTGCCAGTGCCAACTGTCAACCACTGCCAGTGCCCGCCCGCCAACCAGAAAGCGCCGCGGACAGGGGAACCTGACTAGGAAAAGTGAGTGAAACGCCAAACTCTCGCCCGCCTGTCGACCGATCAACCGAGACGACGCATCGTTTTTAAATCAATCACGCTCCGCTGAACTGCATCCGCGCCCAACACCTTATCACGTGATTGAGACTGCGCGACTGCAAAATTTCCACAAAGCATCGCTGCTTGCGACGACAACGGGCGCGTTCCTCCCCCCCCCGCGGCATTTTCGACTTTGCGCATCGAGATTGGGCGTTGCGATTCGAGTGCTCCGTCTCAGGTGCGTCTCTGCATCGCCGGCCCCGCGAAAAGCGACGCGCGCCGCTGCTCAACGCCCGGCTTGCTCGCCGAGGACGGCTCCGACCCACGCTAGCCCAGTGCTTCACGGCCGACCGCTGCCACGTGTGTCGGGCACGCAAGAGTCGAGGAACGACAACAACAATAACAACAACAACAACGACGACGACGACGAAACGAAGACGACGAACAAGCCGATCCGGGTCGAGGGAAAGCAAACACGGAGAAAGTGCGTAGCGACCACGACGAGGACGAGCCACGATCCACGCGCAACGTCCGCGGCAGCGCCCCCAGCGAACGTTCTCTCCTCTTGTCTAATCCCTCCCGATCGTCCTGACGTATATTCGTCCCCTCGACAGCTTGCGAGGTGGAGTCTGGGGCATGAACTCGACGCTGACAGCCCCCCCTCCCTACACGCCGCTCGAAGGTCTGCTGCTCTTTCGCGGGATCGCCCGGTACGGCCTCGACCCCTCTGCCTTCGCGCGCATCGCCGAAGCCCTCCAGAGCAACGCGCTCATTAAGAGCAGCGCCACTTACGATGCGCGACGCCTGAGCCCAGAGCCGCTGCAGGAGCTCTTCCTGCGGCTGCTGTCGCAGGAGCTTCGTCCTGACGCCGCCGACCAGTCCGACCTACTTGCCCCAAACGGCACTCTATCGCCCGCGTCGAGAAGACGCAAGCTGCTAGATGCCCGCAAGCATGTCGCAAAGATTGAGGCGGCACATGACAAGCTGCAGGATGCCTACGTGCGTCAGACTGTGGCCGAGATCCGTCAGCTGGAGCAGCAGTATGAACGGGTGGAGGGAGAGATCCGGGAACTTGAGAGGTTGACCGCTCGCACCGAGGTAGATGGCGAACCGCGGCCACAGACTGCGAACGGCGTGCTCCCGGGAGATGCTGGTGCTGCAGGTGTTCCAGGTGCTACTGGTCCCGCGAAACCGTCGGAATCTCCCCTGGTGAACGGTGTTAGTTCGGCCCAGTCACCCGTACCCTCACCAACGCCGACGTCCCAAGCTGCTTCCTCACCTCAAATACCACTTCCAGTACCGCCAGCATCAGCACCGCCAGCGCCTTTACCACAGCAGGGGCCACGATCGTTACAACCATTACTGCCACATCCTTCCCCGCGTCCAGAGGTTCGCCAGGGTCCCCCTCTCCCTCTTTTACCTCCACAGCAACAGCAGCAGCAGCAAATTCAGCCACAGCTGCAGCCGCCATCGCAGCAGCAGCAGCAACAACAACAACAACAGCAGCAGCAGCAGCAGCAGCTACAGTCGCAACCGCAGCAACAACAACAACAACAACAACAACAACAGCAGCAGCAGCAGCAGCAGCAGCAACAGCAACAGCAAGTGGTGGTCGACAAGACTCTTCCCGTTGCTCCTCGCTCCCCTGCGATCCCATCTCCTCAAGCCGTCCCATCCCCTCGGATTGCCCAAAAGGAGGTCCCTTCCGCGGCACCGAAGCCCCCGGAAGTCTCACGACCACCAGAGGGAGCATCACCAGTGCTGCAGCCCCCCCAGGGTGTTCCTCCCTTTCAAGGGTCTCCCCATCCTCCTGCTCCTCCGGCGGTTCCAGAGGGTCTTCAGCGGCCGGGGCCTGTCTCGGCACCGCCTAAGCAAGCCCCTCATCCGGCCACTGTCCCGCCGGCCCCTCCTCCTATCCAGGGACAGTTAAGATGGGAACCCCCTTATCAGGGTCCGGGCTCGGCTCCTCCACGGCAGCAGCCGCCAACACCAGACCTTCAACATCACAACGTCCTGCAACCCATGTCATCTGTGCCACCGCCGCCGCCGCCGCCTCCTCCTCCTCCTCCCCCTCCTACTCCTCGTGCGGCTCAGCAACAACATCCTCACTCACCTCACGCAGGCCAGGTGCCATTCCAGACCCAATCTGGCAGGCCACTGCCTCAGCAAGTCCTTATTCCTCCATATACTGCGGGCCAGATTGCGCCCGTTGTTCATTCCCCCGTCAGGGCTCCACAAGACTCTGCTATTGTCCAAGGGCCGGCTAGGACACAGCAGCCTGTGCCTCCGAGCATATCAACAACCAGCGCCCCTCCTCCTCCACAATCGCCCTTCCATCCGCCTGCTCACCATGGCCAGTTCATCCCTAGCCCTCATGTACCCCCTCCTTCTGTCCAGCCAGTCCGGCAGCACGGTGTACCGTCGCATTCTGCCCCGGGATGTAGCCCGGTAATGTCGACTTCTCCAGCGCCCCCGGCACCTGCTCCTCCCCGGCCTGGCCAACCTCTAGCAGCCCCGGCCCAACAACGGCCACAAGCTGTAAACTTACAGCCACCGCATCCTCCTCCTCCTCCTCCTCCTCCTCCTCCTCCTCCTCCTCCTCCTCCTCCTCCACCTCCGCCTCCTCTCCCCCCCCATATACCCAACAGCCTGCTCCACCACCGCAGCCTGCGCCATCGCCTGTGCCGACTCATCCGGAATATGCCCGGCTGTACAGCTCACCTTATCAGGTGCCCCCGCGGCCTGCGGCCGTCGATCGGATTCATCCTCGTCCGGTCATGACGGCGACACCTACCCCGGCCAGGTGCAGCCCTATCCCTTCTGCCACTCAAACCCCCTCCATGGCTTTTCTTCCAAAACTTGCCGTTGGCAGCGGTACCAAGTGGGTATCCCACTCAACCCCTTCTACTCCCAAGCTTGGGCTTGAGTTCCGTCTCGGAGAGGACGTTCCAAGCCCAAGGTACGAGCCGACTAGCCCCGTCTTGCAACCCGCGGCTCCGCCGTCGGCCAAGGCGAAGGAGTCGATAGCGAAAAAGACAGATCAGCAGCACCCAGAGACCCCGAACGCGAAACGGAAGCTCGGTCGGACCCATGGCACGCCTCGGGGCCAGGCCGCCGACGCCTCTCAGGCAGCTCTTGTCGCACAACCGACAAAGGCGGCAAGCCCCTTGCCCAAGGACAAAGAGAAGCCCGCCGATTCACAAGCGCCAAAAATCAAGGACGAAGCGGGAACGCCCCAACCCACAGATCAAGGTGACACTACAGCTGATGAGAGCGTTGCTGGTCGTACACACACCACACGCTCTGTCAAGCGCAAACGCGACGAGCTCACCCCCTCGCCCGCCCCGTCCGCAAGCACGCGACAACCCTCAGCCGCTCCCTCTTCATCCGAGCCCCCCTCAGCGCCGGCCATCGTCCTCTGGACGCGCCACTTCAACAAAGTCTGCTTCTCCGCCATGGAGCAAATCATCCATCACCGCTCAGCCAACATGTTCGCAGCCCCCATTCGCGAAAAGGACGCCCCCGGCTATCACAAAATTGTCAAGCATCCCCAAGACCTCAAGTCCATCCGCACGGCCATCAACCACGGCAACCGTGCCGCGACCCAGATCGCACAACAACTTGCTGCCGAGGGGGGCGGCCCCATCGAAGGAGGCAACGGAAACGCGTCGTCGGTCTGGATGCCCCGCGTCGAGGATCTGGTCCCGCCCAAATCGATCATCAACTCATCCCAGCTGGATCGTGAGCTGGCGCATATGTTCGCCAATGCGATCATGTACAACCCCGATCCGCATCACGGCCCTGGACCAGCGTTCCTGCGCTCTGCGAACTCTTCGTCTCCCGCGTCGGGCGGTGCGGGAGGTTCCGGGTCAGGTGCTAGTGCGATCACGGGGTTGCATGATAGCGTGCTGGGGTATAAGGTGGATGAGTTTGGGGTCGTGAACGATACGAGGGCGATGTTTGTTGAGGTAGAGAAGTTGTTGGCTGAGTTGAGGTCGGCAGAGGTCAGGGCTGGTGTGCCCCCTCCTTCGGCGGCGGCTGCGGTTGCTGCGATGGGGTTGGTTAGGCGGGCGAGCGTTGCTGCCAGTGCTAGTGTCTCTACTGCTGTCCCCACTGCTGGGAATGGGTCGGGGAGCGGGCAAGATAAAACTACTACTGGCCCCACTACAGCTGGTGCTAAGGATGAAGATAGGGTTGGTCCGATAGGCACGGCGACGGGGGATGAGGCCACTGCTGGCGAAGGGGATGAAGCTGAGAGCACTGGGAATCCCGTCAAGAGGAGAAGGGTTGCTCGTTCCTAGGTTCAGCAGCGACATCACCGTCATTTTCCAGGAAGCAAGCTCTGACGTAATTGAATGGGATGGTAACGAATTATCGGGATAAGTATGGTTGGGCTGGTTTCTTATTTCTTTTTTTTTTCCCTTTATATAAAAAATAAGAATCAACGATGGGAACAAGGCGCGTAAGATGTGTGGATAGACTGCTTCATTTTTGCTGGCGCTTCGGTGATTATGTATGGTCAATGAGCCTAGGGATGAACAGAGGGGTCGGTTGATTTTGGACTTCTTTGATGGCTTCATCAACATCACTTGCTCACATCATACTGTTGAGGTGGACTGGTCTGCCTATTATCTGCCTAGACGAACTACATGCCTATCGGGTACATCTCGCTGACAGCTGTGCTTCGTTGCTTTTTGTTCAGTTCATCTGCCCGCTATGTAGTTCTGTAGATAGGACGCGGCTGAGATGACAGATATGGTATGCGACGAGATAGACGGGTAGATGTCGAGCGTGGTGTTGTATAATTGGTAGCCATGAGCTATGGTAATATAACAATGGATGATTGCAATGTGCCCGGGGTGGCTGACTCTCGACTCAGCCTTCCCTAATCTCTATACACTCCCTTTTTATTAGGTACCTAGACCAAAAGGAACCTACGGATGGAAGAGTTATATTCTGCTCAATGGTCAACGGATCAATGGCTGGCCCTACCGCTCCGGGCGATGAAAGTCTGAAGTAGCTGGAAGTAGCTGGTTGACATGCTCTCTCTCATGCCAACGGACTCCAGGGACCAAACAAGGGGAAGCCATAACCAGAACTTTTTTTTTTTTGGTTTTTTGAAATGTATATAGTTGACTGGCAGAATCATTGCTCTTTCAAACAACAAGCCCGGCAAGTACACAGCGCTAGCCCAATGACAAGCTGCATGCTGGCTCGGACATTCTTTGTTACCCAAGGGGATCTTCAGAAATTTGAATCCCGCTGGCAAGCGAAACCTCACAATCGGCCCTTCACTGATGCTCCACCAAGGTGAGCACTCCATTACTGTTGCCTGCCGTCTGGACGACGATACGTCTGTCACTTACGTCGCCAAGATACGCGACGATGTCTATTAAACCAAAGACGATGAAGAAGTACGGATGAAGTCGGCAGATGTAGATTACATCTGGCAGGCTGATGCATGCGGCCGGCTGAAGCAGGCCTACCAGCATCTTAGGCTAGAGAAACGGCCTGTTCCAACCTTCTACGGTGCATGGAACTTTGAGCTACTTAAGGACCACCCAGATGAATCAGATAAACAACGACCAGTGTACCTGATACTGATCCAATACGTCGAAGGCAAGTCCGTACGAGGGTACCTCAAAGAATCCGAGGGCGACGAGACCGAGGACAAGGAGAGCGAGCCGCCACGGGTGCATACCCCTCGACAGACGCACTGGCCTCATCCTGAGAGGTTTGTCGCGATGACCGTGAAGTGAGCATTTTGGCTGAGATGGAAGGACTGGCTACCACCGGAGTGGGCGAAGAACGATGAAGGGGATACATTGGTGGCACCTGCGAACGTTTAGTGATGGCGAATCCGAGTGGAATGTAAGATTGGCCCTTGCGCGGAATGGTGAAAAGGGCGGGTGCCCTCGGTGAGCCCAAAGCTTATGCATGAGTTGCAGAAGATGTGTCAAAGGGAGAGGCTGCCTGCTACAGAAGCCCAGAATGAAGAGCCAGGGAAGAAGAGAGAAAGACGATACTCAGGAGGGTGAGTGAGATCAGAGAAGGATATGAAGTAACGGCTGCTTAGCAGCTATGTTGACTATTGGGGTATCATTCTCCAAAGGAAGATAACGGACTTACAGTCGAGGCTTAAAAAATAAAAGATAAAAAAAAACAATCAAACTACAGAGAATCTAGCGTGCCGATACGAATGCACACCATTTACAGACAACGGAAATCGGAGCGAACTTCCTTGCTCCAGTCCCGCAAAGCCTTCGCTGAATATATAGCTTATTGATTCATCCCCCTCGCTAAGAATATGTTTAGGTGCATGGTCTAGTGGTATGATTTTCGCTTCGCATTCTGAAATGCGCTCTGTGAAAGGTCCCCGGTTCGATCCCGGGTGCATCCATATTTTTACTGTTTCTGCTTACCAGACTTGTCGTTGACTGAGATATGCCACTTCTCCAATTCCGGTCGTCAACTGAAAGCCGAAGCTAACAGAAGAGTATCAGCGGAACTTTTTGTTCATTTTACTTGATTGGCTGAGCATGGCCTTGCTAAGTGACCTTGCAAGCTCAACTCTGCTTAAGATGATGTTTTTGCTCCCAACCACTTGAATGTTCAATCGAAAGAATATGTGTTTTGGAATGTTGATGATAGAGCAGATAGCAGGTACATAGGTGAATATTACACACCACACGGTCGTCAAGCTACATAAGCACAAACGCAAAATTGCTAGCAAGAACATAGGAAGAGAAAAGTTCTCTACACAATCTCCAGGTTGAAGTTGGATCACGAAGTATATGTAAATACTGCATTTGAACAGATACACAACGTCGGGGAAGGCATGGTCCAGGAAGATAGCCATGATGACCAAGCAGAGCAAAGGCACCGAAGACACAGAGCACTATAGCATACCGAAAACACCACACAGATGTTTGTATTTCTTCAGAGCTAGTGCTTCTATTTATCATTACCCCCTCTCCTGAGCTTCGTCCACCAGATAATGACTGGCGCAAACCTAGAAGAGCTTTTCCACGAATTAGCGATTTTAGTCTTTCAATGTAGAAAGGCAAAGAAACCAGATATTGAACAGCTTCTCAGATAGCGGTTGGACAAGATTTTTCCACATAGTACTTCAGTACAGGTCTGTGAACATGTTTCTCTCATCATAAAAGCAAAACGTTTTGCAACATAGAAAAAAAAAAAGCTTACCAAATGGTATAAACACGACCTGCAGTCCTGAAATGCAAGGCTGCAGGCGTTTCTGGTAGGCCAAAATTCGTTATCCAGTTTTCGGTTTCTTCACCGCAGGGCCAAAGAACGAGTCAATAGTCCTCTGCCGCTTATCAAACTGGGCACTGCCTATGCCACCTCGGGTCTTTTTCAAGCCCTCGAGATGTCGCAAGACATTAATGCCGACAACTGACATCGACATACTGTGCCTTGCAGGCAGCAGTGACTGGTAGGTCTGCAGCATCCTATTACCGGATACCACGGGTTCACCATCGGGCGATCCGGAGGCCGAAGCTGGTGAGGGTTCATTCGTGCTTTCGCCAGCCATGTCATCCAAAGAGGCAGCTCGCGAAGCCCTCACGACCAGCTCAACATACCCAGTATTCCCCCAAACAACATGTTGCCACGTGCTAGAAGTCTCAGTCAGCCGGGCCAGCTCAGCCGGAGCAAACTTCTCCAGCAACATACGAAGCAACACGTCCAGGATCAAGCCATGGGCGACCACGACAACGGCCCCATTCCCAGTCTCAGGATCCATAAGTACAGGCACAAGATGCTCTCGCGCAAATTTCTCTGCCCGTGCTCGCATGCTCTCGCGAGACTCGGCACCTGCATCGGCAAGACCGTGTCCAGCAGCGCGAAATTTCTTGCCTTCTGCGCCACCAAAGTCGCGTTCCCTCAGCTCGCAAAGTTGGACAACCTCTAGAGTTCGAGCAGCTAGGAGAGAGGTGGTGGTGGTGCTGGTGGAAAATGCATCACCATCTTCATGACCACCATTGGCATGGCCTTCGCCATCCGTGGTCGCAGCAGCAACGCCGATATCCCCTCGCCGCTGCGCAGCAACTATCTCCCTCGCCGTATCCACAGCACGGTCCAGGTCAGACGCAAACACACGCTTCACCGAACCGATGCAAGATGCCTGCGCAGCGAGAGACACTCCCAGCCGACGCGCCTGCAAGATACCGTGAGAAGTGAGCGGTGAGTTGCGCGATCCTGCACTTGCGATATCGAGTCAGTAAGATGCTTCTTAGCTGAGCGGTGGCAAACGGGAGACGACCGTACTAAACACCTGCGACGTTGTCGACTGTTTCCGCGTGGCGGATGAGGAGCAGGCGGCACTGCCATCGTTGCTCCGGCCACTGCTGCTGCGCAGGCATTGAGTTGTGTTTTCCCTGCCTTGCCTAGTGTCCAGATCAGAGCATCCGACGAACAAGTTATGAGACGCCCATCATGATGACGGCGGCGTGGTTAAGTGACGGGAAGACGTCGCTTTGTGGTTTGGCAGGAAATGTTGGAGGATGAAAAGTGAGTAAGGGAGGAGGAAAAAGTTTGTTGCCGCACATATTTGCGGGTGTTCTCCCGCGAATTAGAAGTGGGGCTTAGTCTTGGCGTTTGGTTGTCTGGCCAGCCGCCAGCGGGTCTCGCAGATGGAAAAATCAATGCTCAGGGATTAAAGCATCTCACATGTCAGTCTAGGCTAAAAACCGCCTTTTGTCTACGCGCAGAGACAACTTCACAGAGTTAATGTCACGGAACATGATCAAACAACGGCCCTTTGGTAATGCAAACAAGGATGCGACAAGTACTCCATTTCCAGAAGCAACTATTTGCTTCACGTTGGGCATTGTGTTTTGAGGTGAAACGTCAGACCAGAGCGGAGAACCAAGTCCAACACCTCACTAAGCTGCGATGAGAAGACATATACACATATTAGCTTGAGGAATAGATTCATCCATTTCCTAACTATCTCTAACACCACCCTACCGCCGGAGATGCCACCAATATTCATCCAAAACAAAATGACTGCTCATTCCTGAACATTGTCCATGCTTCCTTAGCCAGTTCCATTCGTGCTTCATTCCGCCAGAGTTAAAAATAAAGTAAACAGCGGTAACAAGTATACACAACTCAAACCAACGAGACTTCAAACTTGGAAGCCAAAGAAACAGAACAGCAAATATGAGATAACCAGCCCCGAAGATGCTTCGAAGACCGACGTTCGCGAGAACAATAGTCCAAAATTTTTCGGTCCTATCCATACTCCTTCGCATGAAGCCGTGACCAAGGGCATCGCTGAAATCAAAAGTGTAACAATTGTCCCACCTCCCCTCCTATTTTTGCTTATATCGTTTGTGAATCCATCATTCAGCCCGCTACCCGCCAAAACACTTGAGAATAACCAATGTCGGAATCTAAATAAAAGCAGAATATGATAAAGAAGCAAGCTTTTGTGTCTTCAGATGGGCGTAGGCCCTTGCGCTAATTCTTCCTGTATTGTCTGTGCTTTTGTAACGTGGCTGGTAGTAGTAAACGGATTAAATGGGGTCATTGCCGAGACTAGGGGGGATATTAGTAATGGGTCTAGAGAGAGAGAGCCGTGGAAATCGTTCGGAGTAAGGAAGGATCATCTGCGAGCGTCGATATGCCGTCCGTTCTTTTAAAAGAAAATCCAGCGGGGATTCGAGGTGAGTTGAAAGATCAAGAGGGTATCATAAAGATATATGCGGAAGAAGAAAATCAAAGGACGGCAGGGTCATGTTGTTTCGCCACTGTGCTGATAGAAGGCTCTGACGAGATGCTAGAGTGGCATCGAGGTGCCCTAAAAACGAAAGCCGCTTACACATGAGCGGGGTGGCTGTTTCCTCTCATCCAGCCAAACATGCCGCTACCAGTAGCAGAGTTGGGCGTGGGATCGACCGGTGTGCGCAATTGCATCGCCTCGCGCGGCTCCAGAAGCAGACTCTTGCGGTAGTGCGAGGCTTGGGCATTCGAGCCCGGCTTGTCCTGCTCGCGACCGCGCTCAACCTGCCAGGTGAGCCAGTCTTGCAAGTCCGGGAGTTCAGTCAGGCGATATGGAATCTGGAAGCGCTGCAGTTCCCCAATGCATTTAGCTGTGCGCATATGCTTGTCAAAATTGATAACCGTGAGGCCGGTGTTGGTTGTTTTGGTCGCAGGGTTGCCGACGTCGACAAAGGTGAGGTCCGTCAGGAACATGCCCAAGAATGGCAGACAAGGAGGGACTTGACCGTGGAGCTGAGCGCGGAGAGCCTTGTAATTCTGGTTGATGTCGACGGTAGCCTGGAGAGACTTGAGCTGCTCCTTGCGCTTAAGGCTCACATTGTCCCAAGTGAACTTGAGCCGCTTAATGCTAGTATCTGTCAGGGCGCAGGTGATGGCCATCAGGGCGTCGTAGTTGCGGAGCGCGTGGCACTGATGGGCAATTTTGATCCATTGCTTGATGACCTGGGCACGCTTTTTGACTTCCTCGAACTGAAGGATAGACTCTGCAACGAAGTTCGACAGCCCAGTCGTGAAGGACGACATGGCCTTAACATTTGGCGCGCCGACGCCTCCCATCTTTGTCCATTTGGAGCCAAGCAGTTCATCCGGAGTGATGGAGCAAAACAGGGACATTTGCTTCAGAGTCAACTGACGGGCGATCTCCAAGGGGTCAAAGTCTAGAATCGAGGGAGGGTTGCCGCCAGCCTTCCAGTTGGACAAGGCATTAGCCTGGCTCCTTGAGAGTACAGGCGGAGGGAGAGGAGCATCAGCGGGAATGCAAGGGGAGATAGCGGCCGTCGTCTTGCCCATGGACGAGACGAGACGAGGGACTAAGGTGCCGTCGGCTACCGATACCTTCTGAACCAGTTCCAGGAGTCGTTTGCCAGCCGAGGGAAGAACAGGGGAGAGCTTCGACTCTGCGAACTGCTTAATCAAGGGCAAGGCATCACGATCAGCGTCCTCCCGCCAATGCGATTCCAACCAACACTTGAAAGCGTTATAAGTCCGCAGGCGAACTGGCTGAGCGATGTGAGGAGCCTCGCCGACATAATCGAAGCGATCAATGAGTGCTTCGGTAAACGACACAGGTGTACAGAAGAGACGGAAGGTGAGGTAGAAAGTCGAGACGAATATGGCATCCGGTGTGGACTCGTGGGCAGTAAGGCGCTCGACCAGGGCCGGTAAGGATCCGCCTGTGACCTGGCCTTCCTTATTGAAAACCAATTCGTGGGCATACGTCTTCTCCAGGAGCTTCGACTCGACCTCCTCATCTTCGGTGTGGGCTGTGCTGTCAGTCACGCTAAGATCAGACAGAGACGGCTGGCTCTTGGGCAACGGAGCGTTGTCGGGGGTTGTCGCCCGTGTCGACGTCTGGGATACAATGCTAGACTCGGAATCACGGCTTAGGTATGTGCTGCCCGAGCCGGAGCTCGATGCCGTCATGCTCTCAGAGCGGAATGAGCGGAATTCGGAGTCCTGGGTTGCTGACGGAGTAGCAGCGTCGTAACTTTCGGGAGGCAGCGAAGTAGAGATCTTGGGAAGATGGGGGAGATCGGGGCGGAGGGACGAAACAGTTGAGATGTTGCTGATGGGAGAGCAGGTAACGTTGGCATCGACAGATGGCGTCGTTGCAGGCAGCGAAGAAGCCACGTCTGGCGTTTCTGAGACAGGTGAATCGGCTTCTTGAGGAAGCTCGGGAAGAGGCTTGTCGATCGAAGTGGAACGTGAGCGAGAGGTATCCGAGCACGAAGCAGCCTTTGGAGATTCGGTGGTCGGTGATCGAGCAGCGCTCGGCTCAGGAACGCTTCCTACATCAGCAGTAGTTTGCGGCTTGTCTTTCGTCTTAGAGTCTGTAACGAAGGACAAGTCGTCCAAGCCGTCGAAGCTAATTCCCAGGCTGCCGTTTTCGAACTCGAACTCGAAGTCACCGATCCGCTCAATGACCCATCTCGTCTTTGCGACGCACTCGCCAGTGGCTTTGACACATCCAGTGGCTGCCCCCAATAGGCGGCCGTTATCATCAGGAACAATAACGTCGTCATCAACGTCTGAGCCGGGATGGGCCAAAATATCACGTGCTGTGTGCACAAGATCTTGGATTCGGTCGTACATGGCGGTACGGGCCTGCTCGAGGGCGTCGATGCTTGTCGAGGAATGACCACGAACGACGTCCACAACCACCAAAAGATCGCCGCCGGACGTAGCAGACTGCCTGATAGCGATGGCCAGACTAGGCCGCGACTGTGACTGCAATTGAAGCCGTCCAATGAAGGAGCCAAGGTGCGAGAGGAAGATATCATGGCATGTGTTGAGACGTTCCGAGACAAGTTTGTGAGCCTGTGTGTAGGACGGAAGTCCGGCCAAGCTAACACGATGGGAAATGGTTGATGATAATCTGTTCGTTTGCACCACGCTGTTTTGTGATAGTCGTCGAGCGTTTGCGCCCTGTTGCAAGGTAGCAACAGACAAACGCGAGGCATTCGAGGTATGGTTTCGTACCACGTCACGGGATGGAGATCGCGCTGGTCGACCAACGTAACCACTGCTTTCTCTCACGCGGGACTCTGCATTAAAGGTGTGGCTGCTGGTTACACTGACGACGGCCAAACCTGCTGGGGCAGTCCACAGATTGCCGCCTTCTTCCGGCAGCGTTGACAGGACATTCACTGCTGGTAACCGCGACATTCGGTCGTCTTCCAGTATGTCCAGGAACCTGACACCTTTGATGACCACTTTGAAAGCCCGCAGGATCATTTCGTCGACAAGGCTGTTGATCTCAACGGTAGTGACAATCCCTTGTGCATCTTGAAGTCGCTTAGCTGTTTTGACCAGGGATGACAGCTCTGAAAGCAAAGACTTTCGGCTTCGCCGGAGCTGCTCGTGCCTTTGCACAACAGGCGAGTCCCTTGTCAGGCATTGCGTCCGTTCCTACCGCAGGTATTAGCTCAAAACATCCGGCTGCCAGATATTTCCGCTTCGATGCTGCTGCACATGGCAACATACCAAAAGATAGCGGACACCAGCAATGATGCCCTTGATGAACTCCTGATTGCCAAACAGTTCGCTGTCATTGATGGAAGCGCTGCGCATGAGATCCCAGAAATCGAGCAGTGCTTTCAGCAGCCTGCTCATCTCCTCGGGGTCATAGGCCTCACAGTAGTTGGTCGGCAACCACCCTCTCGCTCCGTTCACCAGGAGCGTACCGTCAGCCCAACCATTGGTATGGATAGAATGCACCAAGACCACATCGCCCTCATCCAGTGGCAGCGTCACCGTCGAATCAGTTACGATCGATTCTGGTTGGAAAGGGTAGAAGGCACGCAAGAAATTGTGAAAAACAGCCGGCGCGTTGACGTCCATAGTTGCATCATCGCGGAAGGCACTGGGAGTCGCAGGAGGGGTAACCTGGGACTCTGTCTGAATGTTCGAGACGTCAACTGCTGTCTCCGAGCTACAACCAGACGTTGTGCTCCTGGCTTTGTTTATCGTTAACGGAGCCACTTGTAGGCTCGCTCGCATTTCGCGCTTGTCCGGCATCGTGATTGCCAGCTAACACCCGTCAATCTCAACATAAGTCACGAAAAACGAGCATGTATCGGGGGACAAGCCCCTCTGCTTGTGTTCTGGGTCGAGGTGGAGACGGACTCGTGCACAGAAGACTAATATCTATGCCCGGCCAGCGAAGAGCAAGAACCCCTCTGTTTAATACAGCTGCTTTCTCAGCGGTAACAATGGCCCCGAAGGTCTAGGCACTTGTTCGTGGGTATCTAGCAAGATTGACAGCACTGGAGTAAGAGATGAAGGTTAGCATCGAGATCCAGCACGCTTGACAAAGATGGCGAAGATGGCAAGGTTGTTTTAGAGGAGGGTCGGGCAAGCCGGCTTCTGAAGAATGTAGGGGGACAGCATGTGGCGGGAGGGGCAGAATGCAAGGAGCCCCTGATCCCAAATCCCAGATGCAGGGCAGTGTAAAGCATATGACCCAGCCAGGATGCCCGCATGTCGAGGGGGGGATATTAACTTCCCAAAAAAAAAATCAAAGTAGAAGAGCAAATGGCGACCTACAGAAGAGGTATATACAGATGGAGAAAACACAATCGCCGTGCCAGATCTGCGAGATGACGCCGCCGTCAAAAACGTCCAACTCCAGGATACGTGCCGCGGCGAGACACAAGGGTAAGCGAGCGAGACGGCTATCAGAGAGCCCAAGGTAGATCAACCCCCAGCTCCGGGGGGGGGGGGAGCAAGGCTATGCAATCTGAGAACACGAAAGATAAGAATACTGCGCCAGAGAACGAACCAGGCAGGCGTTTGACGAGTCAACCGTCGTCGCGGAGTCAGATGCAATTACTGGAGGACAGATATCGTCGACGTCGTCGAGACATTCGTGGACACTGCACACGCGCTGCGCAATAGCAATGGCGATGGCGATTTACTCGGGATGCGGTGAGGTGGCAACTTGAGATCACCGTGGTGTGAGTCGCCAGGAGTCGCGGCCCGGTGCCGATTCGAGTCCTGGCTGGGCGAGTCTGGAGTAAGCAGCGCAAGTAACTCGCAAGCACGGATAAATCGGCGACAACACGACACCTTGGGACAAGCCGAGCTCGAGCTTGATCAATTGCAGAAGACGGAGACGAGGGTGAAGAAGAGGTGGATGGGCGTGGAAAATCAAGAGACCGTTGTTGTTTCCCTGGTAGCATTTCCCTTTTCCTTTCCCATATCCAACGACCATGACTGCTTCCTTTTCTTCCTGGCCCGGCACCTTCCTCCCCTGGCACCTCTCCTGCGGTTGCCCCCTCGTCGAAACCCTGGGCAAGCTCGGACAAGCTTGAACCCCTGGCTCTGGACCTGCAAGGTTCTCTGCCCGGCCTGCAATATTTTTCGTGCATTGCCCATTGTGGTTCCCCGGCGCACGCTAGCCCGTGGGACATTCCCCTAGCCGGTGGGGCCATGGGTCCTTGTCAACCACCAAAGAACAGGGCCCGCTGACGTTATTTGCGTTAGCGCCGTCCGGTGGAGCGCCACTCGGGACGGCAGCAACGGGAGACAACCAGATATGCCCTGCTGGGCGTAGCGTACTGTAACGTACCGTCATCGCGTCCGTACGCGCGAAAAGTATCTTCGGTCAAGGCGGGGAACCAACCACCATGTTTCGAAGTCCGCCATTCTTTTCTAGCGTATCCGTCGTGTTTACACTACCTAATGGGTACCACTTATACTTGTGCATATATTACAGTAATGCGGTGAGGTGCAGTCACCTCTCTTTTACTGAAATCGGCAAGTTGTCAACTAATATGAACCCAATCAAGATCTAAGCGTTGGTCTTCTGGGGAGGGACGAAGGCTGTTCGGTTTGTACATGGATATTGTCTGTACTCCTGTCAAAGTAATCGACATGTATAAGCATGTTTGGCCCAAAAGACCAGCGATTGACATACGGCTTCATCCACAGTCCATGTCCCTTTTCTTCCCCACAATGAGCGCTGCAGAAGCGCAGAATCGAGATTCATAGCCAGTCCTGTCTCGGAATCACCACCAGTTTGGCTAACAAGCCTACCACGGTATAGCAAGCCTGTCCAAGGAGAATTTTGAAACTGCGCACAATATACGTTGGGGAGAAACTTGAAGAACCTATTTGATGGGTTTATCTTGTGGAAGTGTTCTCTTGATGAGTTGAACTTCCTCTTTTCAGTTGAAGTCAGGATGCACCATTATTACCCAGAAGATTATTTTTTAGGCAAGCCCTTCTTCTACTCAGATTTTCAAGCACCTTCTGAAAGGTAGCCTTGTCCATTGGTGCTCCTATGGTCTCAGTGATCATAAAAGCTAGGTTGAACTGCATGCTTGAACAGGTCCCTACACATCCATCGCTTGATGTTCCGCGACTTACCGGTAAAAATTGCATTGTCTGGATACAAATGCAATATAGAGGTAACACTCTATCTCATAATCGGTGGTTCCGTATGTGTAACGCGCGTATCGCTTGGTATGGAGCCCGACCCAGCGCCCCGGCTCTGTCGATGCAAATGCTCTTGACCCCGGAATGCTTTCCGGCGTGTTAGAGTCTGCCAATAACGCGAGTTAGTTTGCTTAACTTCATGCTCAAAGAGCGACCCAAAGGGCTGGAAAAACCTGAAAAAGAGATATCGCCAGAGGAGGATCACGTTCACCCAAGCCTCAGGCGTCCAGCAGAAGACTAGAGCAGGAGAATCGACACAACTTGTCGATCTACCTGGCTAGCATCATGGAGTTGTGTTTTCAAAAAAAGAAAAACACAGCTGCGCGAGTGGTGCGCGATTGAATACCCCTGACTTCGTGGGGGTCTGGGGGTGGTCAGGCCAAGAAAACCAGGGGAAAGGTGCAATTGCTAAACAGCTAGCAGCGATCAGATCATGGCGATTTCTGGTCTTCCCAAACCCGGAATCACTGCATGTGTGGTGCACTTGCAGCCCCAAGTTCCAGGGACGTCAGTGGCCACCAGGTGGGGAAAGATAAAAGCGAGCTGGAAAAAAGAAGGAAAAAAAAATGTTGTGACTGATAACTACGTATTGATCTCAATGCATATCGAGTCCGGTCTCAGGGCCGAGCACCTTGTTCAGGTCGTCTTCAAGCTATACATCAAGAGATCCGCCTCGTCAAACGGGTGCCGTCACCCGACATCACAGGGTCAAGTGCAGCCTGGAGAGGGGGGTAGCAAGTGAGCAAAGCAAAAGCGCTGCCAATGGTTGCTTGTGTGGACTACCCCGATCACCCCTTATGCAGCATGCATGCAGGAACGTAACAGTCTTGCTGCCGACAGTAAGGTTCGATACAGATTGGCAAGGTAACGTGATTCTGTACACCGTGTGGAGTGTGGACGCCTTGCCCTGCCCATATATGACTTTGGCACTGTACAAGGCGCGCATCGACGCCTTCACCCACAAAACTCCCGGAAACGAGTCCGCCATTTGCCATGGGAGTTGACAATCTGATTTCTTGAAAATGCATCTTCAACTGCACTGATCGTCTCTTGACTCCATAAGGCAGTTTCTCAAAAAGCAACGTTATTGATCCACTGAGGAAGACTGCGGGGCCGGTGAGATTGTGCACCTCTGTGCTTGTATATTACAACTGGTTATCCGTATCTTACGAAACATGCATCCAGGAGTGTTCCAGGATGATCCTCCTCTACGCCACACCTCGCATCATCGGCCAGCGGGAGCGTGCCGTTCCCTTTTGCCACTCAAAATTCCAACACCTAACAGGTTTCGCCGTAGATGATGAATGTGACATCCCAGCACGCTAGTACGCGTTGCGCACCCGTTAAGTGAACGGTCAAAACACCCCTAATTTTGCGGAGACACGCCGCGGCTGAATGATCAGAACGCCGCACGAGGGGCTCACCAGCAGGGGTTCCAGAGACCACAGACATGGAGCTTTACGGAGATTGTGATCTCAGCACCCAGGACTGCTTGGCGATGGTAAATCCTACAGGTTAGATGCTGTGACAAGGCCTGGATCACACAGCTGCCGAATGCCATCACACATGCTCGTCACGGAAATACCACCGAGTCCAAAGAGTAGCGTGCTAAGCTGAAGCAACGGTGCCATTCCCAGCGGCTAAGACACGAACCGTATATCGATCTTCAATGACCGACCGTAGTGTTGCTATGGAGCATGTTCTATTCCTAGCATTGTTTACTCAGCTTCCTACCTGAAATATTCAATCAACAATCTGCCAAAGCAATTTCTCCAGGCAACACACCCTGCCGTGACATCAACCAGTGCTCCTCCAAACCATTCACCATGAGGCTACCACATCAAATAGCATTCCGACCATTCGAGCCGATGCAAGCAGCCGGCAATCGGCATACAATATCAATATTCAGTTTAACCATACACTACCTTACATACGCTGCTTAAGCACATGCCTTACCAGAACATCTCCCGAAAACCCCCGGCAGCAATTTCGACCTACGTGATAGCCGGCGGCTACGCAACTAAACCGGCTACAAGACCCTCATGTCCAATCATCGCTTGTCACGTTCTTTGTTCACTATGTGCTGCCGAGTGACAGCCGAAGATGCTTGTTTGACTCCATCTCCAACTCCATTTTGCATCGAGAGCACTGCGGACCCTTTTCAACATAACGGCCCACCGAAGGATTATCGTGGACTTCATTCGACAGCTCCATCCGCCAATCGCAGAGCTCTGAAGCACAAGTGGAGCTTGTCGGTCATGCATCCTTGGCAGCAAGGGCTAGACCCCGGCCCCAGTTTGCTGTCTCGAAACATGGAGCCGGTGTGCAATTGTTTATTGAAGAAGATCACTGCTGTCCACCGTAGTTGGTGACCGGGGCCGGAGAGAAGTCAAAATCACCGAGAATCCTTCCGTGAAACGTTGACCACGGAACAATTACCATTTGTGTGGACGAGAGAAGCAGATCACGAAATGCACGTGGATATGGTCTTTATCCCCTCCTCTTTTTTATTTTTATTTATTTATTTATTTATTTATTTATTATTTATTTATTTATTATTTATTTATTTATTTTTTTTTTGCTGGCGTGAACCACCAACGCTGATTACTTGGGTTAATGAGACTGCTCTGGTTTTCTGGTCACATTTCCCACGTGACTGGATCGACATCTCCATGATTTTCATGCTTCTCTCCCCAGATTTGTATAAAACAACTTCACTTACTCGTTACCTTGAATGATTTGTTTCAAGATCAAGGGGATAGGTGTCTGATGGGCGGACTACTGGACGTGTGTGGTCAAAATCAATCATGTGGCTGGCATTTCATGGTTTGTCTCGAAGATCTGTCACCTCTTCTGGTTCCAGCCCGATGGGACTCATGCAAGATGCGGCTCTCAAGACACAGCAGACATGTCGAGTCAGTACCCTCCCAAGGTAAGATTTAATTGAGTAGGTTCAATCCATAGTCGATCAAATCATTTTGCTTGGTCTAAAACCTCAGTAATCCGTGCAGGAACTGCCAGTGACGACACCACCTCTTCGCATCCGATGTTCCCAGTCTTGAACGATAGTGTGGACTTCTCCAAAGCCTGCCAGTCCGAAGAGGAAGTACAGAAGTTGTAAACAGGGCAATAACATAGGCCAGATGTGCATCCATTCCATCGGCTACCTGCATAAACACACCTGCCCATCATTACTTGTCACATGCCTCGAAATCCAGACCAAGCACAGAGGCTATTCGAAGACATGCATGGGCTGTCGGGCCGGAGCCGATCGGGCACTGACGCTACCGAATGTGGGGTGCATGCAGCGGCGCAGGAGGTGGGGGCACCGGACCGATGAGGAGTGTTAGCCTTGCCGCACTACCTCCGATATCATCCACTCCAGCTTGACTCCGCTCAGCTATCATCATCCTGCAAGCTGCACACCTCACGCATATCGAACAAGATTTTCAAGGAACTGAGCCAGCATGCAGTAATCTTCAACCTTGAAAGTGTCAAGAATTGCATTCCAAACAGTGCCTGCATGCTGTTGTTTCAGATAAGTTGGGACTAAAACATCCAGCTTGGATGACAACCGGCGATCATGCGGCACCTCACAAGACATCACAGTTTCCATGCGTGCATGCATGGTTGCAAGATCTAAGCTTACTCCTTGTAAACGTGGTCAGGTCTTTGGACTAATGCAAGGGGACTAACGGGCTTCTACCATGGGATACGAGGTAGCTTTGAAGAAGGTTCCGGTATGTCGGGTTTGAAGGATATTCCATTGCGACGACAAGGACCTGACCGCTACCCAGATCCGCAAGGCGAAGTAATTTTCGAGGCTACGCTACAAAAGTCAAGCACTTGGAAAAAAAGATCGTCAGTCATCTGGGTTGCATAGAATAGCAAAACGGAAGAATAGTCTTCCTGGATTATCTCGCCATTGATGGAGACCAGTTGTTTCAATTTTACGTTACCCCGTCTCGCCTCTACTTCTCAGTCACCTTGCTTCCGTAAATCCTTCATCTAATCTATCCACAGCCTAAGTATAGATCCGCCCCAATCAGATACAATGACTTGAATCGGTTCAATGTACCGTAGCCACAGAAAGAGGTGCCATTGAACAAGCAATGACAAATGTTGTCGAAACACGGTCGTCATCTCATCCTCAAGGGCAGTGACTATTGCCGCTATCTTTTATGATGCCTACAACCACATACAGCCATTCCATTTACCACTCCACCACCCGTGAAGAACATACTGTTGCGCCAGGCAGTCGATAGGGCGCTACTAGCGATGATCGGTACCACTCAATCCCGACCGATTGTTTTTTTAAAAAAAAACATTCACTGTCCTTAACATAATTTTCATCCACGATGCCATGTCCATGATGAAGCCGCGGTCCGTTTCCCATCGCCAAGGTGCTGTTACGTTCTGTGGGTAAGCCATCTATCCTCGTTGGGGCGATCATGATCCTGAGTGTGACTGTTCCCGGTTCCGGATGTGTTATGGATCCATATCGCACTGCGGTAAGTTTGGCAAACTTGTTTTGTTTTCGGGGCCAATTTGTGCAACAGCATTCCCGTGCTGAACCACACTTGGGTGAGTTATGGATTTGTTTCAGCGCATGCGTGTCTGTCGGGGGATGGAGGTTTAACAGTCATTGCGATCGAAAAAAAGATCTGTTCCTAGGTCAAGATAACGAGGTGAGTGTTTGAGAAGCTTAACAGGAATATACACCGCAAAGTCATGATGTCATCAAACTGTCAGGAGGAAAAAAAAAAAAACTTTGATTGTTATGGAATCGTAGAATTGACGGGCACACACACGAAAAACCAAGCTGAATAGATCAATAAACACTCCATTGAATGCCACAGTGATATCACAGTGCGGGAAGAGGATGTAACGGCCTGGTGGTGCGCTGAAAAAGAATAGTAGGAAAGTATTTCCCTATCTGTCCAAAGTCCCCGCTTACTTCAACGCCCAATGCAACGATAATCTGCAGACGCAGGAGGATTCGGCTCGGAAGCGAGAGCAAGCTACAGGATATCGGACAAGCACCCGGGCACGATGGTCAATTAGACAAAATGCCATCTGGTAAAGTTTCTCGAGAAGACGTTGCGCTCGGGCACACCGATGGACTGAGTGGAGCGCGCAGGTGGCAGCGTCTCATCATCGCTTATACACAGGGACAAACGTAGCAAGAAGTGATGTACGGTATGGAATGAACACCATGACTATATTGACGCATCTCATTGTCGTTTCTTACGTGCAGATTTCCAACCGATTGCGCCCCGTCATAGAATAAACAGTCCGTAGCAGCCCCATAACACACACAAGATCTAACATTTAGAAACTTAAGGACTTGGTTAAGTTTCCATTGATAAAGTGCGAACTAGGGCTTCTTTTTCAAATCTCCACCGTTGATTCTCACCAGTATTATCAGATTGTATTTTCATGTCTGACAGTTATGCTCAGTATAGTCAGTAAACTTGACGTGAATACCTCGAACTCATCCGTCGTTGACGTTCGAAAAACGCTCGAGCACGCGTTTGTTCACCTAGTGTATGGGGGAGAGAATATATATAGCTAAAACACCACAATTGCCACAATTGCCACATTGGACTGTAATGGAAAGGGCTAATACAGCTATGTGGTGGGTCTGAGAGTTGCAAATTTCATGCAGAGACATCACATAGAGATCTCAAAGCCAAAGCACAAGCCGTATCCGGTTGTTAGTCGATCTATGTCCGGTGGTAGTGACTACCTAAACCTCGAGAGGCATGAAGAGAAACCTATGCTAGCAATGTGTTTGGTATCATCCAAGATCCCACGGTACCCAAACAAGCCCCATGACAGCGTCCCATACCCAGAAAACTCGTTATCCGACTAATCCATTATTCCATAACTCATCTCTATCAGGGCGGATGGCTACCTGCGTGACACTCGTACCCATAACTGGACAGTCAAACAGCAGACTCAGTCTTAGAATCCACAGTCTTCTTTTCCGGGGCCACAACATCAGCTACTGTCTCGTCACTAAACTTGAGATCCTCCTCAATGGAAACAGTATCCTTGATCTTGAGCCAGATCACAGGAGCTGCAAAGACTAAGGCGCCGCCTAGGAGACCCCACTGGTACAGGAAGCACGTGTTAGTCACCAAACGATATCCCAACAATCAGAATGCGGAGCGAAGTCGAGGTGAGACATACCGTAGCACCGAACATAACATCAAAAGGCTTCTTGAGCCCGTCCAGGCGCCAAAATACAGCAGCACCAGCGGACTGGATGCCCTTGTAGAAGCCAGCCAAGTTGGCAGCCTTGCGACCGGAGTTGCTCAGCGCGCCCATGTACCTAGAACAAGGATCAGCAGATTGCACTGTGAACTGAGTCAAGCTTTCGTAAACCAACCAGTAGATGCACGTCTGCCACGCGGCATCATAAAACCCATAAAACATGTACAGAAACATCGGCCCTATGTACCTCTCACCTCCATCTGTCCAGTCAACCCGCTGGTACTCAACTTCCTTGCTCTCGACCACCTCGCGAGCGACTTGCTTCCGTTGCCAGGCATAGCCACCGCCCCAGATGGCGAACGTCAAGATAAACAAGACCACGAAACTCGCCTTGGCGCGGATAGAGCGGCGCACTCGCGGCCAGTCGAGGGCATAGCCGAATACGACGGCACCAATGATCTGGCTGGTCCAGTACAGAGTGTTATTGAGGGCGCGGGTGCGAGTGTTAAAATGGGCGCCGTTGAAGTCGTTTGTTTGATACGTGTAGAATGTGTTCGATGCAAAGAACATAGGGAACAGCAAGACAACCCATGGCCCGGTAGTGATGGTCTCGAAGAGACCAATGAACTCTGTCTTCCAGCTCGGGTTCTTCATTAATATGACCTTGGAACCATCGTGACGACGGATGCGGTCCGCATTGCACAGGAACAGGGCCAACACGGCGCCGGCGAGCATCAAGACCATAAAGCCGACGTAGGTGCCGTCGGTGACGTTGGTGGTGCCAGTAGCGTTGATATTTTGGCCCAGTGGTACTAACGAGCCGATGACGGCGCCCAGGTTGAAAATGGTCCAGAAGTATGAGATGTACCGACCCTTGGTGTCTTCCGTCGGGTAGCTCATCATGATAGTCCCCTGAGCGGTCCAGAGAAGACCAGCACAGACGCCAAGCAATGCCCCGGCGAAGACAACGAACCCGCGGTTCTGGTTGTGATTGTAGCTGAGGAAGCTAGCGGCGTAGATGCAGTATCCGAGACCACCGAAAGCGAGGGTAGCTTTGACACCGAGCATGTTGGCGATGGTGCCAGAGAAGAAGGCAACCACGGCGAAAGTGGAGTAGAGCGCAGTGCTTGCATCGTTTTGGGCGGATGCGTCGACTTGGCCACCGCCGCCCAGGCCGGTCAGCGCATTGAACATGCCCGGGCAGAGGAAGCACACCATCGCGACGAGCAGGAGCTGCACGATCGGTGAGGCGTACCACACTTCTGTCTCTCCTATCCGGATCCCCTTGTACATCCAGCCGGGAGGGCGTGGAACCGGCGCGGTGCCATCCGCGGTTATGGGCGCCGTTTGCTTCTCGTCCGTCATCGAGGTTTAGTCTGGTCGAGAGGTTGCCGAGGCTCTCGATTTATATCCGAACGTCGTCGCTCTGAGGCAATGCCGACCGCGATGAGAAAGCTCAGCGAGAAATGAACAATTATTTTTATGTCAAACAATCAGCGAAAACTGGCCAGCCGGCGGGACGGGCGGGTAATATGGATCGGCATATAAAGATTGAAGTGCGTTCGAATGCAATGCCAGCCCACAACCTGCACAGACAAGCCATTGGCGGATCGAAGGATTATGGGACGGGAAGCAGCAGGGAAGTCTGGGACAAGGATGCAAGTCCGGGACACGGCAGGTGGGCAGCGAATGGCAGTTGCGGCAAATGTTGTAGCAGGATTATCAACATTGTTTTGTTGGCCCCCAACTGCCATCCAGCCTGCTACCTATTTCCAGCTGCAACGACAGATCACTACTCCTACCACTATCCCAACTCGTTGAGGATTCTGAGTGTTGACAAAAGTGATTCATAACCGCAATGCGATGCAACTCCCGACTAGCTCAATGGATGAAGATGAGAGGCAGTCTGACATTGTTGGACACGGGGCTGATGGGTGATCATGGAATTCCGTCCTCGTGTTGGTTGTTAGGCTGCTGCTGGAATTCAAGGGCAATACGGAATAACGGCGATGAGACAGCCCGTGACCTGCGCAGGGCTATCACCCAGCTGAAAGAGAGAAGAGGAAGAGTCAGACTCAGCCCGTTGGTTATCTTGTGTGCTGCGTGTTGGAGCACGTCCTGTTGGGTTGGATGCAAGAGGACTACAGTGAAACAGTAGGTGAGTTATTCGATCAAATCTGATGTTTATCCCGGATCCAAGACCGAAGCATGATCAGTCGACCTGATGGATGCAGAAGATCAACGGCAACGGACCGAATCGCATGCGGGAGTTGTGCGTTCGAGATGGAAGGGCTCTGAAGACAGGCAAGCGGTTGGAGCTTGGCGGTGGACAATACCCCACAACGGTTGTGGAGGTGCTAGAGCTGCCTTTTGCAGCGGCTTATGCTGATTGGTTGAAGAGATGCCTTACATGACAATTTAGGAAGGAGCCAAGGCGGTGAGGGCCGCCACAGTTTCCACTGCGCCCCGCAAAGCGACAAGGCCGGGTAGTTGGCGGAGAAATTTTGCCAAGGCTGAGCTACTGCCGGCTTTTGCCGTGGCCATATAACCTTGATCCGTCCACTCTTTTATCATCTCCATCCTCCAAAACATTACTTACTCGCCGGCCGCAGTCAGGGCTGGGATACACGACCTACGTCGCTAGTCTCAGTTCTATCTTCGAGTAAACGATTGCAAGATGAAATTTCTCTCGTGACCCAGGGTGCGGCTCAGCAATTAATCAGGCGAAAAACTTTAGCGTGCACAGCTTCGGTAGGTTTGGGATGAAATGAACAGTCGTCGGCTCATTGCCTTATCAGCGTTTGCACCGCTGTTGGTAAAAAAATACGCTGACAGTGGTTGAGATACGGATATTATGTTGTTTGCTTCGGTTTGCGAGGGAAACAGACCTCAATCTGACTTGCAATCGGAACCGTCCGTTTGTCAGCTGCGACATCCCATCAGAACGACTTGCGAGGTCCCAGTCCAATAGAATGCCTCTCCGAGTTATAATCTGGTTCAGAGCAATGGAAAAGTGCTGACAAGAACTGGGGATTCAGCACATGTGGTTGCTTGCCTAACTATGACGACTACGGGACTGGTTACATCGGGTTCCACACACTCTCCCAGACTCTGGATGGATGCGACGGCGGCGAGTCGGCAGGTGGATGATCTGAGAGGGGTCTGATCCGGCCGCCTGGTTTTTACATATATGTGACGGGCGGATGGTGTGCTTCTCTGCCGCTACGCGGCTCCCACAGGAACCTGGTTGTCGGGTCTTTGGTCTGACTCTGTGTCGTCCCTCGGAGGAACGTTTGCCGGGGGGGGGAAGGGTGGGGGGCGCGAGCTGAGAGCTCTGTGGGCATTGAATGTGGTTCAGTTCTGATCCACAATGTCTCAAAGCTATCTTGCCAGGATCTGCCGACCTGGCAGAGTCCAGTCATTTACCGAGTTCTTTCTTTGCCTCAACGCAAAATCTGTTCCCTTCCACGTGCTCTCGTGACGCGGAGAATGAACGACAGATGTGATATCTTGCCAACGGAAGCTGCCGTGATGTGTGGAGGTGGAGATCCGGGGCGAGCACGCGGCGAGCTGTGGGCGCAGTGCTCAACCCATGGAGGTAAACCCGGGGACAAACCGACGGAAGTGGGGATTCGGGATCTCTCCCCCGGCAACCCTTAGGCTTCAGGACGGGCTGGGCATCGCCGATGGTTGAGCCAAGATGGGATGTACATGGGGCAGATCTCCGGCCGTGTGCGGGATCTCACGGCACCTTTTGTCTTTTCCAACTTTAATATCCGCTGAGCCGCCATCACCTACAGAAAGACGGGCACAAAACAACACGGGAACTCGCTTAGCCCTCCAGTAGATCCCCAATATATTGTCGGCCGTGCAACGAAGCTTGTAAAATTTTTTTTCCCCTGGCGGAGCAATCAATTTCCAGGCCATCATCAGCTCATGTTGACATGAAGCCGAGTCTACTTTTGCAAACAGGCTGAATTGCGTCGGGGGACGCCCATAGCTGGCCCCAGCTACGGTCGGTGATGGCAACTGTCGGGGATGAGGACCGGGTTGCCGGTGCCAGGACCCACTGTTTGTCGACCATGAGCACCGCTGCGCGTGCCTGTGGATGGAAAGCTGTTTTTGGTGTGGGTAGACATGCTCCGTCCTCCCCGCAGCGGGCGATATTCAATGTGACGGGAAGCTTCCAGATAGTATCCATTTTGAGCCGCTTGGAGGAGGGGAACAAAGGCGGTCGATTTAGGATAAATTGAAGAGTGGACATGGCGATGCTTGGCGCCCAGGGACAATGTAACGCTCGTCTCCAACACCAGCCGGCCACAGATTCTGCTCCGGGAGCGTACGGGACAGCTTCACAGGCATTTATCATCCACCGCGTTTAGTATATAGACGGCGGGGAGGACCTGCCTGTCGTCTTGGCTATGATGCAACGGCACCCCAACTCAGTCTAATTTGCAAGTCCCCAACCATGCGGTTCAGCAGCCTGTTGTTGCTCGCCGCCGCCGGCCTCGCTGCCGCCGAGGACGGCCTGAATGCCTGGCTGCGCTATGCCCGCATCCAGGGCGCGAAGGGCTTCCATAACAAGCTCCCTTCTGCGATCGTCACCCTCAACGCCACCGAAGGCTCGCCCGTTTACACGGCCGGTAAGGAGCTCGTCCAGGGTCTTGATGGCATCTTCGGCAAGCAGGTCAAGCACCTGGATGGCAGCTCTCGCCAGAAGCAGCCCGCTACGGTGGCCATTGTGGCTACCGTCAACGCCTATGTCGACGCCAATCCGGCTGCCGCAAAGAGGATCCCTCAGTTGGCCGATGACGGCTTCTACCTTGATGTCTCTAATGGAAACGTCCTAATTCTCGGCCAAAACGAGCGCGGCGCTCTCTATGGCGCCTTCCACTATCTCAACCTGCTTGCCCAGGGCAAGGTCTCCAATTACAAGATCACTTCGAACCCGGACGCGCCAATTCGTTGGGTCAACCAGTGGGATAATATGCAGGATGGCGGCACACACGGCAGTGTCGAGCGTGGTTACGGTGGCAAGTCAATCTTCTTTTGGGATGGGAAGGTCCGCGACGACTTGACGCGTGTGCGCCTGTACGCCCGGCTGCTGGCATCTATTGGAATTAATGCTGTTGTTGTCAACAACGTCAACGCCGACCCGAACCTGCTGAAGCCCGAGAACATGGACGGGCTGGCCCGTATTGCCAATGAGATGCGCCCGTATGGCGTGCAGCTCGGCCTGGCGCTCAACTTTGCCTCTCCGCAGACGCTGGGCGGTCTTGACACCTTCGACCCGTTCGAGCAGAAGGTCGTCGACTGGTGGCAGAACATCGCCGACGAGCTGTACAAGCGCATCCCTGACATGGCGGGCTATCTGGTTAAGGCCAACTCGGAGGGCCAGCCCGGCCCGATGACGTACAACCGGACTCTGGCTGATGGCGCCAACATGTTTGCGCGCACAGTCAAGAAGTACGGCGGTGTTGTGCTGTTCCGTGCGTTCGTCTACAACCACCAGACTCTCAACCAGGACAAGGACTGGAAGGCCGATCGTGCCAATGCCGCTGTGCAGTATTTCGACGGCCTGGACGAGAAGTTTGAGGACAACGTCGTCATCCAGATCAAGTATGGCCCGATCGATTTCCAGGTGCGCGAGCCCGTTTCGCCTCTCTTCTCGCATCTGCGCAAAACGGCCACCGCCATCGAGCTCCAGATCACGCAAGAGTACCTCGGCCAGCAGGCGCACCTCGTGTATCTGGCGCCGATGTGGAAGGAAATTCTGGACTTTGACTTCCGTGTCGATGGCAAGCGCTCTGTGGTGACGGACATTCTTAATGGCAAGCGGTTCAACCGTAAGCTGGGTGGCTACGCTGGTGTGGCCAACGTCGGCACCAACACGACCTGGCTAGGCAGCCACCTGGCTATGTCGAACCTCTATGCCTTCGGCAAGCTGGCGTGGAACCCGTCGCAGACACCGGTCAGCATCCTGCAGGAGTGGATCAAGCTCACTTTTAGCGATGACCCGAAGGTGCTTGACGTCATCACCAAGATGTCGATGGCCTCGTGGCCTGCATACGAGAACTACAGCGGCAATCTTGGCATTCAGACGCTGACGGACATCCTCAACGGACACTACGGCCCCAACCCGGCCTCTCAGGACGGCAACCCGTGGGGCCAGTGGACACGCGCCGATGCCGATAGCATCGGCATGGACCGTACCGTGTGGAACGGTACCGGTTTCGCGGGTCAGTACCCGCCGGAGGTTGCTGCCAAGTACGAGAAGCCCGAGACGACCCCGGACAACCTGCTCCTCTGGTTCCATCACGTGCCATACACCTACCGCCTGAAGTCGGGAAAGACGGTCATTCAGCACTTCTATGACGCGCACTACGAGGGTAGTGCGACGGCCCAGACATTCCCCAAGCTATGGGAGTCGCTCAAGGGCCGGCGCGGCATCGACCAGGAGCGCTACGAGCACGTGCTCTTCCGTCTTGTCTACCAGGCGGGCCACTCGCTCGTCTGGCGCGACAGCATCAACAACTTTTACTTCAACAAGAGCGGCATCCCCGACGCCAAGGGCCGCGTCGGCAACTACCGGTACCGTATCGAGGCCGAGAAGATGGACCTTAAGGGCTACCGGCCGTACGACGTTCACCCGTTCGAGTCGGCGTCTGGCACCAAATGCATCGTGACGGAGACGAACTCGACCGTGGGCGTCGCGTCGACCGTGCTGAGCAACATCAAGACAGGCCGGTACGATGTCGCGGTGAATTATTATGACCTTGCGATCGGCAACTCGACATGGGAGCTGTTCATTGACAACCAGCGTGTGGGCAAGTGGAAGGGAGATCTCGAGTATACGTTGGGCAAGGCACCGACGTTATATATCGATGGGCAAACGGCGACGAGGATCACGTTTAAGGGGGTGAAGGTTAAGAAGGGTAGCGTGCTCAAGATTGTGGGCACGCCGGACGGGCAGGAGCCGGCGCCGGTGGATTATGTGTCGATTCTACCGGAGGGGATTGTTGATTGATAGCAAGGGGGAGATGTGTGTGTGTGTGTGTGTGTGTGTGTGTTTTTCTGCGTAGGGCTCGACGTTAGTGCAGTATATTAATAGTAGTAATCTTGTTTGTTGGACATATTGCAGAATCAGTCTCATAAATGGTGAGGTGAGGTGCATCCTTTTTGCCGCGTACGACGTTGGACGGGTGGACTGAAATAACTGGAAGAAAGAGGGGACTGTTAGTGGAAGCCTAGTGGGAGAGTGGTAGCACTAGCAGATGTGGAACCCCTGCTGTTAACCCCTGCTTCCCCATAATTCGTCAAGGTGAGCGTGTATCAGATGGCCGCTTGCAGAAGCGCTTCTCTTGGCTTCGGCAGTTGGCCCTTCTAGAATTGGCGATCGACCTTCTGGCGGACCTTGAGGAACGCTAACCACCAGGCTATCCATGGCCATTACCAAGCTCAGTTCTGAGGTTTCTGCTGCCAATTGATATCATGCTGGTGCCAGTTGATCACCTGAGGATTACGTTAAGCTTGTGGTTACTTGGGCTTTGACTTTGGCCGTGACATGACACGACACGTGTTGTATACAAACAGGGCAGCTCAATTGCAGATAAGAGCCACTCGAGGTGATAACCCAGTCCAATGGGATCCCATCGCTTTCTTGGTCCCTCTCATCCTGAAAAAAAAAAAAAAAATTCAGGGTCCCAGACCCCCTCAAGTTGTTCCCACCTTCTCCTCCCCTGGCAATCGACGAGTTGCGACCAAAAGCACTCCCCTATGCGACCTATGTATCAAAAGATAGCCGGTTAAAGCTCGCCTATAGGTAGTCAGTACAGGCAAAAGTGAGTATGGACGAACGGAAGTCATCTCCCCTGCGCCGAGAGGGCAATAGCCGAGCTTAAACGCGCATCCAGGCGCCGTTTGCGGCTCAACGGAGGTCGTGAGGTGGGGCAGCGGAAGCCCGAAGTTCCGCCGTCAGCCAGGGGTTATGCGCAGTGTGATTGGCTGCGATGTGGGTGGGGCACTGTAATGACATCACTGGGAGGAAAGGAGCTGTTTTGGAGGAGGGAGGAGGTCGTACGAGGAGTTCTGGTTTCCATCCAGTGATGGAGAGATTGGGAGCAAAATCGATCAGGATCACGATCGAATTGCGGAGAGAAGTCCGATCGGAGATTGTGGGATGGAGGGAGGGATGTATGAGATATAAAGAGTTGAAATCCAGTCCTCGAGAGTTGTTTTAGTTCCCCTCTCTCTAGCGTTAGGGATATTTTTTTTTCTCCCTTTCCCTATCTCACCAATCAAGCCCCAACCCCAGCAGCAACACCCGCCCGCGCAGCGCCCGTACCAACGCGGTGCCGCATCAACGGGCAGGCGGAGGGGCGGGGCACGGCAGCCAGGGTTGGTCCCGTGGCTGCCGAACGCTGCTCGCTTCTCTTCTAGGTTGCTCTTCTGGGAATGGGAGTTGGAGAAGCCACTCGGGTGATCTGACCACCGACCAATTGACACAGGGTGACAGGCTTGGCCGGCAGATAATGCGGCTTGTCGCTTGCTCTCGCTTGCTCGCTTGCTTCATTTTCTGCCAGTGCCACTTTTCTTCAGGGAGTCAAGCAGGAGGAGAGGAGGAGGAGGAGGAGGAGGAGGAGGAGGAAGAGGAAGAGGAGAAACCGGGGCTCGAATGGGGCCCAGCGGTTGGGGTCCGTCATGTCAATTCCAGTTTAGACCACTCAGGTTCTGGCTTGCCTGCTAGAACAAGCCGGGGAGAGCTTGTCCGGGAGCCACGGCGATGGATTGCATGAATAGGTGTGTTGTCTTACATTGCCACTCCACACGGGGACAATTTAAGTGGTCCCATTGCCCGCCGCTGGGGGGCATCATCTGGGGTGCCATCTTGCGTCTGAAGTTGTGCACAATTTTTTTTCTTAATCCGTAATTTTTTCCCCTCATCCTTCCCCTCTCCCTCTTTCCTCCTGTCGACATCAACAGTAGCACTTGGCAGGACACCGACCAAATTGCTGTCCTCCGATCCTGTGTGCTGTCGTCGCTTGTCCTGTTCTTGTTGGACCCTCTCCACTCCCTTCAGCTCTTCTTCTCTCCTTGTTCACTCAGATCCTGAGTGATCATACCTCATATCAACATGTCGGCTATCGCTTCGGCCGCGCTTAAGGCGCGCGTTCACCGGCCCTCGCTGCTGAAAAAGTTCTGCCAGCCCGAGGACCTTCTTCACCACTTCCCCAATGGCGCCTACATCGGCTGGTCCGGCTTCACGGGCGTTGGCTATCCCAAGTACGGCTTCCTCTGATCTGGGTTTGCTTGATGCGCGAATTATGCTAATCTCGTAACTTTTTACTCTTCGCGCAGGAAGATTCCTACCTTCCTGGCCGACCACGTTGAGAAGAACGGGCTGCAGGGCAAGCTCAAGTACACTCTCTTCGTCGGCGCGTCGTCCGGCGCTGAGACGGAGAACCGTTGGGCTGCTCTCGACATGATCGAGCGCCGGTCGCCTCACCAGGTCGGCAAGAACATTGCCAAAGGCATCAATGAGGGCCGCATCAAGTTCTTCGACAAACACCTGAGCATGTTCCCTTCGGATCTCGTCTATGTACGTGGCACTTGTTCCTGCCCTCGGGCTAGCATGGATGCGATATTGACTGTTTTATTGTCAGGGTTTCTATACCAAGGACAGGCCGACCAACAAGCTCGATGTCGCCGTCGTCGAGGCGACCGAGATCAAGGAGGACGGTAGCATTGTTCCCGGTGCTTCCGTCGGTGCTACACCCGAGCTGCTGCAGCTGGCCGACAAGATCATCATCGAGGTCAACACTTCGCTGCCCATCATGGACGGTCTGCACGATATTGTCATGACCGACCTGCCCCCGCGCCGCAAGCCGTATCTCATCACGGACTGTGAGGACCGCATTGGTACCACCTCGATCCCAATTGACCCCGAGAAGGTTGTCGGTATCGTCGAGTCCGACTACCAGGACCAGACCCAGCCTAACGCTCCTGAGGATGAGACCTCCAAGCGCATTGCTGGCCACCTCATCGAGTTCTTCGAGCACGAGGTGCGCTTCGGCCGCCTGCCGCCCAACCTCCTGCCCCTGCAATCCGGCATTGGCAACATCGCCAACGCTGTCATCGGCGGCCTGGACAACTCCAACTTCCGTGGTCTCAAGGTCTGGACCGAGGTCATTCAGGACACCTTCCTGGATCTCTTCGACTCTGGCCGCCTCGACTTCGCCACCGCGACCTCGGTCCGCTTCTCTCCCGACGGCTTTGCTCGCTTCTACAAGAACTGGGAGTCGTACCACAACAAGCTGCTGCTCCGCCCTCAGTCCGTCTCCAACGCTCCCGAGATCATCCGCCGTCTCGGCATCATCGGCATGAACACCCCTGTTGAGGTCGACATCTATGCGCACGCCAACTCGACCTGCGTCATGGGCAGCCGCATGCTCAACGGCCTGGGCGGCTCGGCCGACTTCCTGCGCAGCGCCAAGTACTCCATCATGCACACTCCGTCGACGCGCCCGACCAAGGACGACCCGCACGGCGTCAGCTGCATCGTGCCCATGTGCACGCACGTTGACCAGACTGAGCACGACCTGGACATCATCGTCACGGAGAACGGCCTGGCCGATGTCCGCGGACTCAGCCCGCGCGAGCGCGCCCGCGTCATCATCGAAAAGTGCGCGCACGACGTGTACAAGCCCATCCTCAAGGCCTATTTCGAGAAGGCCGAGTTCGAGTGCCTCAAGAAGGGCATGGGCCACGAGCCTCACCTACTGTGGAATGCCTTCGACATGCACAAGGCTCTTGCTGAGGAGGGCAGCATGAGTAAGGTTAAGGGCTGGTAAGGGGTTAGGAGAGGAGGAAGGGGTGTGTAGATGTGGTGTATCGTAGGATGAATGATGTCACATTTCAAGGAGGGGAAAGAAAAGATGGAAGAGGATACCCTAGGGTTAGGGTTGGCGGTAGGCGAAAATTTTGGAAAATACTTTTACATTTGTATATATTTGGGAGTTTTGGTTAGCGATCGGCTCGGCGTCTTGTTGGGCGTTGATGGCTATTGTATACAATCTACATGCTGAAGATTACGTCCACATTGTTTTTGTTCTTGTTTTTGGTGGAGGGGGGGGGGGGGAGGGGTTGGAAGGGGTGTGTGCTCTGGAGTTGTGGTTCGGGAAGATATCCAAGTCTCGCGAGCCGTCAAGGTACCAGACCCTGGCTTGTCTGGGTACGGGGTCACATGACCGCACGGGTTCTTCCGTCCCTCATGTGGCCATTTTTTGATCAATTTTTTATGATGCAGCGCAACTGTACATTGAATCAAACGTCAAAGACTGCATCAATTGGCCTCAGATATGCATCAGTTGTCACTTTCATATCACAAGTTCCAACACAATGGCAGCCGTTTCCCCTATGACGCAAATGGCCTGCCCAACGGCCGAGCTTAGTCATCCTTCATAGTCAGCAGTCACGCGATGCGGGGTACAGTCTTGGCGGTCTTGGCGGTCTTGGCTCGGCTCTCGACCCCTCGAGCAACGGCTGTGACAGGCGGAAGCGACGCAGCTGCCCTGCAAGACCGGGCACTAACACGGCTACTGTCGGCACCGAGGAGCGTCACCAGGACGATCGGAACCGACGCGAGATCAATGCCTCCTCGGATGCCCCTTTTCTCTTTTTCTTCCTTCACTTTCATGATTGTTTTCTCTCTTCTCGCCATGCCATCGGGCCATTGGGACTTCCAAGAAACTACCTGACCCCAAAGTCCAAGTCCTCTATCACCACCATGCGCTCCCTCAAACGCAGCTCGCACCGCCTTCGCCGCGTGCCCTTTTCCGGCCCGGCCTCCTCCTCTGCCTTCTCCCCATCGCAGACCGTATGTCGTACCCAGCGCTCGCGAGGTTGCGCGAGCGCTGCTGCTGCCCCATCCTCATCCTCATCATCCACAGCCCCGGCGAACGTGGTCCCGATCAAGTCCCTCCTCATCGCCAACCGTGGCGAAATCGCCCTCCGCATCGCGCGCACCGCCGCGGCCATGGGCATCCGCACAACAACCTTATACACCGACATCGATGCGCACGCCCAGCACCCCAAGTGCACCCCGCACAGCATCGCCCTGGGCGCCTCGCCCAAAGGGTACCTCGACTCGGCGCGGATCGTGGCTCTGGCCAAGCAGCACGGTATTGATGCGCTGCATCCAGGGTATGGGTTCTTAAGCGAGAACCCGGATTTTGCGCGCCGGTGTGAGGAGGCCGGGATTGTGTTTGTGGGTCCGCCGGCACAGGCAATGGCGGATATGGGAGATAAGGCGAGGAGTAAGGAGATTATGACGAAGGCGGGGGTGCCCTGCGTGCCGGGGTACCATGGGGAAGAGCAGGGCGTGGAGCAGTTAAGAGCATACGCGCGGGAGATTGGGTATCCGGTGCTATTGAAGAGCGTAAAGGGCGGTGGTGGGAAGGGGATGAGGATTGTGAGGAGTGATGAGGAGTTTGAGGCGCAGATTCAGAGCGCGAGGCAGGAAGCGAGGGCTAGTTTTGGTGAGGGAGGAGAGGTTATGTTGGTGGAAAAGTATATTGAGCGTCCGAGGCACGTTGAGGTGCAGGTGTTTGCCGACAAGCATGGTAACTGTGTTGCGCTGGGTGAGCGTGACTGCAGTGTGCAGCGCAGACACCAGAAGATCTTAGAGGAGTCTCCTGCCCCGGGGCTCGACGATGCCACGCGCCGCGAGCTGTGGGACAAGGCGCGCACTGCGGCCCTCGCGGTCGGGTATGTCGGCGCGGGCACGGTCGAGTTCATCTTTGACAAGGATACGGGCAAGTTCTACTTCATGGAGATGAACACCCGTCTGCAGGTCGAGCACCCCGTCACCGAGATGGTCACCGGCACCGACCTCGTCGAATGGCAGTTCCGGATCGCCGCTGGCGAGCCTCTGCCCCTGACCCAAGAGGAGATCGAAGCTCGCATTGCCGAGCGTGGCGCCGCCATCGAGGCACGTATCTACGCTGAGAACCCTTCGCGTGGGTTCTTCCCTGATTCGGGCAAGCTCGTGCATCTGGTGACGCCATCGGGAGTCGGCGTTGATCCGGACGTACGTCTCGATGCTGGTTTCATCGAAGGCGACACCGTTAGCGAGGCCTACGACGGCATGATCGCGAAGTTGATTATCCGCGGCCGCGATCGCGAGACGGCCATCCGCAAGATGGAGCTCGCGCTTAGGGAGTACGAGGTGGTTGGGTTGAGCACCAACATTGAGTTCCTCAAGCGACTGTGCCGCAGCGAAGCATTTGTTCAGGGTGACGTTGAGACTGGGTTTGTGGATAAGTGGAGGGATGAGCTGTTCAAGAAGGAGGAGACCCCCGATGAGGTATTTGTGCAGGCTGCTTTGGGACTGTTGCTTGCCCCAGGAACAGCCGCCATCTCCGGACCGCACGCCGGCGGATCCCTGGGCTTCGGCGAGGAGACCGCCATGACCCAGCGGGCATTTACTTTCCGCCTTCCAGCTGCCGACGAGACCCAAGACGCAGAAGTTGTCCGCGTCGAAATCGCTCAGCAACCCGCGTCCGGCTCGGCAATGTACACCGTCACCATCTACCGCGCCGGCTCTACCGAGCCGACTGTCATCCCGAACGTCATCGCCGAGCCGTCCTCCCTCCCCTCAAACACTGCAGCCCGCAAAACCAAGCTTACATCCTTCCTCCCCACCACCCGCCTCGACACAACCCTCGTCCACGATCCCTCCCAGCCCGACAAACTCACCCTCTTCCAGCTCGGCACAAAAGCCGAGCTAGAACTCGTTCCTCCCGCATGGTTCGACCGTGCCCTAGGCGCACAGCAGCACGATGGCGCCGGCAGCGCAGGTAACACCGTGACAGCGCCAATGCCGTGCAAGATATTGAGAATTGAGGTTCAGCCGGGGCAGGAGGTTGGCAAGGGCGCACCGTTAGTGGTGATCGAGAGTATGAAAATGGAGACGGTGATTCGGAGCCCAAAGAAGGGGGTCGTGAAGAGGGTCGCGCAGAAAGAGGGAGAGATTTGCAAGGCAGGGGCGGTGTTGGTTGTTTTTGAGGAGCAGGCTACGGAGGGGGATGCTAAGGAGTAGGTGTGAAGTGTCTTTATGGTTAGACAGGTTGGATGGGATGTTTGCGCATGCCTTTTAACTGTTTGTGCTCGTGGGATGAGATCTGATGTTGGATCGGGCCTTTCTATATATAGTCTGCTAGAGAGGACTTGAGGCGACTATGAGCGGGAGCGTGGCGTTTGGAGTAGACTCTCTGTCTCCTAGTTCAGTGTCACAATAGAGTTAACTATTTCGAAGATCAAAATCGATTCCTAGTTAGACAACAAGTTCACAACAAAACGTCAAAAAAAAAAAGTTCCTTGTTTCAAGCTCTCAATGCCTATCTACCTACCCACCTCGACGGTTCCATTCGACTGCCAGCCAGGTCGAGGCCGGGTTCGCTCAGTACTTGAGAGATCCGTGAACTTCTTGATCAGGGCTTGCTTTCATGGTCTGGTTTTAACCTCTTGAGTCCTGATAATTACCTTGAAAGCTAAGCTGTAAAGAATGCTGTCTCCGATTAACTGTTAGAGCTATGACGTGACTCGACCACGTACTCTGGCTAAGGGGATTGTGATAGCTCCATTGTGTTCATCTCAACCCTTGACTTGGACAGGACCTTTTGTAGGTCGCTTCTTTCTGGTTGTTGACCAGTCTGCAGAGCTTCAAGATTAGATTCTCAACTTGGGCCGTTTCCCTGGATATTTGAACAATCAATTCTCACCACCTAGCTTCATTTTGGGACTTTCTAGGGAAATGAAGATGAAGAAGAACGCGGCTACTGCTGTTTCCTAGGCTGCTCAGGCTGCTCAAGCTCGGGGTGCTGTCAAGCCCGCATTACCACCTTTCACGGCCGCACACTCCGATCCCAATACAGTTGACCAAGCGGCTCCTGAAGCTACCCGATGGGAACATCTGCGGTCAATCGGTTCGCTTTAGGATGTAAATGAAGCTATAACCAACGCCGCTTGACGCCTACCTCTTCTTCTTTTCTTCCACTTTCCCACCCACTACGATCGACTTTCCTCCCCGCATCACACAAACTATCCGTCACCGCGCAGCAGGATTGAAAAAAAAAAACCTGAGCGATGACCACGCCCACATTTGTCTGGTCATGGGGCCTGAAAACTACTTCATCGTCAGCATCAACCACTCCGATTACGAGACGATTCCAAACCGCCGCAAAGAGGCCTTCCGCGCGATTCTAGAGGCCAATAACTTTGAACCAGCCGCGTTGCGTCACTACCTCTGCCCCACGATAGACTGCGTCGTCGGACGGGCTCTGGACCGACGGCCACTCTCCCCTCTCCGCGAACTACGTCGCCTGTTACATTGACCACAAGCTTTGGAATGCTTTCTCTAACCTCGTGGAGAAGCCCTTTCCTTTCCCTGACAAGCTCGATGCCCACCAGGTCGCCCAGTGAGACATCTTAAAGGCTTACAACGAGTCCATGCAAGCGCTTGACAAAGTCACGACTGAGTTCCCAGGCAGGCATCGAGAACAGCTGTCCCACAATCTGGCCACCTGCTTTTCGGTTTGAGGTCCATACTGCGAATGAGAATGTGGATGACTATGATGATAATGAGGTGAGGAAATATTTGGAGAAGCAGAAGGAGGAGCTGGAGATGAGGGCTATTGGCGAGCTCTCGCAGTTCGGGGAGCTGTTTGATGAGATGGATGATTTGAGCAGGGAGATGGCCCTCTGGGATGCTAAAGCGAAGGATTACGGTCTTGATATCTTTGTCTAGGAGGAGGTCAACGGCCTTATGCTCAATTTTCATAGTTCAAGCTGCAAAGGAATGTACTTATCAGGCTACCATGCAAGCACATGGTGGAGCATCACTTCCTGTAGTTGACCAGAACCCCAACCATATACTATTCTATAGAGCTTTTGACTACGATTATCTGAATTGTCAGAAGCAAACTCATTCGCGACTGATGAATTATTGATTTTGGTCACTCAGGCATGGAGCTATCGTCAACGACCTGCTTCTGTATCCATGAAAGACCAAAATATAGAACACACAGAGCCAAGTGAGTTTCCTACATACCTATAACAGATATCTTTTCCATTTGACCATGCACATTCAGTCAGGGGTGGCCGAAGGGGATACTGCAGGCAAGTTTTATTTTCACGCATGGTCCTCTGCTACAATAAAGTGAATGTTGGCTTTCATTTCAGTGATTTTCTTTGCGTATACCTCTCTGTTTAGTATCTTATAACCTGTCCCTAATATACCTATCCTCTTTACTCATTTCTCATTCACAGCAACAACAGCAACATATCTGCTTCACCAAAAATCCATTCCTCCATCTTCTGATCCTACTGGTGAAACTCAAAATGGATGACTCGCAACTTCCACCTGCCAGAGTCCCTCTTTTGACCCGCCTCATCCGGCAGATAAAGACACTATAATCCACCGTCGCCTAATCGTCAACGCTATCCTGGATGCAGTTGGTAATGATGTAGGCCGTCTGGGGGACAAGCCGGGTCACGCTGAACGGGAAGTCCTCGAGGCACTTTTGGATGAAGGCAGTGAGCGTGTTTCTGTTGGATTTGTTTTGGGGCGATTGAGAATCGACTTTGGAACTCGATATTTCATGGCTCGAAGCCTTTCCCATATGCTGATGCTTCCAGCAAGGGCCAGGACCAGGACCCGGAGTACCTGCTGCTCAGAGAGTATCGCGAAGATTGCATCGAGGAGCAGAAACTTGAAGTGACCTGGGATCTAGAATTCGAGCAGCAGTTTGACTCCTATGACGACGAAGAGAATGAGTAGGGGGAAGAGGTGAAACTGTGGGGCATTGAGACCAAGGATGATGGTATTACCTCTGGTTAAGGGCTTTCAGATGAATCTTTGATCTGAAGACCCATCGTTTTGATCAACATTGAGAGTTAAGAAGCATGGAAGAGACGGGTTAAAAGCAGTGTCTGGTGGGCTTCTGGGGGGTGGGAGGCGACATCGCAGTTTGGAATTAGAAACACTATTCTCTGTATTGCTGGCTGACTGGAAGGAAGCATAGTGCCGAAGAAAGACGGCAGTTATTTATTCCAGTAACACTGAAGCGTCGATGGTGTGTGCAATGTCTCTCCGTCCAATCCTTTTTTGGTCTGATATTAAATTTGGATTCGTCTTGATTTGATTTCACGGAGCTGCTGGGAGGACGACGAATCGTGGGTTTCCATTGCTGCCTAAGGCACGAGGCAAAAGAACTTCGTATTACTCGTTTCTCGTCGCCGACTTGCCTATCTACCTCGACCACTCGACTTTCTCGTTTCAAAATTTTAACTTTCTCCCAAAGCACGCCGATCTCTAGACTTCATTCGTCATCCTTCTGCCGTCGTTTCAGAGTGCACAGCCGACTTCCAAAAAAACCACTCTCTCCATTGACATCAAACTACGTTCTATTCCCACTCTTGGAACGTTTGCAGCTCTTTGCTGTGTTATCTCTGATCACAAGTCTCTAATCGATCCAACCGCAGAAGGTGTGCAGCAACAATGCTAACCGACTTTGAGCCCCCCTACCTGCTGACCCTGCCTGACTTAGGTGCTGGTAGACCTCTCGCAGGTACACTATGAAGAGATTCTCTGGCGCCACAAGTACGATGTCGACCGCATCATGCCGGTATTCAAGGACAAAGAGGCCATCGTCCTACGCCTCTACTGAAGCATCCGGTTCCTGATGGTTGACATGCTGAGGAATGCCAAGTGAGACTGGTTAGCGACACTCGTCACCCATTTCTGCGACCGCCACGGGTGGTAGATCCCCTTCGGCGCCAGCTATAAGCCGTTCCCGTTCAAGGGCCGTTACGACTTCGTGGAGGGCGTGGCGGGCGAACTGCACAAACTGTGCTAGTCGCACCGCCTGAGCGAGGCCGCTTGCAAGGTGAATCGCATTCTGGACGACGAACTTCAGAGTGCAGCTTCTCGGCTTTGTTCGCCAAGATGGAGAATGAGCAGAAAAAACAGCGGGATGGCGAGCAGGAGATGTGGACGCTGCGCCCGCTGATGATGACGGTGCTAAGGAGCAGCTGGCCGGTCAGCCCAGCAGCACTGCTCGTGGGCCGTACGAGATGGGCCATCTGATGTGACTCGCTGCGGCTGTGCCAAATACACGTTTCTCGGCTGAAGAGCACGGAGGAGTGTCTCAGGGATTAGGCCATGAACTTCCCCAGTGGGGGAAGCAAATCAAGAAGTCTTGGGGAACTAGCTGCTCTGAACGAGTGTTCCGTCTTTACGCTCCCCTTAAGAATGCCCAACACCTTTATTTTTTTTTAAAAAAAATACAACCAAGTATTGGAAATGAAGGAAACTTATCCCGTGAGAGGGGAAATCGTAGCAATGGGAGTGTTATGGTACAGGGTTCATACTGGACGTTGATAGGGGATACTGACCGGGTATGAACTCTTGTACATAGGCAAGGAGCAGATACCGCACATTAAAACAATAGATGGAACCCAGCGCACACAGCCAAATGCCGTGTTTATTTATACTCAACTATATACATTTCCCTTTTGCATCCTAGAGGCGCCTCGGGCGCGTCTAAAACCAAGACCACAAGAACAAAAAACCCCCAGGACTCAGGAAAAACTTGTCGGTGCCCGACTCTCGGCGTTATGACGGGCTGACTTTAGGCTGTGCTCTCTCGACATCAACCGCTCAACTCGGTCCTCTTCTCAAGCCTCGGCGTCGCGGCGGCAAAACGCATCAATCAACCGAACCACATCAAGCCTGACGGGGCAAAATGCCGCACCGCGGCGATGTGTGTGGGAGACACGGCCATAAGTAGCGACAAGCCTCAGCGAAAAGATTGCATCAAGGAGCAGGATGGAGAGGTAACCCCAGGCACAGCGGCCAGGATTGACCCTCGCCCACGAGGCTGCTACAACCGCCTCACATCAAGACCGAGCTGGGCTCAAGGTCGACTCCGGCAGGAGACCGCCTACTAGCGAACGAGGGGTTTCGCTCAACGCTTTGTTCGTGTTGTCGAAGGGATCCCCATCTAAAAGGGGGGGGGGGAGACGGAAAGTGTCGTCAGCATCCAAAGACACTGGCAACATTTTCCACCTCGAGGAACGGCAGGGGATAGAACGCGGCGGAGCGAGGATATGCCCACTAACTACAACCGCCTCATGAAGACCGAGCAGAGCTCGAGGCCTCCTCCGGCAGGAGTCCGTGGGGGCAGGATCGCTGCGGGGCCGGGGTGGTTCCAAAGTGTCATTTTCTCCAAAGAGAACGACACTTCAACCAGGAGGAAACCCGGCAAGCTAGGAGAACGAGGTCGTCATCCTCCAAGCATCGATATGGTGTGTTGACATGGTCGATATCGCAGCGCCTGCAATACAAGGGGCGGCATCCCAGCTCAACAACTACAACGGGGAGCAGGGCTCGACCCGGAGTCGGAACCGGGGAACACCCCTTTGGCTCAACGCTGATAATGTGTTGTTGTCCTGCGGCGACACAGCCACATTCTGGCGAGTGGAATGACGTGGTCCGAGAATGGCGATCAAGCCGCAGTGGGAGCGGAGCCGAATGTCTGTATAAGGGTCAACGGTTCTGCAACCCCCATAGCTGGAAGGGGTCCGGGCCGGGTCGGAGGTAAAGCGGGGTGCAAAAAAAAGGCCCGGAGCGGATGAGAATGGAGTCAGCCACGGGGGTCCGACACGAAGACCGGCACAGCAGTGTCCAAGCCCGACGGAGAATTTTATGGGCGAGGGGCTGGGGACTCTGGGAGTCAATTCCGGGACAAGGCAGTCGGATGTCCAGAAGGAGCACTGCTGGCGAAGGGTACGTTCCCTCCTTGTCCGGCTCGACCCGGAGAGGGGAACTCTGGATAAAGGAGGGAGGCACGGGGGAGGGAAGGGAAACCGAACAGGACATTTGAGGAGTGTTCTGCCCTTCTTATACACTTCTGCCTGTGTGTCCGGACCTTCCGTGCCGAGTAAGCCGCTACGCGATGCCCAGGGCCCCTCGTGGTCACCCTTACTACCTCCCTTCTTGGACTCCTACCTAGCCCCTCCATGCCCCCCTTCTCCCCCTCCCCCCCGTGCTGCCAAGTTTTGTGCAAGATTTTGGCTGTTGCTCGTGATAACAGCCAAGGCCGCAAGTGGTCCAGCGTGGCCCAGCATGTTCCAACTTGTCTAGGCTTAACCAGGATTGTCCACTTGGTCCGTGCCAGATCTTGCTGCATGTCCGTTTTGTTTTAGCTGCAGACTGAACGGCTGCATGCAATCTGAACACTGCTGGATAGCCGATCGTCACCAATCCAATAACACTCCAGAGCATCACGAATCGCACGCCGATTGGCCGTGGCAGCCGTGGTCGGCGTGGGCAAACAATCGAACTGCTGCGAACTGCTGTTGTGCACAACGAGTATGAGCGTGGGTAGGCGCCATTCAAGGCTAATCGCGACTCACTAAGCGCACCCCGTGGACCCCATCGGTCCCATCTACTCTCTCCATCGCCATCCCACCCTGGACGTCCCGCGCGTTCCCTGTTTCATCGCCGACCTCCGCGCCGTTCTCCGAGCTGCCGATGAGCTGATGTCCAGTGCGCTGAAACACCGTCTCGCCCCCAAACCGTCCGATTCACAAAACCCAAAATCCGTCCCGAAACGCTGCCCCGTCCAAGCTACCGTCGATTTCTACGTTGCTCGCTCTCAACCCCTGTGCTCGGACACCTTCCATCAGCCCAGGTTGCGACACCACGGTGAACAGACATCCATACGAATCAAAACAAAAGCCTCATCACATTTCATCAAGCTCGTGAGGGGAAATGCCGCCCCCAAAGCCCATCGTCGCGCAATGGATCCTTGACACGCGGTCTTGGTTCCCCGACGCAACAGAGACAAGGCATCTCCAAACCCACGTATGCACTACCCCGCACCCGAACCCCCCCACACTAAACCCTAACCCCAACCCTTACTCCACTCCTCTCCGAATCCCACCATTACACAAACTTTTGGGTGGACATCGATCTCTAAGTTAAAGCCTGCTCGTGACGACAGCCCAAAGCCTCTCAAGCGCTCTCGTTACTCCCGCCGCCTGAACAGCATGCCGTGCTGCGCTACCTACACGTGCGAGACGCCAAGATGGCGCTTGCCTCGTCCCTGCTGAAGCACTACGCTATCGCCAGGCTATCGACCATGATAAGTGACTCTGGCTCCGATAAGAGTGTTGGCGATAGCGGTCACGGGCAAGGAGGCATCCCTTGGGACCGCACGATCATCACTCGCGACTCGCTCACGAAACCGGTCTTCGTCGACCCCCGCACAGGCCGCCAACCCGTCAGTTTCAACGTGAGCCACCAGGCTGGTATTGTCGCCTTGGTGGCCGTTGCAGGCTACGAAGCTCCCCCAAACCCAGTTGATGCCAACGCCCCGCCGAGTACCCCAGCCCGCGGGCAACGCAGACAGAAGGTGCCTGTAGAGGTCGGTGTGGATGTAGTCTGTGTCTCAGAGCGACGTGAGCGAGATCTGGCAATGCTCTGGGACGAAAGCGAAGGCTGGGAAGGCTTCGTCGACATGCACGCGGACGTCTTCTCCCCCTCCGAAGTTGCCTATCTGAAGGGTTCAAGCCCTCCCGCGCCGCGGCCTCCTCCCGGCCCGGCCTCAGCTGCACGACGGTCCAGATCCCGCTCCTCTCGCGGCTCCGAGCAATACTACCAGCAGTCTCCCGAGCAACAGCGCTACGTGCGCGAGCTGTCTCCCGAGAAGCAGCGGCACTACTTGCAGCACCTAGAGGACCTGCGGCGGAGAGCTGAGGAAGAGGAGGACGAGATCGAGGAGGGCATGGCGGACGGCAAGCTGCGCATGTTTTACGCGCTGTGGGCGCTGCGTGAAGCCTATGTCAAGCTGACGGGTGAGGCCCTGCTGGCTGAGTGGTTGAGCGAGCTCGAGTTTAGAGACTTTCGGGCGCCGAAACCGACGGCTGCGTGGGAGGTGCCTGCCTGCGAAGAGAGGGGCGAGGTGGTGAGGGATATTGAGATCTACTTTAGGGGGCAAAGGGTGGATGATGTGAATATGTGTATCCGGTCTATGGGCCCGGATTACATGATTGCCACGGCTGTGAGGACGCCGGGGAGGAAAGAGGATGGGCTGGCGTGGCAGCTGGGGCCGTATGAGATTTTGAGTTTAGAGGATGTGTTGGATTTTGCGGCGAAGAGCCGGCTCGGAGGTAGGTGAAGGAGTAATTAGAGTGTTGACTTCGGGTCTTGATCCACGGCTTCTAGGCACTTATGAGTGTTCAAATGACGATATGACTTTCTCTACTCCTCTATCATAGAGCAAAAGGAAAGAACTTGAGGTTTCAAGAGTCAACCCCCTGAAAGCAAAATGAGAAGTTTATTGCCCCGTCAAATATACCTCAGGATAAAGGTCAGGATATCGGTCAAAAATTAATGCTAGCTCCTCCGGGAAGGCTCGAACTTCCAACCTCCTGATTAACAGTCAGACGCGCTAACCAATTGCGCCACAGAGGATCGAGGTTGTTTAATATGGCACAGAGATGTGCCATTTCATGGACCCCCGTGGTTGCAGTAGATGTGGAGCCAACGGGGGGTTAAGAACCTCAAGACTTCTCAGCACAGAGAGTTTTCCCGTTAAAAATGACAAAACGCTGAAAATGTTCACATACCAAGTACCAATTAATACGCCAAAGCTCAGAAATGAGCTAGCCAGTTGTTTTGATGAGATATTCACCATAAGACCTCCTTAATCGCAAGGTGTACACCTGAAGGCCAGAAGCAGCTGTGCATCTCAATTCTCAAGGACTCAAACTTACTGGGCAAAGCAAGTCCAAAGGATTAGGAAATCAGTGGAAAAAAATGCTATATGAGGCCCATTGTTGACACTACCTCAAGCAGGGGACAGCATCTTGCTGCCAAGCATACGATGAGGGTGTGATGTTCTTGTCTTTCAACTTCAGCCTCGGTGGTGCGCGACCTAATTAATGACGGCTGAAGAGTCAGCTACCCTCGTGTGGAGATCGGTACGGCCGTATATTTACGAATTTTCTGCCCCTCTGCGTTTCTATCTGCTAGCGCCCTTCTTTGCAAACTACCAATCCGCTGCAGCTGCTATCACTTGAGGTGTGTAGAGCATCCAGCAAGCGATCCTCTTTGCGTCTACAAAACTCGCTATGAGCAGCTGGATTTCCGCAGAGATTTGCCGCAAAAAAAGTGTGGAATTAAACCAAATTGTACTATACTTTCTTGAAGAAGACGATTCAACCATTATCTCTATCGGCTACTTGACCATTCCAGGATAATATGAGGGTGATCCAGATATCGCCGGTTTTGGTGTAAGTACATGCGTTACAATCGACTCAGATCACCTAAGCTGTAACAAGTAGTCTAGAAAAGGCAAGTTATGGTGTCTTTTATAGTTATAACTAGTCTTTTTGCTCTTCGGACTGCTGTCTATCTGGGTTACGTTTTACTGATGTTCCTTGCACGCGAGCTTCGAGAAACCTTGAAACTTAGGTATATAACTCCTGAAGTTTAAACACGGTCAACGATATCTATGCTAATGAGGTCAAGGATATGATGTGTCCCAGACACCTTCCTAGACAGCAAAGTCTTAGATCACCTTAGATCATGGGTTTTAAAATGCAGTGATCAGCATGCCTTTACCATCACTGCCTACCTTTTGGTCTTACGATTTGAGAAGTGCCGCAATCTCTTAACAAATCAATACACCACCCTTCACAACCTTCTAAGACGTGGTGTTATCAGCCAATTGATAGCACCCCTGATATCAGAAAAGATGCATTGGGAACCCTTCTTCCTGGGTTACTGCGATGTTCGTTATGCACTTTTAATGCCATTGTCATTTTTTGGGGTGATAACAATTTTCTGGTTTCGTTTTCTGCAGCGCTAAGCGTCCGTACTTTCGAAATGATGTTTGACGAGATGGAAACTCTATCTTTGTCGACCAGCAACGGAACAAGTATATCAGTCACGCTCTTCAGCCTACATCATAGCTCTGGTCCTTATCACCTGTGCATTGGGGGTTGAAAATGTTACAACGACAATCGTATTTGACGTGAAAGAAATTCGAGAGTCACCATACCGCATTTTCTTTTTTTTTATCTACGCTCTGTTCTACTTTGCATCCTTCATGACCCTTTCAAGCAATATTGTCAAGCTTGTTGATTGGGCTATGATCTCCTGGGCTTCAGAAGGAATAACCATCACAGAAGAGACTGGGAAATGCGACTACAGAATCACTTCCGAGTTTAAATAAATGTATTCACTGCTGTGACCTTTGTTTGGTTCGTGGTTTGGGTAGTTCCTGCCGCATATCTTAGTGTGAAAGATCCGGCGAATGGTTCATAAATCCGGCTGATGCGTATGTTTGATATCCATCCATGTCTCAAAAGCAATATTAATTCTTAGCATCTTTGTTTTATTCGAGGCTCAATTGCTGAGCATTGTCCATGCTAGGATGGCAAAAAAAAAAAAAAATGTTTGGGGTGAAACCCCTGAAGATGAAGTCACCAATTTCGGCCAACTAGCTCCATTATCTTTTATGGCTCTGACACTGTTGGACATTGGCCGGTCAGTGTTATGTAAGTTATTCTAACAATAACAATGATTGTTATTGCATATGTTCAACATTGGAGCAGCACAACTTCTCAAGCTTGCCTGGGTTAGGGCTCCTGATAGAGTCAAAAAGTTTGGGAGAAGCTGGATGCCGTTGAGAAGCATAGGGAAATTCCTAGCTAAGGACAACACGGTTTCAAAAAATGAAGAAACGAAGTGAAATTTACTTCTCCCGTCGAAACACCATCTAATTGTCCATATAACCCATTTCTACCGCATCGCTGCATGTCATATGTAAACAGAGCTACCTGCCTGGGAAATTGCAGTGCGCTTTTCAGTCCTTGACAAGGCTGTCTTGATCTTGACTTCTTGAGTGGTGTGATACGCAGATGTGACTTACCCTGTTATGTGGTGTTGGATGCAACAAAGTATCGAGATCGCCCCTGTGAGGACTGTATTGACTTTGACAGCAAAAGAGAAAGCTCTTGCTATAGAAGTTTTACATCGTGACTATGTATACACAAGATCAAGAGATGCAGCTCTGACATCGTAACAGTACCATAAGGCCCTTGGAAAAATTGGGTTCGTGTTGCTGCAGTCATGTGCATGGTGTTGCCTTCCCTGGCATGTTGTGTAGCCTCTCGGTAGTTACCGGCTGGCCATAGGTTGCAGGCAGCATTGAAGCAGCGCCCCAAGTCAAAAAGCAAGTCCTACAAGTCACATCGTGGTATGCTTGGGTGCGTGATGGCTTCAGACTCTGCCGAGAGCCATCCCCTCTTGAGAGTACCTAAGTATGACAGTGACATTTAGCAGCAAGAAATCGCCGAGGACATTGGGCTGTTAGGTGACAATGTCGGTGTGGTCTCGGGCAGCAAGCCAATAGTAGCTGAGCAGCTGCAGCCAGCAAACTGTCCAGGAAACCAATGGCGGGGTGCCAGCTGGAAAGACAGCAAGCCCATGGGAAGAGACCTTGGGAAGGACCAACGGATCGGTCGATCACAGCGCATGGCATCGATAGCCGTCGCAAATTTCAATACTATTACCAGATCACCACGGGGTGTTGCTGGGATAGCCTCAGCAGACACAGCAAAAGCACCATGCACAACCCACAGATCTTCAGCAGCAAAGGCATGGTTGGCATTTCAGAGAAACACAGCCATTGTGGGATTCGTGTCGATCGCAGCTTGTGTAGAGGGGCTGGACAGAGCGATGACGTCGGCGCTGGGGATGTGTGGGAAACCGTTAGCAGATCTGATTGGTCATAGAGCACAAAAAGCGGGGATTCAGTGTGTGCGTCAGCCAGGGCTCAGCTGCAATGGCAAGGCCCACCCAGCTTTGTCTGTCAGGTCAACCATCTTCCGTGCATCTGGTATCCACATGTCATACTGCCGAGCCTGAACAGTGGTTGAATGAGGCAAGAACAACCAAAATTTTGGGGACAAGAATTGGTCAGGCCAGACCAGAAGCGGGAAGCTGATGGAGGGCGCATGTGCGTTGTAACGCCCATCCTGGGTGCCAGAGACGACGTAGCTATGCCCTTTCCTGGTCCCTTTTGACTTCTTTTTATTAATGCCGACCCGGGCCATGTCACCTGGATGCGACGCCTGTCTCCCAACTCCCCACCAGTATCACCCTCCTTGTGCTGAGTTTGAGTAGAAAAAGACTGCACCTTCATAGCCACAACCGTGGATGCATTAATAAGATCCAGTGCTGTTGTTGGCTGCGGCGTAATTACGAACGACGCAAACGTCATCAGCATCGTCACGAAATTGCGGTGCTCGGCTTGCTGCTGCTGGATCGTGGTCGGAGCAACCCGCCCACTTGGTACACCGCCACTGATGTATCACCGGGCGACGCCATCTCCTCGAACCTAAAGCAGACAGCATATATCTCAGGGGTTTTCGCTAAATCCCAGTCAGTTTATCCAGTTACCATCAAGTTGACTCAACAACTCACTCCTTAGGCACTGCAACATCCAACATGGCAGGCCGTACGTCCCCCCTTTCCCCCTGAGCCTCTTAATCCCCCACGCCTAACCCCTTCCAGGCTTCAATCCTGCGCCTCTGGCGCTCCTCCTCCTCTCGGGCTCGCTTGTGATGCTCTTCTTCGTCATCCTCTCCGGCGAATCGCGACACACGCCTCTGCGGCAAACCTACTTCCTGCGCGCCGAGACTGCCGGCATGTCCCCGGACGCGCGGCCCATCACGCAATGGACCTTCTTCCGCGTTTGCGGCCTCAACAACCAGAACTGCAGCCCGGCAAGGCCGGCGCGGGCACTTGGTGATGCTTGGGGCCGTCTGCGCGAGGGAGATGTCGATGGGGCGTTTGAGGATCTTATCGGCAAGCATGGAGGTGGGTCGACGAGTGATTATTACTGGTATATGTGGCGCTTCGCTTGGGTTTTCTACCTGATTGCGCTCTTCTTTGAGGTGGTTGCTTGGTTCACCGGCTGGCTGGGGTTCATCGGCCGGTTGGGCAACGCTGTGGCCGGGCTGGTGTCGACTATCGCGCTGGTGTTCTTGACTGTGGCTGTGAGCTTGATGACGTGAGTGGCCTCTATAACTTTTTTTTCCCGGCAATGAGTTTTGCTGACATTAAGCAGTGCTACCTTCGTCAAGCTGCGTAACGCCTTCCACGATGAAAACCGCGAGGCCGCCCTGGGTCGCTATGCCTTCGGTTTCAGCTGGGGTTCCTTTACCGCGCTATTCATCGCTACCATCCTGTTCTGCATGGGTATGCGTAAGAGTAAGGATGGTAGCCCACGTAGCCGCTTTTTCAACCGCCCTGGGCGGGTCAAGAATGAGTATGCTTAAGTGACCAAATATTTAGGGGGCTGATGCTTGAGAGGGGAGGATGTCATGACGATATGAATGACGAAAATTCCTTTATCTTGGTCGAAATTACGGTCGGGATTCAAGGACATGGCATGGCTAGCTACTTAATGATGTAGGAAAAAGGGGCAAGGTGTCATCATGGTAATGTTGCTGATTGGTGACAATGGAGAAGATCGAAGCCAGTTTTTGTGCTTGTCTATATTGCTCGCTTCACTAAGATACCACACAGTTTATGAAAGACACTCGTTCATGATGAGACAGGGAATAAAATGAATGAGCATATGGACACAGTTAATAGCATTCCAAGCTAGCGCACTTTCGAGAGGAGAGGAGCAGTGATGTTATGATATTGAAATTATCAACATAAATTTGACATGCTGCTAGTTATCCATAGTCTCTGATTCATCAACACGTCCGTCCAGGTTCATAGTGTTGAAGTGCATTCAGATTCCTCAAGTCTTCCATTTCATTCCTTTTGTTTCGTGTCTTCTCATGCTGCCATAATAACCTGCCCCATTTCGCTCAATGAATCAACCCGAAGCCCAGTTTCTCTACCCTTCCCCGCAAACCCGTCCATAAGAAGTTAACAAACCCCCAGAAGCCGGATTATAAAATCATAGGGATAATGTAAGTAAGGCATATATATATATACAACAACCAATACAAAACTCTTGCCTCACTTAACCCATTTCATTCCCCTTCCTAAGAGGCTTTCGTCTCGGACATGCTATCGCCGCCACCACTGCCGATCTTATTCAGCGGCGCGGCATGCAACGCGGGCTTGTTACCCCCGGCCTTTCCAGGCTTCACTCCCTCACTCTTCTTCCTCTCCAACACACTCTTAACCCACTCAGCGACCTCATAATCCCCCTCAGCCAGCTTCCCACCAGGATGGTTGAGCTTGAGCCCCTCAAGACTCTTTTGTGCAGCCTGCATTGCAGCAGCAGCGTCTTCGAGACTGCCGGAGGTCTCTGCCGTTGTGGCGGCGGCCTCGGCCTCAGCGTCTTCGGCGATGGTTTCGGGTTTGGTGAGGGATGCGATCCACGGGTGGGCGAGGAGCATGGGGTAGGTGTGGCGTTGGGAGGGAATCTTGTTGAGGCAGCAGCGGACGAAGTCGTGCGCGGAGGGGGAGTAATTCGCTGAGGCAGGGATGGAGGGGGGAGGACCGTCGACGATGGCCTGACAAGATGTTAGTGATTTGTAGTCTCACAAGGGCAGGGGCAAAAGGGCTGCTTACGCTCAGCTGGCCGAAGATGGTGCTAGAAACTTCAGGAGGATAGGGATACCGGCCCATGGCACACTCAATTATGGTGAGCCCCAAGCTCCAGATATCACTCTGGACGCTGTATGTGCCATTAGCAACACCACCGCCGCTGATGCGTTCTGGAGCCATGTAGCTCTGGCAGCCGATATTCGTCTTGGCCATACTAGCAACCAAGTTACCCGACACGCCAAAGTCGCAGATCTTGACCTGCCCGCGGGTGTTGACAAGGATATTAGTTGGCTTAACATCGCGATGGATGATGTTGTGATCCTCTTTCAACGTCTTCAAACCGACGACCGCCGCATACGTGATCTTGCGCAGAACGCTCTCAGGTATGCCACCAGCATACAGCTTGTCGATGCTGCCTCCATCCATGTATTCAATACACATGTAGACGGCTCCCTCCTGGAAGAAGGCACCATAGAAGTCAATAATATAAGGAGACACGCATTCGTGCAGGATGACAAGTTCCTTAAGAATTGTTGTGAACTTGGCCTCATCTAGCTCGAGGCGGATCTCCTTCATGGCCATGACCACACCCGAGGTTGTACGGCCGCTTCCTCCGCTTGTAGAAGTTGCCGAGGAGATCTCCCGGGACGCGGCATCGGCTTCTTCAGATGGCGATTGCGCCGAAGGTGTCTTTCGGAAGCCACTCAGCCCCTGCCCGAAACGCGGGGCCTTGGGTCGAGCATGTCGCACTTTGTAGACAGTACCGTAATTGCCCTTGCCCAGCTCGTCAAGTACCTCGATCTCGTCCAGCGAGATGGAGAAGGTCTGGCCATTAGCAAAGTTGACCCCCGTCCGGGTGATGGTCGCTGCGCCCTCGAAGGTGATCCAACCCTTCTCGGTGTCGATGTACTTGGAGAAGTCGCTGAACTTTGAGCCTCGCCCTTCGCCGTTGAGAGCCGGTGCCTTGGATACCTCGCCCAGGTCAGCAAGCTTCGGCGTGGGAGCTGGTGATGGACTGTTGGAACCGGACAGGCTTCCCAGCTTCATAGCTCTCCTCTCACTCAGGCCAGGAGCTTTTCTAACAGCTCCTGGCACGGCTGGAGCAGACTTGGGGAAGCCGGGATGTATTGGCCTGCCCATTCCGGGGGGTAACTTGAAATTGGCGGGAATACCGCCCGGGCCGATGGGCTGCGGCATGTTCATGTGCATATTCATGTTGACGGGTGAGCCGGGACCGCGAAAACCCATACTCAGACGTTGCTCCTGCAAGGCTCGTGCCTTTTGGAGCAGGTCAGATGGGATGCTGCTCGCGCTTGGTGTTGGTCTTCTGGCAGTACTGAGCAAGCCAGTGACGCTGGAGCTTGGATTGAGGGGAGCACCGGTGTTCTGAGGATCGGATATGGCTCTGAGGGATGGGACTCGACGAGGCGGCTGCTCGGAGCTGGCATTAGCGGTGCTGCCGGCGCTACCAGCACTACCAGTGCTACCCGGAGAGACACCTGGAGCAGTCTCTGAGGCGGAGGTAGAGCTAGGGGCATCGAGGGGAGTGCTTTCATCCGACGACTCGGGAGAGCTAGGCGAGGTCGGCTGGCTCGGGGGAAGCTCCTCAGCCGGTGTGGCCGGCTCTGAGTCAGAGGGAAGGCCGCCCATGATGGAGACGTCGTGAGCGGCTATCAGGGAAAAAAAAAGAGACGAGTAGGACCTCCTATCGCTTACATGCGGCAGCGAAGAGGAGCATATAAGTCGAAGAAGCGAAGCGGCGGTATGTTGACGTAGCGATGTTTGATGAGACGCACAGAGGCCACAGTCGGCTGTAAGTTGCCAGACTAGCACGCCAACGAAGCAGTGAAATCACAGATCGTTGAAAAAAAAGGGGGGGTTTGGGGGAGAGGGGAGACAGAAGAAGCAGCTGTCAGAGCTGTAAAGTCGCGGGAAGCTTGTGCCTGCTTTTCTATAAAGTTGACAGCCACGCGGCAAAATAAAGAAGAACGATGAGCTGGCGGCGGTCGACAGGGGATACCTATTGCACGGGCCGTTTAAGTTTCTTTCTTCCTGGTATCCGGGTGCGGTGAGCTGGCGTGAACGGGATCGGGATGGGAACTTGGCCGGGAGCGAGAGACGAGTTGCAAAGTCGCAGAAGCAGAGAGACAAAATCAAGAATCGGTAATCGGATTTGACAGCTCTAGGCTTCCTCGACAGGCGCGGAGATGCCGAAGGGACAGAAGCTGCAAGGCTAGCAATTGTCGGGGCCAGGGGATTGATGCCGCCTTCAGGGGACACTTCTGGAAAAGCACGTCTCCCCGACTCTTGCGGTGCCGGTGCGCTGCTGTGCTGCTGTGCTGTAGAAGCGCAGAAGGGGAATTGTTGAAGTGGCAAGCGGAGGGACTTCTGCACAGCGACCGCATGGCGAGTCGTCGTGCTGGAGGTTGGCTTAGGTGAGGCTTGATTGGTCCTTCGCGGGGACTGGATGGGCCTGATGGAGCCCCATCTGCGCGAGTGCGATTCCCCGGGCACATGCAGCGGCTGCCAGCGGCCAGAATCCACAGTGGGAATGGCCGAAATCGTGGGAACAGCTGCCGGCGAGCAGCAACAGTGGGAGCGAGATAGACCAGCTTCTTGGGCGCACTGGCCCATGCAATAGAAAATGACGCCCGGGTTCGGTGGAGGTTCTGTCGATTTGTGGCACCTTGTCGTGCACTCCCGGTCATCGTCTGAAATGGGAATTGCGAACTGTAATTGTTGTGTGCTGTCCTTCCCTGCGTTGACGATCTCTTGATTCTCGGCCCTTCCTATGCCCTGAGCTTGGATCTTTCTTGCGAGTTACCTTAGCTGGGTAAACCTCACACTTTTGTCATACAACATCCTTGGATCCAAGTCTGTCAGCGAGCACTTTTTATTGTTCTGATTCTGCTGCATGCATCTTTGAGACTTCTGCATCACTGATACGCCTTAAGTCCCATCAGGTAAACAGTTGCCTGATTGATGCACATGCGTATAGGAGCGTTTCTTCCGCCCCTCGTTGAAGCAAATGACATGCAGATACGGCATCGTAGTGCGAAGCTTGGCTGCCAAGAATGGTGATCGACGCGGCCTGGCGATGCCATGCTGCGGTGCTGGGCTCTAGCGGCTTCCCCGGACCAGCTTCTCTGGAGTGGGGCCATTCCGTCCAGACGGTCAAGATGGCTTCACCGATACCCGGCTCGTAGCTCAGAGGACAACACTTATACCAGCTCCAACCTACCTACCTTGTGATTTGTTTGTCTACATTCAAGAGCTTTGATCTGAATTTCTGTCCCATCCGTCGCAAGTTGGGGTTGATTGCTTTACCCTTCACCATTACTGTTGACTCTTCCAGTGTTTGCGATTAATACAGTGACGATTAACTGATCCAGAGTATGAAGACTACGAGTCAGTCCGAGGACACAAGACGCTTTCAACCTTACCTGGATCAACATTAAGCCGCCTGGTCCGATGTTCAGCCTCTTGATCCCTGACAGATACCAGAGCACAGGTTTTAGTTGTCAGCCAGCTGCTCAGCCCAGCATCTCCAGATTTAAAGTTTGCCTGGGTTCTTCCGAACACTGGATATTTGCCGTTGTAAGCAGACTTCGAGGACCTGAAAGGATACTACTGTAGTGCGACTCCAATCGCTGCTATCAGTGATGTGCATATTAGCAGTTTGTTTGTTGGAAGCGATTGGCTTTGTTGGAGACCTCTTGCTTCTTGACTCAGAGAGCCTGTGGGATCAGTGGCATGACACAGCCAACCAGCGAGCGACGCGGCAACACGTTTTTTCTGTGCAACATTGCAACATGCCGCGGTTTGCAAGAAAACAACTTCATTTTTTTTTTTCTGTTGCATATCCACCTCAGGCTTGCTCAAGCTTTCATCAGAGTCATATTCGACATAAACAAACCACCAGAATCCCAGCTCATATTTTATTCCTATCCCTTTAGTTTCGCGGTTGTTTCGAACTTCGACAGTGCTAACAACGTCGGTTTAATCGCTTGCAGCGTTTCAAGCGGTTGAACCTCTGCCGACGTCATGACTTGAACAGTGCCCCACGCTGCTGTTATCGATCTGTTTCGCCTGATTCTTGGCGTGGGTCAAAAGAGTGAGCCAAGGCAGTTTGACAGGGGCCATCTGCTAGGACGAGACGAAGGCCTGGTCACCAGCAGCCTTCCTAGTGATGACATTGCATCATTTGATTGGCTGCCCTGATAGATGGCAGGTTTCCTGTTAACAGCTTGTCCCAAGTGTGCCTGGTTGCAACCAGCCTGGTGCAGCGGTGGCTGATCTTATCACCGCCGCCATTTCGGCTCCGACGTCTTGATGGCAAGCCAAGATCGGGCGTGCGAGAGGAAGGTAGGCCTTATCGTCGGAGAGCTTGTCTCCCTCAGCCCTAGGCGCAAAATGCAAAAAACTCATTCAAGAATGAGCTCAGTCCCCTGCTGGCGGCAGCGCTATGCAAGATCCCCATCCTTTGTCGTCCCCTGCCATTGTAGAAAAAGGACTGTAGCAGCCCTACCACCAAGTATCGTGCCCAGCGCCCCTTGTGTCCTATGTCAAAGACCGCTGTCAAAGCAGCCCATCCACACAGTCTCTAAAGTGTCTCAGCACCGGGACAACTCCGAGAACCAACCAAGCTCGCGCTCCACCAGCTCCGCCTCCGTGTGTTCGACACTCGCCGCCCAAGCCGAATGACACCATTGCTGCGCCCTTGATTCAAAAAGAAGCTGACTTCTCCGCGAATACCCTGGGCTGGTCCCTTCCTCCCCTGTTTATCAACCTTCTTCACCATCATCACACTCTTCATCCTCGACCAAGCCCAATCGTGCTTGAGCACCTGGCTGACCACTTGATGGGTCTTTTTGAAATACGGGCGCCGACGTTATGGCGCATAGCTTCTGGGACCACTGCGTCCTGGAACCAAGTTCCTATGACGGCGCCCTCCAATTTCACCACCTTTCAAGATGTACAACCGCATGATGCGCATCCGTCTTTCGGCCATCTAATCCTGCTGGTCTTCGGCGCTGTGCTGGAAGTTGTCTGCGTTAGTTTGCCAGGCTACATCATTGCGCGCTTGGGCTACTTCGATGCCGAGAAGCAAAGATTCCTCGCAGACCTTAATATGATGCTTTTCACTCCATGTCTAAGTACGTTCCCCTTCGATTCCGAGAAAACTAGAAGAGTTGGAGCTAACGTGATCCAGTCTTCACGAAACTTGCATCTCAACTAAACCCCGACAAATTGGCTGACTTGGGTATCATCCCTATTATTTTCGTAATCCAAACAACTATCTCATGGCTGGTCTCTCGAGGAGTTGCAAAATGCTTTGGCTTTGGCCGACGTCCCCGCAATTTCGTCACGGCTATGGGCGTCTTTGGCAACTCGAATTCTCTGCCTATGTCCCTTGTCATTTCATTATCGCAGACACTCAAGGGACTTCATTGGGACAGGATACCTGGCGATACCGACGATGAGGTAGCCGCGCGTGGTATCTTGTATCTCCTAGTCTTCCAGCAGTTGGGCCAGCTGGCCCGGTGGACGTGGGGTTTAAAGGTTCTGCTCGCACCGAAATCTGCGTACGAAGAGTACAACGACGAGGCAGCCGAGGAAGGTCGCTGTCACGAGGAAGCTCAAAACGACGGAGAGATCCAGTGTTTGCTCGACGGCGTCGATCCCTCCCAGGAGACGGACGAACTCGACCGCTTTGTCTACCAGCACCGTCCTGACAGCCCAACGCATACGGACAACGCACATAGCATTTACGAACCAGCCGGTAGTACACCGATCGCAGGCGGGTCAAGAGCCTCCCCGAACGATTCGGAAGATGACGAGCACGGATCTGTTTGGAAGAAGAAGAGCCTTAACGGCTACGGCAACACCCTCGGTGATGATTTGCAGCCTCACTTCTTCCCCCGCCTTCGCGCCAGCGACAATCCCGAACCTCCGGAAGGCATCAAAAGCGTTCTGGTACGCATGCGTCGGGCCCCGGGCAAGGTCTGCGCCAGGATCTGCCAGTCCATCAGTGCCGTCTGTTGTTGCGTGTATGACACGCTCCCGCGGCCTCTTCAGGTGTTGATATCTTTCTGCGCCCGGATTGTCCGGTCTGTCTACAGTTTCCTCGTCTGGATCATGAGCCCTGCCCTTTGGGCAATGCTTATCGGCGTGCTCGTTGCCTCGGTCCCCAAGCTTCATTCTATTTTCTTCGACGAAGAGTCCTTCATGCGCACCAGCGTCACCAGCGCCATCCAGCAAACTGGTGGCGTTGCTGTCCCCTTGATCCTCGTCGTGTTGGGTGCCAACTTGGCGCGCGGAACGGAGATACACGAGGAAGAGTCCGAGATCGACCCTGAAGAGAAGCAAATCGGCACGAAGCTGCTTGTTGCGTCGCTGATTAGTCGCATGCTGCTGTGCCCTCTTATCATGGCACCTATTCTCGCCCTATTTGCAAAGTACGTGCCGGTCAGCATCCTGGACGATCCAATTTTCGTCATTGTCTGCTTCCTGCTTACGGGCGCGCCGAGCGCTCTGCAGCTGGCGCAGATTTGCCAGTCGAATCGTGTGTATGAGACGGTTATGAGCAAGATCTTGTTTCATAGCTATGTCATCTGGATCATGCCGTCGACGTTGATCTTGGTGGTGATGGCGATGGAGGTTGTGGAGTGGGCGGCTACTTCGTGAAGCCTTTTGATGTTCAGGAGGCACTTGTGTAACTGTAATGAGAGAGTCATGGTTATGGTAATGATTGGCGTTTTGGTGTCCTTTTTTTTGGAGAGGCTGTGGTCACTTTGGATGGGCAGGGCAATGTGGTAACAGGATGTAGATGGATCATGCATGTCACGGTGTACAACAGAATGGCTCTTCTCAGTATTGGGTCTCGGGCCGGGTAGGTGATTGGTTTCCTTGGTATCAGGTTGGCTGTATCATGAGATGGTTGTGATGCGGTATACATGACCTGCCTGGGCACAAATATTTAGCCCTAGGCTCTCTTGAGTATGACTACTATTGTTTTGAGTTGCAAAGACTTGTCCATAGTCTCCTTGCCCTATTTTTTCTCCTTTTTGTGTCACAATGCCCACAGCACCTTGTTTTGAAATACCAGACCTTTAATTTGATTAACTGTATTAACTGTACAGTTCATTGCGTTGAGCAATAGAGTACATGAAGACAAAAGTCCCACACCCGCGAGTGAACTTTACCGTATGTCTCTTTCTCAGACATAACCCAGTGTTCTAGTCCTTCCCTCCAAATACCTAGTATCTTGAAATACTGGACTCTCTTGAGTGAACTAAGCACGTGCGCGGAATATCCTGTATGTGGATCTTTTTGTCCTCTTGGCTGACCCAAATTGACTTCCGAAACTCTGCCTCGAGCACCTCAAGATCCGCCTTGAGTTGCTCTTGTTTCTTGAGAATTCCTTTATACTTTCTGAAAAGCTCCTTTTGGTGTTCGACGTAATCCTTCTGTTCTTTAATGAGGCTATCTTGCCGCTGTTTGAGGTGCTGGAGTTGGTCGATCAGAGCCGAGTTCATCCCGGTAGGCCTCAAAGTCGACTGAGTCGCTCCGATCTCAACGCTGGTAGCCGCCGTAATTGGCATGACCTCGTTACTGGTATCGAGACGCTTTGCGGCAGGCTCTCCTTCGATGGGGGAGCTGGGAGTCGTCATGTCGAGCGGACGCTTGCTTGTCGCTGACGACGAAGTAGCAGCAGTACTTCCAGCAATGCTCCGCTGAGCGGCAGGCACTTGCCTCATCTGCTCCTCTTGTAGCTTGCGCTGGTAATAGACCTCGTATTCTTTGCTTAGAAGGGGCTCAGTGCGCTTCGGAAGCTCAGGGAAAGGGAATGGCTTCGTGCCCTGGAAAACAGTGTCCCAGACCGTGGATTCAACGTGGTAGCAGATGTATTCGAGAGACACTTCGGAATAGCGATGGGCTGCCAAGGACCTCATGAGCTCACTATGCGCTGCCTCGAACTTGGCAGCGACCCGATGTGCGTCATTGTGCATGGAAGCCATGACGGCGTTGACCACTTGAGCTCGACGATTGACAATCGATTGGTAGATGAAATTGTTTCGAAGATGCAACTCACCCTCTGGGTATAAGATATGGTCAAGTGGACCAGAATTCATCTTGCTGATGCTTGGTTAGTCATCGGAGTCAACAGGCGAGAGGTGTGCTGCTGGAGATGAAGAAATGGGGGCAATTTACTCGCTGTGGCTTGGGAGGGGAGTGGTTCAGGAAAGTCGGTTGCATAGAGAAAAGGCGAAGTAACGTGAATGGCTAAAATACTGGGCCTTTCTCTGCTGCTATGGAAATTTAGATAAAAAGTGAGAAAGCAGTGCCGAGTGTTTGCAATGCTGGATTTGTACCTCTTACGAATCAATTAGAGCCTGTAGACTAGGTCCGATTTACATTCTCTTCTTTGCTACTGTTTTTGTGTTCTCCGATTTCACCACGATAGTTGCTATTGCATGAAGAGGCAAAAGAACACATCTCGTAAAGCATCCTGTATCACTACCGACTCCTCAACGAGGTCATTTGCCCCCAAGTGCCCGGTTCCCTATCCCTCATGAGCTCTTCCAGATTGTTGAACAAGCTCGCCCGAGTAATAAAAGTTTCCTCAAAACCTAGCTTCCTCTTTTGGTGTTCTTTGTGCTTCCTCCTTATATCGGCCTTTCATCGCCGCGTACTATGCTGTGATTATCGCGAAATTAGTTCAGTTCTTCCTCGATCTTTACGAACTTCGATCCCCTCTTCTAAGGCTCCTGCCCCTCTTCTTAGGAGCTCTTCATTTTCTTTGCAGATATCCTTCTCCAGGTCAGAAGCTTGGAGCAGGACTTGATACGCTTGGAAACTTCTGCCTCTCGCTTATTCAGGATTCCTTCACGTTCACGAGATCCCACTCTTTCTTGAGCTCTTGCTCCAAAATGTCAAAGTGGCTTCTTTCTTCTCTAGGCCCACCTTGGACTGCGTGAAGTAAGCCAACTCCGCGCTCGTGTAGCTGGCAGAACCCATCAGGTCCTCGATGGGGCTGTCAAGGGTGGCACCGACAGCAGGTGGAGCGACTTCTAGCTGTCCTCTGGACATGGCCAGCGGGGATTATTGTTGAACAAAGTAAAGCCCAGTGTTCTGAGTCTGGCTACTGTTCAGCGGCCTTCAGTACCTAATAATGCAAATTGTTCACTCTTAAAGCACGTCATGGCAGCTTGGTTCATCAAAGAGGAAATGACGTGAGCAACCAAAGGCGGGATCCCACATTTTGGCGTTAATCCTCTAGCACACATGGTTGAAGGAGAGTTTTTTGTGCCTTTCCTGCCACAACTGTTCGAGGATCTCACCCTTGGCGACTTTGAAATTCTGGCACGAGTCCTGGTGAACTAAGTTCTTGAACCCAGAAAGATGTCTAAGATGGCATCAAGAAACTGGAGTCGGCAAGAACAAGCACGCCGGTAGTCTGGATTGTTTGGATCAGATACCAAGACATGAAAGCCTAGGTTGGGGATGTGGCCAGAGTTCTGTTGACGTTTCGTGGGCCACTGGGTCGAACCATGAAGGACAATAGAAAGGCAACTGCAGCGCTGTGCTATTGAGGATGCGTCACCAGTGTGAAAACTTGCGAATATGGACTCAGAAAACGGCGCGTGCCTTACGTCCTGCCTCCCCCTGAACCTCCTCGCTGCCCTTTCCGCGCTGTCGAACGCGAACCCTATGTGTTGTGTTTCACGTATTGTTTTTTCTTCGTATAGAAGAACCGGAATGTTCTGAACTCGCACGCCGAGGAGCATGGTGATTGCATGACCCTGGAATTGAATTATGCCTATGATCTAACCATCTATCCCATCTAACATACAGAACCTATCCGCTATGATGCAAATTCCCGCTGAAACAGCTAGTCTATCCTTGCGCCAGTCACCCACGCCTATTCAGTTCGCTCTTTCCTCTTCATGCTCTCCGTTGGCCATCTCGTCCTCGTGTACCCTATTGACAGGCCCTCTTCATGTGTTCCACTGATCAGTCTGTCCTTATGACATGCCAACTCGACCTTCTCTTGTGGTGGAGGTGGCACATTCGGCAGCACTCCCTAAGTGGCAGATAACCTCATCCTTGGAGCCGTGATGGTGAACGTAAACAGTTCATACCACTCTTCATCCTTTTTGGCTTTACCACCGCTTCCTTCAGTGCTGTTATCAGCACCATTCTTATCCTTCTGCCCCTTCTCGTCATCCTCTTTCATCTTTTCCACTTCCTCTTCCCCAATCTGCTGAATGACATTGCCTTTTCCATCCACCTCAACAACCACATCCTTCACGTCTAAACTTCCATCCTCAGTATACTCCCACATATCCTTCAACTCGCCTCTGATCAGCCCTGTCAGCCAGAGAGACCCTGTTACACCTGGCACCAGATAGAGCAGCGCAGGCTGGGCGTGGTTGAACACCACCATCACCAACAGCGTGGATACCATGCCGAAGGTGTACCCAATGAGCGAGGCATAAAAGTAGGGCTTAGGGAATGCCGTGGCGGAGATGGGTTCGTAGGCCTGTGGAATGGGTGATAGCCGACCGGGAGGGGTCGTCCAATAACGGTTGCCCCATTGATTGCGCGGCGAAACATAGGGGACTTTGACGCGACGGTGGGTTAGTGTTGTCGAGACGGTACCGTCAGGAAGAATGGTTTTGAGTTCGACGGGCTCGAGCTTGATCTGCTTCTTGTAGTATTGATACTGATCAAAGCGGAGAGCAAGGCAGATGATGAAACCTGGTACGACAATATCGCCTAGACCAAGGATGCTGCCACTTTTGGCCCCCTTAAAGACAAGTTTGATAGGTGCATCAACCTTTGAAGCAACAGTGATCATTAATGGCCTAAAAATGAAGGTAAGCCTGTGAATATTAATGGGGCCACGGGGAGCCATACGTGTAAAAGACCATGACAATATCATAAACAAAAAGACCGCCAAGCACCAGAGTCCCGATGGCGAAAGACGTCGGCGAAATTAAGCTGAAACTCGAGTAGCACAGGGCTATGGCGAGGAGGTTAGACACAAAAATCCCCTTTGCAAAATGGTAGGTGATGGCAAGAGCTGTGGCGATAGACACTTTGACGATATCATTGAGCCGGACGCCAATTTTGACGCGGGTCTTGCCGTAGGTAGCAAAGCGAAGAGACCATTCCTGGTTGAGAATGCCACGAACACCCCAAAGTATGTCAACTAATTTTGGGGAGAATCTCCATTCTGACAACTTGCCAGGTAAAGGGTTGGTCTTGTCAGGAGTCGGGACTTTTTTCCCAGTCTCCTTCTCAACCACAAGCTGCCGACGCTGGTTTTGGTCGATGTGATACAGTCGTCCGGTTTGGTCTGCCCACATGTCGGGAAATATTAGACTGGTGTAGATGTCGAGCGCATCTCCAATCAAGGTGCCGGTGCCAGCAATACTCATCACAGACATGTAGACACGAAGGATTGAGTTGACGATGTCAGCGTACTGGAGGACTTTGATCACATAATACATGCCCGCCAGCGCGACTCCAAGGCACAGGGGGAACAGAATCGCATCAGAGAACTCCAGGTTCTCTCTGGGTTTCTCTTTTTTCTTCTCCTGTTTTGTAGACTCGGTTGGGGCTGCTGAAGGGGGGCGGCGCAGAGCACTATGTGCACCAATCCAAAGTAAAGTTAAGGAAGACAGCATGAGAAAGAGCAGATGTGGCTCAAGGACTTTGACGAAAGCGAAGACGCCAAGGGGACTGCCCGGATCTGTTGCCGTTAGCTCGACAGTTGGTGTCGGCTGTGAGGGAACTGCGGCCACCCCGCTTGTATCGACTGTTGACGGCATTCCGGACGATTAGCCTAGAGAAGAAGAGCAGCCTTGAGAATTTCGGAGGTGGACATGTAGATCGAGTTGGCAGTTGAAGATGCCCGACACTCAAGTGATCGAAGTCGTCAAGATGCTACGCAAATCTTCGTTTGAGCACAAATTGATGCTGTTTATGCTTGATATGTGAAGATAGCAAGAGTCTGATATTGGTGTCAGGGTGTTCAAAGGCATAAACTTCGCCAGCTGGTGGGAACACTTTCAGCCCAGCAAGCGATGTTGGAGAGATGGTTCATGAAAGGACAGTGTTGCCGGCTGCGGAGTTGAACTGTGTGTAAACGCTGCAGATCCCTGTTTGTGGGGAAAGTGGGTTGTGGGGCTTGTCGCCTTGCCAGATACCCTTGGGGCACCATGATGCTAACCAGAAACGGAAAGGCCCCGCAGATCGCGAGCACAGGCGATCACGGGCTGGGGCTTGACATCAACCTCACGCGTTCCAGACAGAGTCAGGCTGCCTCTTGTTCCTGCATATCTTAGTGAGCTGCATCAGATATCCAGGAAATAAATACCAGCCTCATAGATTATGGCATCAGAACCGATGTCAGTGGACAGCTCGGGCATGGAGCCACCACCGCTCCCTAGTGATGGACCAGAGGAGCCGAAGCATGGCGGACACACTCGTTTTGAGCTGGAGCTGGAGGTGAGTATCGTCACCGTCTCCTCAAGTAATATTCTCACAAATACTGACTGCCCACAGTTTGTCCAAGCTCTTTCAAACCCCGAGTATGTCAACTGGCTAGCCTCGCGCAAATACTTGATGAATCCCGCCTTCGTCGCCTACCTTGACTATCTGCAGTACTGGTCGCGACCGCCGTATCTCAAGTACCTGACATATCCCACGGCAACGCTCCGAATGCTGCAGCTCCTGCAAAGCGAACGGTTCCGTCAGGAAATCCTTGTTCCAGACGTGGCGTGGCAATTGAGACTCGAGGGCATGAAGGCTGCAGTTTTGTGGCATAAAGAGGGTTGAAGGGTAGGGTCTGAGAGAAGACGCTAGTATACGAGAAACGACCCAAACCGCTATGTCGAGTCTCTTCCCATTGTTCATTGCGATTGCGGAAAATTTGGGCAGTGAGATCCATGATACAGGCGCTAAACACCTACCTCGACAAGGGCACGCCGCCCCTAGCGGCATTAGGAGGGCCGAGGAGAAGCCATGGATCTCTAATAAACCACATGCGAAGTGGAGGATTTGACGGGACAGAAAGATCCTGCGCTTTACGGTCTGCTAGTTATGCTGATAGATACCCCGACAAACGAACCAAACGATACTCGTCTATGACCGAAACGCCACGCAATGCATTCTCGTGAGATTCAAGCCGCCCAAAGTCCATCATATCCTCTCCAGATAACCATCTTCAGTTTTCTCTCCATCTGTGACCACAAGTCATGCACTATGAAGGTTGTTAGCAACAGCCCAAGTTGAACATCGAGAACATAAGGAGCAGACAAACCTTATAGAACGTGGTCATCGGCTCATCAGCACTGCGAATTTGAACCTGGAAGAAGGCAGCCTCATCACCGGGGCAATCTGCCGTCGGACACTGCACACGGCCCTTTTGCGCATTGTCCCATGCACCTGGTCCGCCGAATACATCTTCTTTCTCGCGGCGCGTGAAGTGCTTCCGCGAGTAGATAGGCATCTCGATCGGATGTTGATAGGGGCAGGTGCGGCACTCGAGCCTGTTGCCGCCTGTCTCCATGCGGGACAGTATCAGCATGTTGGCACAGTAGGGGCAGACTGAAGAGGAGGTTAGTGCTGATTTTGGCAGGGGCCTGGAAAAGAATGAGGGACGAGGTTGTCTTACAGAGTATGGGCATGTTGGTGAGTAAGAAATTGAATAAAGCGCTAGTGCAGGGCCACGCTCAATACTCTTTTAGATAATATTGGTTACTGTTTGTGAAAAGAATTATGAGCCTGGATGGCCTTAGTTGAAACTGGACGTCGTAATGAAGGGCGTTGTCTGCTTAATGTAAGCCTTGACAAAGCGTGAGAAGCAGCTCTCCATGAATCTTGAAGGTGGGGCTCTGATTTTTTCGCAGTACAGTCTATCATCAACTTATGACACTGTGCTACAAGTTCATTGCTCTCAGATTCCAGGCTCCAGGACTTCATCAGGTCATGCAACTCCTTGAGATCAAGAACGCCGTAAGACCGTTGCTTGCCTGGATCCTATCAGATAAGATAGTTTGATTGACTTTCTTGACTACAAACCACAAATAACAGGGAGTAATCCTCGAGCGCTTTCGCATCCAGCTTGATACTGGGATAGCCGATTGAGTAGTGACACCCTCATTACAAAGAATGACGAGGAAACCATAAACAATCTAGGTGTTCACTAAAACGTGTGTGAAGAAAAACATCAGTTAAAGATGGTGCTAGAAATTGGAACTTTGTCCCTTTTTGGGATTGAAATCAAGCAATTGATCATTGGAAGAATGAGAAGAGGGGGTCATCACTTACAAGACTCTGATAGTCTGTTTTGCTTATTCGCCCGATTTCTCTGATACGCAGAAAGCAGCTTCTAGTAACTCGTTTGGTGTACACAGTTGATACACATGCACCACCGCTCACTTCCTTCAGCTTCCGTGGGGTGAGAAGTAAGCTATGATGCGTAGATAGCTTTTTGCACACTATCTGAGCTGTAAGGCACAGGCTAAATCTCTTGCTTTGGAAGCATGGAGAATGAAACATTGAGGTGACGCTGAAGTTGACCGAAGGTTGAAAGATTAGCAACGTACCTAAATAGCCTAGGAATTATATTTAGGCCTGCGCGGACGCGACTCATTCTCGAACTATGCTATGGAGGAAGTGTTTTTGTAGCTGTCTAGAATTGTTCATGGACAGCTTGAAGAATTCGAGCCGGAAGACACAAAGTTAAGATATTAGCACCTTATAATTTTATTCCATGCTTTGTGGATTGACTGATCGAGGGCTAGTCCGGAGCTGGCATTTTATTTTGCACTTCCTCGCTGCTCCTACTTTGTTTATTGTCCTCTATCTCCAATCTCCGTCCTACTAAAAGTTCGCTCAATGACCCCCTCATGTCTTGTTCTTGTGATGTTGATTCCATAACAAGATCGATGGGGACGTTCTGCGCTTTCTGTGGGACAAAAGCTTTGAGAAACATGTCAGCCAACCACTTCGCATGGCTCATTGAACTCAACCTCTGGAACTTTTCATAAGAGTTCCGGCCTTTTCCAATTCACAGTCGAACCTGACCATATCCGCGGCCTGCAGAGCAAGCATTTTTAGGAATTTCGCCAGCAAAAGCTACTCGACAAAGCACACAAAAGCCCACAGCAAGACATTTTAAGCATCTTCAATAATACTGCGGCCGCCTGGGCGAATGCCATCTACAAGCACCTCGAGGTCGAAGCCCGTGTAGGCAGCTCCATCACCGCCATTCCAGTGGGATCTACCTACAGCAAGTCAGATGCTAACTCCTCTTCTCTAATCCCCTCATTTCTCAATGACAAAAGATGCGCCAACCAGGCGTGAGGCGGAAGTCACCAAGAGAGAGCTTGGGCTTTTTTATTACGAAGCCGAACTTCAAAGGAAAGAGAAAAGGAGGGAGCTCGTATTGGAGAGCTAACTGAGCAGCTGATTTCCTCCGAAAACTTCAATGAGTTCATAGCCAAGCTTCAGTACTTGCGAGGAAAGTTGGAGGAGGAGGCATGAGATCTGGCATCAACGAAGAGGCAGATAGCGTTAGCATTATCATAGTGCTGGCAAAGTTTTGGGAGCATTGACGATGCAGAATCTTCAATGTCGTCAAGAGGGTTTCGGTCCATGGGACAAGGTTCCAGCATGCTTGTAGCAGAGACTCTAAGTACAGCCTTTCACCCAGGTCGAGTTAAATGCATGAGACAACTAAAAGCAGTCATCAAGTGATGATATCCCGGCAGTAGTCAATAGGTCCAGTGTCGTGAAGTTGAAGAATCGTACCCATGACGCGCCTAGTCCTTGTACATGCCTCCAAGCTATACACGAAGTCATGTGACTTTGCACCTTTTGCGTCCCTTGCGTCACGTCGCGTTGTCGGTTCAGCCCACAAGGTTTTCTCTTAATGTTTTTTCCTTCAAACAACACTATTGAAGATGTCTGGCTGTAGTCATCTTTCAAGGTACAGGGAATTCATGGCCCAAAATTCCACCTATATTTGCCTTTACGTTGGGCTGGGAAAGTCGGGATGTCTCCAGTGACATCAACCATTCGAACAAGGTTTTGGGGGTCTAGGAAGGAAAGCGTTGGAAGAAGTAGTTTAGATTGTCCCCGAAAGAAACCCCGCCTGTTTTTTTCTTCCCTCACTTTCCCATTGGAAAAATTCTCGCCCTTGTTCCCATGACCGTACTTCAAATACTTGATACCTCTCTTCTTCCGAATTTGTACTTCTCCCTACGGTTTCTCCGTCCCAATCCCCTCTTTTAACTTTGTGTCATTGTTTTCAGCCCATCGGCAACATCGACTTCGGCCAATCGAAGCCATGTTCAAACCATCCATTCCTCTTCCCTCGTGGGCAGAGCCAGCGCTTAACCACGAGGATGCTCAAGGCCATCCGGACTACTCAATCATCGACTATCGTCGAAAAAAAGTTCTCTGGAGCGTCATGTGGACCGCTGGCAATGACGAGGAGCTTGTTCGCTTCCAGTTTGAGACGGCCAAAAAACTGGTTCTCGATCAGCTTACAATGGACGGCCCCAAGACCGCATCAGCTAACTTCATCAACTGGATGATTGACCGCAAGTGGTGGATGCTCATACATCCCAAGTTGCCTTTTACTTTTAAGCAGCCGCCACATATGTACCGGGGTCTTCAGGGGGGAGAAATCGAACGGTATTATCAACAGCGGGAACGGAAAGCACGCTATAATTACGATATGTGGCTCGCTGCTTACAAACACCGAGCAATCTCTTACCAGCGCTTCATTGTATGCGCTCAGGCGTCTAAGCGCAAAGCCGATTCCGACTTCGACATGCGTCCAAAAAAGCGTATCAAGTTAAAGCAACATCCTGCCCGTGTTTCTGCTACCTCCATGCTGTCTGCACCCGGCAGAACGGGTTTCGACTCTCTGGTCAGGTTGATCAATTTCAGGCAGCAAGACGCCATTTTCGCGATGTTCCACAAACGAGAGATTACGCTTGCCTACAAAGAGAAGGCGTTAAAGGAAAAGGAGATGGATCTGGAAAAGAAACGGATCGAGCTCGAGGAGAAAGAGGCAGAGCTCGTGGCATACGCACGCGGCCTTAAGAAGCGCAAGGCAGAGTTCGAGCACTCGCTCGTCTCCTGGACAACCGCTTTTAAGCTCTGGGAGCAGAAGTGGTCTAAACAGGACAAGGTTATTCCCGACCCTGAGCCCAAGAATCAAAATCCCTCCCAGTGGCCACTCAACCCCTGACTAAAGCCAAGTGGTCCCAATGTGAGTTTGAGGCTTGCTGATGGGTCTTTGGAAAGTAAGAGCATGCTGTATCTCAGTGTCCAAGTGGCATGTGGCATCTAAGATTCACCATGTAAGCTTGAGAGTTTGGTGATTCTTGGGCAGGACAAGGGAAGAGGACTAGAAGTTAAGCCATATTCTGAAAAGCCATTGTAGCTCTCACTTAACCTCCCAGTGGAGGAACGATAGCTGATTATTCAGTTTTATTGCTTCGATTCTCTCCTACATTTTCTTAGTCTCTACTTGAATTCGTAGTTTCATGATATACGTTCGGTTCGATAACCGAAACTATCAGGTCCTCTGCTGTCTTATTGCTAGGCTAAGAACTGATCAGGGCGGTAGGTTCGTTGCTTGAGCCACTTCGCCGCCCGGATGTGGTTCATACCCAGGATGTTCGTGGATGCTCGTGGAATAAGAGTAAGGAGAGATATCAAGGTTGAGCTGCCAGTAGAAGGGCCTGATACTCATTATTGGACTGAAATGAGGGGCTTTTTAGGCCCGGAAGTTGTCAGGTCCGCTGTTGTCTGCGACGACCAAGCTTCCCAGCCCGGAGGGTTTCCCGGACGGCAACTCTGCGATCTTTTCCATTGGTCTAGTTTTTCGCATTTTCAAACTTGCGCAACAACTTCTTCGCAACTCCCATAGCTGCTCCAGAACCCACAGTTGATTCCCAAATTCAACCGCAAATGAGCAATAAAGTTTTCAACGATTGGCAACATGATTAGTCGCCATGTTAATCTCAGAAATCTTAATGCGGGCGATGATTTGCTGGAGGGATGGAACTTCCTCGACAAGCGGGTGATTCCTGAGTTTGGAAAGCCGGTCGAAGTCAAGCATCCCGATTACAAAATTCTTATCGACCGTCACCACGAGATTTTCAATGCCTTCTCGGCGGCCACCCACAACGGAAACCAGTTGGGATAGTATAAGTGCTGCAAGGAGTTGGGCTTGAAAAAGATCTTGAGAAAACATCAGGCCCCTTCTATCATCTCAGCCAACTACTTGGCCTGGAAAGTTGATCTTGAGGTTTGGAAGGCGGTCAAGAGCCAGAACTCGGCTTTTCCGTTCCCTCCCACCATGGCTGCTGGGGCCTTCAGAGCGAAGATTACCAGTCCTTCCTCTCCAAGTGCTAGAAGGAGAGGTAGGATCAATATGCTATTTAGATTATCGCTTCTTCGACAATCCTTCCTGATCAAGATATGGATGTTGACGGTCTAGCGCTAATAATATTGATTAAGTGGCTGAGGGAAGAACACAATCAGAAGCGCACTAGACGGTCGAGGAGGCATCTAGACAAAACATCACACTTAGGGAACACTGGAGATATGAGTTTGAGCATCTCACTGCTGGGACAAAAGAATGGGAACCCGGGAGGATATTGTCGGCAATGTTTGATCATGCTGTAAATCCTCCAAACAGTGTCAGGATATATAAGGAATGGAAGGAGATTATTTATAAACAAGCTGGGTAACTTAAGAGCTTTGATGGCTAATTTCATCGTCATACAGACACCTTAAGCGCCCTTGGCTGTATAGTCGCCGATTTTCTCAATGTCACCTCATTCTGTGACCTTACTAGCACCAGTGACGCCACTTTCAAAACACAGCCGTGCAATGACAGACTAGACTTAGATTCTCGGTCAAGGGTGTACTACTCTCTGTTGAACAAATAATCAGAGATATGAGTGCTGCCGGGGATGAAGTCATGATGGCTTTATTCCTCCTGACTGTATGAGAATTTGATAGAGACTTCTATTTGTCTGGTGCAAAAGAACAAGCGTAACAAGTGTGTAGAAGAAGCTCAGAAAGCCCTGTGAAACAAAGAAAAACATCACACGCCAAGGATCTTAAGAATTCATGGCTGAGCCAAAGAAAGAAACCAAGGACCAAGAGCAGAGGGTAAAGAATAAGCAAGCTTCTTTGGTTGTTTGCCAGCCGTATATTATCTTCCGTCTGGGCCACTGTCGACTCTCTCCAACAGGCACAGCACCCTTCTGGGCCCTCCTCCTCCAGCCCTGACTTTGCATCAAATTTCCGTTAGGAAAATGTCAGAGCTTCCCAGCAATATGAACGATTTCCTCAAGGATGTTTGGCCTAAGGTAGAACTCACTTTGATCCCCGAATCGGAGCTGCTAAGCATCAGTGACGATAAAACGATGCATTCAGACTACCAGGTTCTGATGACGCGGCGCCTGAAGGTTGTGCACGCCACCATGGATGCTGTTGATAACGATATCAGTCTTGTCGAGTTTGAGTTTTTCACAGCAAGGAACGAAGCCATGAGACAAATATTTGAGGCAGGTCATGATAAGGTTTCGGCAAATTACCTGTCCTGGCATGTTGAGTACAATGCTTGGGAGGCCATCTTCGGCGACAGCAAGCCATTCCCGTATCCTATGCCTTCGCTGTCCGAAGGTCCAGAAAGCAAGAGATTTAAAGAATACCGAATGAAAAAGATCCTCGAGCAAAAGAACAAGGAACGCTGAAATGCTGCTTTTGCACGTCGTTTGGCGCCCTCTTATACCAAGCGAATTTGCTCTAGCATTTCCAAACCGTCTCTCGGCCAGGATGCCCATGATGATGGGAAGGCCGGAAACGCATCCTCCCTCAACCGTCCAGCAGCCGTCCAACAAGTTGACCCCGAGTATGGCACGTTCAAAGTCTCTTTTCTCAAGGCTTGGGAACAAGACCTCGACAAACGTGAGCAGGAGCTCATGAAGCATTTTGAAGAACTCAAAAAAAAGCGAAAAGAGTTCGACAAGCGACAAGATGACTTGATCAAGAACATGGAGCTCTGGAAGCAAAAACTTAGGAAATGGGAGAACAAGCTGATCTCTCAGGCCAAGGACTCCTCATCTAGACAATGAGCGCTGCTAGGGGGTGAGTTGATCTCGATTGTCGGCCCCCCCAAAAAACAAGGGGATTGGGAAGCGAATGCTGGGAAGGAACTGAAATATCTGGGTCTCTTGGGGCAAAAAAAAAACACGAATTCTTAACTGGTGCCATCTAATCAATCATGAAACGATAGCCATGAATTAAACTCGCAGTTTTATTTGAACAGCATCCCTCTGTCCAAGGATGCTTCTTTTGTGATGATATGAAGTGGTCCTGCTGCTTCGACTCTAACCCTCATCCTGACTTACACGTAACCGATTGTAAATTACATATAAACTACCATCTTGCCCCCGCTTGAAACACCGCCCCGCAACACCCCCTGATTGGTGGGGCAGGTGTCGGCGACGGCGGATGTTGCGCTAGTCAACAAACTCCCGTCAACAACACTGCCACGACGCTTTACCTCCTTTTCCCGTTCACTCCAGCTGCCGACGAGGTTCTTCCTGACAGACGCTGGCTGCTCGTCTTTATTGGTGACATCGCGACGGCAACGCATCTTGGAGATTATCCTAACCTCAGGACTCCTTATTCCTACCTGTACCCGCCCAAGCTGCTTGTACATTTTCTCCAGCCAGATCACAAGGCATCAGGTCTGTTCCACGTTCGACCGAACGACGCTGCAATACGAGTTCGAAGTACCCATCTGCTTCATCAACGCAACTCACCATCTCAACGAAGCACCTATTCTTATAAACATCACCATGGCCAGCGATGAGCACGAGGTTCGCTCCTTGCCCCCCTCCATCTCACCCAACCACCCTAACTAACCCCCCCTCCCCTTCCAACAGGGTGCCTCAACCGCCGAACTCCTCATTGAAGCCTGCCGACGCAACAACACAGACCTCCTCCATGAGATCATCACCTCCCTCGAAAAAGAAGGCAAGTCTGAAGACGATATCGCCGCCATCCTCAACAACACGACTACGGTCCTCGGCAACCACCTCTATCACGAAGCGGCTCTCCGCGGAAACTACGAAATAATCGACATGCTCTTGGACCAGCCCGGGTTCGAATGTGACCCCGTCAACCGCGTAGAGGGCGACACCCCGCTACACAGCGCTATCCGCTGGATCAATAGCGAGCCGAAGGAGAATTGGGAGTATGGCAATGCGCTGGTGGAGATGATGCTCGAGGCAGGAAGCAATCCACGGCTGAAGAATAAGGGCGGGTTGACGCCGCTGCAGCTGGTTGATCCCAAGAATGAGGGGTTGAGGGAAGTGATCCGGAAGCATGAGTATGCGGAGATGAATAAGGATGATTTTGTTAGTGTGGACGAGGTAAAGGGGAGTGCGGTCCTGCTGGATGGGGCTGTGCAGCAGGATAGTGATGAGGAGGCCGAGTTTAGCGGGAGTGATGAGGAAGAGAGAGCGGAGTGGGAGCGGAGGAGGGGCAAGAGGTGATATGGATGGGCATAATGAGGGAGCTGGGCTCTGTCCGGTTGTTGATATGGCATCTTTCGGCTGGATACCGGGTTTGAAAGCGTGCATAGACTCGTCAATTCGTGTCTGCAGCATGGACATGGCGAAATCATATTTCTATTTGACATGATTCTGTTTTCCAGGGACGATGATTTATTTCCAGGAACCGTTTTCAAGCTTTAGGGGACTTTTTTTTTCATACCAACAACACAACCACAATACCGACAAACCCAATTACCATACCCCATGCAACCGCCCCCCTGCCAGCATGACTCTGCCATCCCACAAACGCCCTCCATCCTCCCCAACCAACCCCAACATTGCCCTTCAACCCCCCGTCAACACTGTTTGGATCTGCCCCAGCCGCAATAGCCGCCATCTTCCTCATCTCACTGCCCCAAACCTCTAAGATCCTTGTGCTCCTTCCTCCCCTCGGACAAAACTTCACCTCCCACCCGCCGCCAGCAGGTACGACAAACGTACTCTCACGGTCATCGTACGCGTAGCTGTACGCGTCTGGACACACCTTCTTTGCTGCGATACTATACTGGCCTGGTTTGCATGTTTCCGGGCTACCGTATTGCGGTCCTACGCAGCAATCCTTTTCGGAGCGCGTTGCGCTGCATGCTGAGAGACAGGGGTCGAAGGCCGGTCGTTGAAGGCTATCGGTTTCAGGATAGGGATAGACTTCGTCTGGCGGGGTGGTTGGCGGGTTGAGTTGAAGGGGCCAGGGGCACCAGGTGGCCAGGCTAGGGTTTGTTTGGGTTGATTCGTAGGGGGGCTGTTCCGGAGTTGAGGTCGGGCTAGAAGATGTATTGAAAGATGGGAGAGGAGGGGAGGTAGGGGGGTCGGAGAGATAGCCTGGTGAGGCGATACAAGCACAGTTGGTCAGACGTGATGGGAGCCATGTTGTGTTCGGCGCTGGAAGGTAGTTCAGGCCAATCGGCAGGTTGTAACCGTCGACGAGGGAAATGTCATAGAATGTTTGCCGGTTGTTGATGCCACCGAGGAGGTTGAACTCGGCCAAAGTGGCCGGAACTTGGCCCTATCCGGCGTCAGTTTCCGCCCTCTTCTATCCTCAGCAGGGTCCGAAACTCACTGGCCCACGACAGTCCACCCGCCCGTTACAATCCCCCGTCAAGCACGCCTTCCCATTCCCATCCAAACCCCCCTTAACCCTCGGTCCACTCCCATCGTCGTTGAAACTGCAGTTCGTCCTCCCCCACACGCGGCCCTGCCAATCCGCACTGACGTACAATTTCTTCGACTTCCCTGGCGCCAGCTCAAACCCTCCTACTGTCGGACCCAGACCGTTCTGTGTTGCCAATCCCGGCCAAATAGTCTCATCGCAGTTGTTGGTAACCACCAGCGGGATCGGACGCAGGTCAGGCGGACGTTGGGACTTGGTGATGTTTACGTGGGGGTGGTGGCTCTTTGTGAAGTTGAGTTTGTCTGTCCCTACTCCACTGGGGATACTGGGTATGGGGTCATTGACGTCGACTATGTTGGAGAAGTCGAGGTCGAAGTTGAGCTGGCCAAGGTTATGTTGAAGGGCTGTTGTTTTTGTGCTGAAGATGGCGATGACTGAGACGAAGATGCCTGTCGCCATAGTCGTGACGGGAGGTCGATGAGACAGAGCTGCGGGACGAGAAGCTTGTGCTGTGGCCCTGTCCTAGAGGCCATGGAGGGCTGGCAGCGGTTTTGGTTGTGACATGATCTGGCAATGGGATGAATCGATAGGCATTGTTTCGGTAGTGATACTTCAATGATTTCTGCCTGGTAGTTAATGCAAAAGCGATGGGGAAAAGCAGAGAGTTTGACTAGGAGCTACGGATTTGAAGGATCATAACTCAGGGCCGGTTTGGAAGAGTACTTGGGACCAAAGGAGAGATGATGGCTGTGGGATGTCATTCAGGCCAAGTAGTGACAGTTTTAAGACGCCGCCGTTAGGTCCCGTGATGTGAGGCGTTTATGGCTGAGTGGAATACTCGGGAGCCCCTTAAGCAAGAATGGAAAGAGTGAAAAGACACAACCTGGAAGAGCCGTCCCAGTTGTTACCCCAGGTCTACCCAGGTCGGGCATCTCTTGTCTTGGGGAGGTGCGTGTCCAGCAATTGCCCCTCAAGTCCGCCTGTTACGTGATGGGGATCCCGCGAGCAACGAAATGCCGTTCCAGTCTTCCGGGTCGTACGCATACCCCCTTGATGGATTCCGTGGATGGACCGCCCGCAGTACCTGCGCCATCCCATAGCACAAGGTTGCACTAGACTTAAAATCGGATCACCGACTCTAGATGGGAATACTTGATTGGGTATTTGCCTACCTAAACTATCCTATCTCCAGAACGTTTGTGAATGGATAAGAGTACGGAATGTCATGATCGTGCTCCAGCAATAATGAACGAACGCAGCACTCGAGTTTCGAATGTATGCCTGATCAGAACTCCTGGGTCGTTTTGTCCCCATCTTTCTTCTACCCACAACTCCTCCATTTCCTCTGTCTGTACCAAGTCCTCCCCTCTTCTTCACATTGAAAAAACCAGGAAAAACAGGCTGCATCACTTTCCGGTTATGCTCATCAAAATAAAAAGAGAAACTCGCCATTTACTTCAAAGAGGTATCACTCAAGATGCGATGCTGTCGATGTAGCGGCGCAAGTGCAAGCATGAGTGCTGCGGGGGAGCGACACAGAAGAGACAGAAAAAAAGGAGGGGGGGGGGAATAACCAGCCGAAAAACCCGCGAGGACGCGGTACTTTCCACAATTTGTTGGCGTTGTTGTCGTAACAAGAACAACGAGCATAATATATGTAATAGCTCCGTCCTTACCCCTATCTCAAACGCCTTTCCCCTGCCATATTTTATCTGAACCGTGCCCTGCACCGTCCCATGACCTCGCCCTGGCATACCAACTCGGCACTGAACTCAGAGCCGTCCAACGTCAAGTAAATGTCGAAGTAGACCCGATAGAAGGTGCCCTGTGGTGTGTCCATACGCTCGAAGTCCTTTTCCAGGTTCTTACGCGACAGATCCGATGTGAGCGTGACGACCTCCTTGATTCCTGTTCAAGTCAGTTAGCTCCAATTCTAGCCAAATATCTAGATTCCTGGAAAAAACGTACTAGGATCCTTGGTGTACTCCGGGCACACATCATCGTCGCACGCATAAAGGATATCCTCATACATGAGCGTAGCGCCGGGAGCGACCTGCCGGAAGAACGACACCTTGACCGGCTCGCCAATCTTGACCTTCTGACCCTTGTGCACAAAGATCTGCCTAGTGAACTTGCAGCGGTCCTTTCCATCTAGCGACGGCACACGGTATGCCTCAGGATGATAGCCCTCCTTGAACGGCTGCAGCGTAGCCATGAGGTAGTGGCGACGAGCGATACGATGGGTGATAAACCTTTCCGTAATACCAGCGGTGACAGCACCCTTGACAATGGCAGCGACGGAGTCCATGGGCCGAACGACCTTAGACTGGAACTGCGGCGGCACGTGCAGCTTGATCTGCTGGAACAGATATTCGGACGCACCGAAACCACCGACGACCAAGATGTTTTGAAGCGTGCGGTTTTGTGCTTGGATAGCGATGATCTGGTTACGGACGAGTTCCAGGATACGGTTGACTACAGGCTCAAAGCACTGCAGAATCTCTTCGTTGGTGAAGGTCATGTAGCCTTCCTCAATGCCGGCCTCGGGGAACTCGGCCTCGATACCGACGTCGACAGCCCACTTCTGACCGTTATTCCGGAAATCGGCCTTGATGCGGTTCTCGAAGTCCATAATGCACTTGGCATACACACGGCCAGCCGTCTTAGACCCGTCGGGTAGCTTCATCTTGCGGATCTTGGTGCGCAGGATATTGCTGAAATTACGGTTCAGCGCCGTCGAACCGCAAGAGTCGCCTGAACCAGCCGTGCACTCGCACACAGTGAACGGATTCTCATCTTCGACTTCGTATGCGATCAAGTCGACGGTACCACCACCGCAGTCAACAATTAACACAGCGTCGTGAACCTTTAAGTTAAGCAGGCCGGTCTTGGAGCAGAACAGAGCCGCAGCCTCGGGTTCGCTGATCAGAGTCAAACGATTGTCGTTTTCGTCGCGCAAGAAACCGGCTTGGATGGCAGCGGCACGGGTAGCAGCCTTGCCAGCGTCGTTCCAGATGGCTGGGACGGTCAGGTAATACTTTATATTTCTCTCCTCACGGGTGAACACCTCGCCGAGTGTCTTCTGTAGTGACTGCCGCATGGCTTGGCGGAGCTTAAACAGATAGTCTGCGGCGACATCGATTTCGGACTTGCCGGGCGGCAGGGGGGGCAGGTTGATGGGATCAATGTACGTGTTACCCGACATCATCAGCTGAAGCTTGAACCATTCTACTTTCTGCACACCAGGCTTAGGATAGCCGGTTGGGGCGAGGGCGTCAGCGATATCCGGGCCCCAGCCGACGACCTTCTGGAACTGATCATAATAAAGTACGGTAGGGATCTAGACGAATCAGTACGGAACCTGCACATAATCTACGGCACGCGAACAGCAGCACAAGCACAACAAACCTTCTGTTTTGTGTATGAGCCGGCACCAGGCCACTCAGTGATGATATCTTCCTTGACTTCGTTGCCAGTGATAAAGGCAAAAGCAACGCCAGAGAACGTGGTACCCTACAAGCTAGTATTAGCAACAACTACACCCTCAAACCCAGCCAGGGAAAACTCCTTACAAAGTCAATGCCCACAATTAGCTGGGCCTTCTTCTTGTTGTCACCATCGACCTCCGCGGCATTGTTGGTCCGGTTGTACGGGGCCACGGGGCCAACCACAGGCTGCGGGGCCGGCGGCGGGTAGCCAGCATATCCCGGAGGAGCAGTCGTAACCGGCGGAGCTCCCGGATGGACACCAGGATGTGGAGGAGGATGACCCATAACTGGCGGCGGATACCCAGCAACCGGAGGGGCGCCCGTAGTAATGGGCGGCGGGCCGCCGACCATCTGAGTCGGTGGAGCCCGAGTCGGGCCTGGATTCGTCAGAGGGCTCGTGCGGCCCAGAGGGCCCGGGGGGCCCGGCGGGTAGTTGGGCGTGTAGCTGGGGGGTCGCGCGCCAGCTCCTGGATGGTTCATTGGGACTGCTGCGGCAGGATCGGTCGGAGGGGGGATACCCGGGCGCGGGGCTGGGTTGTAGAGCTGCGGCGGCGGTATTTGGGGAGCACCCGGAGGAGGGGTCTGGCTCTGGGACGAGACGCTGGGCCGCGAATCGTTGTTGGAGGTAGTGGGAGGAGTGCTCGCCGGTTGTGATTGAGGTTGGATGGCGGCGTTGGATTTGCGTTTGCCGAAACCGAAGCCCTTGAGGCCGGACTTCAGAGAGCTCATAAGGAAAAAGTGGAAAAATTGGAAGCGGCCAAAAAGAAGAGGAGAAGGAGAGGAGACAGAAGAGCGGGAGAGGTAGCAGCTCAGGGCTCAGCCGTTCGCCGGCGGCGGGGGGGTAGGGCGTAGAGACGGCAGAGGAGGGGGTGTCAAGAACCAAGGGTGCGCGAATGCGACGCCTCAGAGGGGTCCAGGGTAAAGCAAGCCAGAGCCTGAAGAGGAAGACCTGGGAGCGGAGTATGTAGGGGATGGTAGCCTGGACGCAAGAGGCGAGAGGCTGTGGGCGGCGGCGGCGTACTGCAACCTGTAACCCGAGAATGGAATGCTTAGGTAAAGGTTCAAAGGCCACTGATGCCGGTGCTGGCGCAGGCTCTGGTGCAGAGGTGCTGACAAGGTATGGCCGCAAGACTGCGAGTCTGCGACTGGTTGACGGAACTAAGGCTGGAAAATCGGAGAACGGGAACGGGGGGAGGATTGGGTGCTTGTTGCGACAGCGACAGACAAGGCTACGTGCCCAGACTCTGGGCAGACGTCCGACTCAGGTCAGCTCCAAGCAGCGTCAGGCGCGATTGCAGTGGGGACGCAGGGCAGTGATGAGCACTAGAGATCTCTGTCGATGGAGAACGCAACGAGGGAGAGCTGGGTTCGAGTGTCGATGGGACGTGAATTCAAGCAGTTGGAGGGAGACACCGCAGACGGTGCAGGGTTGCCGGGTGGCCAGGAAGGTGAGCGCAAAGAGAAGACACTAGGACAAACGGTTGCTGGCAGGAAGGCACAGAAGAGGTGAGGTTGCCTCGATTTGACTGGACGACGAGACTGCTGACTGGCGAGCGGAAGGTCCCTGATGATCTAGTGGATTCCTCCAGCTCATGCTGCGTCTTGTGCTGCGGCTGGCGGCGGGGAGAGGGGCTCAAATCCCACCTTGCCTGGCTGCGTCCAAAGCCAAGACTGGGCTGGGCTGGGCTGGGCCGCCTACGGTCTGCTTCCGAGCCGGCTCGTCTGAACTGTCTGAACTTAAATTATGAATGGACTCGGCTCTGCCGGTGCTGTCTAGGTTGATGCTTGCAATGCTTGTTGATGGCGATGCGATCTCTGAATTTGAAATCTGGAGCGGTCAACGGTCACGGTCAGCGCGGGAATGGCGCTCGCAATGATGCTCCGTTTTTTTTGTATGTGTGTGGTATCTGCAGCCGGCACGTTCCCGCATGCTAACCCGACCCTGGAATGGCCAAGCTTGTAAGGGGGGGTTATAAGGCTGAGCCGCTCGTTTTGGATAACGTTTAGCAGACGCGGGGGAGGGGAATGGAACCACGTTGTTGAAATTGGTTATGGTCCCAGCCAGGGTCTAAGAATTTCTAACCTTTCCGCAACGGCTGGCGCAGATACAATATTGCTCTGCTGCGCTAAGTATCCTGTGCCACTACAAGTTCAGACGTTTCTTACACAGTAATGCTAACACGATCCGCGATAGCAGCACATCAGCACATGTTTAACCTGGTGAGCCATTGAGATACACCATCAACCCACAAAACACAGAATCCGATACCACCCGGCCATAATGGTATCTAGTTCTAATAAGGCCCTTGATACGTACATCATGAGGTCTAAGACTCGATGCAATTCACGCCATCCTCAAGGGTTGGGCGGTGCTTAACTTGGAGCACCAGAATCATCGCCACACGCTTGCTCTGTATTAGCACCTCCACATCGTTTAAACTGTGGATCCACTCGGCACGCTGGACTGAGTCCAGCCTCCCAAGCTTCTGACATGCAGGGACTTGAGCTTCTCTGGACTAGCCGAATCCAACAGCCTACCACATCCCAAACAAGTTTTTCAGGACTGCTAGCTTCTACAACTGAATTCATGTAGCTTCCTATGTTTTCAAATGATGACCCGACTCAAAATACTTGAAAGTCAGGCACTTGACTGTCTGGGCTGGGGGAAATGATGTAGATGGAGGGGTTTCTTGCAGCCTGCAGGGGCCAGAGCCGGGGAGCTGGGTGACACAAACGAACCGCTGCCGCGGTGGAATCATCTTACGCTCCGTTTCTCTGGCTTACTTATCTGTCCCAACAAACTTTGATTTTGCTTCCACAAACGGACCCCTCGAGATGAAGGATTCATGTGCTCGCAACGCAGGCCACCGGAGGAGCTTTGTACTTAAATGGCAACTTCCGAGTTTTGTGTTGATTTTTCTCTCTGAACCAAACACCTCAGCGCCGGTATCCCCAGTGGCAGCCCGCTTTTCTTACTAACGATCCTTCCGGGTCCCATTCAAAACAGCGGAATGCAGTTCTCTTGGGCACTTACGCCAGGCGCCTGACCTATGCCGAAACAGGCCAGTAGGACGGGATGCTGCCGTTGGCGCTTCCGTAGGACCTCTCGTAGGACTTTCTGGCCGTTCTGCTGCTGGTCTGTGGCTGAGACCTGAGGCGCTGAGTTTAGCCGCTGGGCTCCACCAATCAAAATGCATACTATTCTGCACGTCTGATTGGCTGTCTCGAGCTTTGATCCTATGGCAAATTTCCTCCGCGTTATGTCGTCAACCCCCACGAGTCCAAGGTTCATGATGTCCGTTGTTATGGAACCTCGACCCCTCATACCGTAGGCATTATCTAATAATGCAATTTCGTCCAATTTTACTTCTCTCTTGATGTGAAATATTGTGTATAATGCTTCTATCTGCTGTCTGCAGGTTACCAAAAAATCGAGGATGTAAATATTAATTGCCTTCGAAAGAGAATGTTGTGGTATTGGGACCAACAGAATCTTCCCAATGTTTGAGCGATTCGAGGAATGCATATAGAACCAGTGACATTGTGATTTGCCGTTGACCTTCCACATGGTGTATTTTATCTTCTTATGGTTTCCAGTTGCAGTCACCAAGTATCTGGGTTCACGTGTCGTATCACGGGTTTTTGCCCTTTAGTGCCCGGTGCGGAAACTCGCGGGTCCTATTCTATCCGCCAGCGAGGACGGCGGGTTGCTCATAACCCGAGCCTGTTGGGCGCGATCGACAGATTGGCGGCGATGAGTGTGACGATACGGATCCGCCAGCTGCACACCCCGATCTTCAATTGACGGGGTTTTCAGCTCATCCGTGCACCCCATGCGCTTGACCCTCCGCTGCCGAAGTCCCGCTGCCGAAGTCCCGCTGCCGAAGTCCCGGGCTCCATGCCGCGAACGTCGCCGTTTTAGCTCGGTGATGTTGCTACCCGGTGATTTTCCCCGAACCTGTGCTCATCTTAACGTCCATATCTCTCCCATTCATGGTCTGTTGGAATTCTCCCACTTCCCAGGAATGTCTCTCGTCTCTCACATTACGACTCTCCCTCTTTATTAAGCTTACTATAATTGAAGATCTGGGCCTCGAGTTGACTCTGTTCAGCATCTCTTTAGCAGAGCTAGCTCAACCCAGTTGTCGAATATCCTTTGTCCAAGCTCTTAAGAAAGTGCGGATGTAGTTTTCTTACCAGCCTGTTGGTATAGGCCAACTCGGGATGGGTGCCAGTTTGTCAATACCGTTGAGGACCTGCGAACGGGTCGCCTCGTTTGTGCGAGATTCTCTACGAGCCTTGTTGGAGAGCTTTCTAATAGTTCTCAATGCAGAGCTAACTTGATACAGACCGCGTACTTTGGTTTGTCAAAGTCAGCTAAACCTTTACAACACTATCTTTCAACGAGCTCTCGAAGTGGATCAGTTCAAGGACTGAACGTTATGGTCCTCCAATGTTCAAAGTGGCTCAGCATACGACCTAAATGCTTTCAAATCTCCAATCAAGGGACTTTTCTCAACTCTCTATCCCTCTTCCTTCCCATTCGGTCATCCTACATCCAAGCATTCTTGGAGCTGCTACAGAATCGTAGCAGCAAGCTAGAAAAACTCGCAGATTCATCTGTCTAGCCCCAATAGCTCCGGTGACTACGCTAATCAAATTCAATCTTGAATCATTGTCTGGGGTAAAGGCAACCGGTTGTTGGATGTTTAGCTTGATCAACAAGTGTCTGCTCTCTCTCCTCAGACCTCGGATACTTGGAGATATTGCCAAGCCGACGGTAACATGCTCTTCCAGGTAACTTATTTGCATCGATATTATTGCAGGGTGACCACTAGCATAGCCCAGAGCTCATAGCTTTTGGACGGCCAGCGAAGCTTAAGAGTTAGCTACATATAGTGTTCCTTGGTGCCGGTATCTGACCTCGGCCGCATCCGAGGTGAGAACCCCGCGATGGACCCCCGCGGGCAGCGACGGTGAACCCCAATTCCCCCCAAACCCCACATCCAAATTCGTACTAGGTTCGTGGACATAACTTGACGACACGTGGTGCTCGTGACGCGAAGCCCCAAATGAACTTTCTGCTCATTGAAGCTTACAAGTGTCTTTTTTCAACAGAAACTCACCGGCCGCTCTGCGTCTCCTGCTGGCGGGTGAGGCTTGTTACATCCATAGAAAAGGCGGGAGCCCAGTTCTTTCGAGGTTTCTGGGCAGCCAAGACACCACGGTATCTTGCGCAATCAATCTGCGAAGATTGAACCTTGGGAAGTACACTTGGCGAGGGCAACGTCACTCGTGTCTCTTGCAGGTTGTTCAGAAGCACGGCTTCGGCCCCGTGTGCTACGTTCCGGCTCCCATCTGCGGCCTTGTGCATCGTGATCTCCCTTGGTTAATTCCTGGCGAGGAAGAGAAGGGGACACGAAAAGGGCCATAGCAAAAGTTTGCTGCAGGGGTATGAGACCCCGGTAATAAGGTGGAAGGTGCGTTCAGCCAGGAAGAGTACACACGAGTATCCAGAGATTTCCAAGACTCAAAAATTGCTTGAAGAGAAGCTGAACCCCAATTCCTATCTGCTGAGAGCCGCCAGATCCGAGCCTGGAACCCCCAACTTGCCCCCTGGATCCATGACATGGAATGCTGGTGCGCAACGCTAGACACCGCCGGTTTCTCTGACCATTGACTCCATCGATGGCCCATTGACGCTTGACAGCTTCGACGACCATATTCACAGCGGCGGCACTTGGATGAATTCGCAGTTCATCACGCAGCCACCGAACTAACCCCTATCGAATCTGCTGGCTCGAGCATTCCATCACCGTTCTAGCACAACTACGGCAACATTCTCCGGAGCTCGCATCGACCCTTCGGCGCGCAGTCACGCACCGTTCACACGACCTGGAAGTCTGATAAGGGCATAGAGCGCTAATTTTGAAGAGGGGGGTCAGCAGCTCCGAGGCCGCATCGGCAGGCTTGCACATCGACCCTAGAACGTTCCCAAGCGACCCCAGAGCGATTCAGAAGCTGGTGTTGGAGAGCGACTCTATTGGATCATTGGCATCCCAATCCGGGCCGTTTCCTCAGGGCTAGCAGGCTGCCGAGCAGACGCAGTTGCAGGTTGCCCCACTCTTGGCTGCGAGCGGCGGCGGCCGCTCGGGCAGAAGCCGCAGAACGGCCAGAGCTTCTAAGCTGTCCAGGGCGTGGGAAAGCTGCCAGCGCCAGGGCGCCACCGGAGTGACTACGCAGGACCCCACCATCGCGAGAAGCTCGATCAAGCGACGACAGACCGCGTCCGGGAGCCTTCCTCAGCAGCCGCCAAAACGTCATCCCAAAAGCTAAAAGGCGCCTCTTGGCGCGTTGCCCCCGGCTCCTCGCAGGGTGCCGCTGAGAGCCCGGAGACAGCGAGAAAAAAATCATCACTCTCTTTGCGCCGCCACTGGGGTTGTTTCTCGCCTTCATTGAGCACCATCCTGTGTCTCTGCTCTGCAGCTGTTATTGTAGTCACCATCGTAAGTGCCTGTAACCTGTGTGGCTTAGAACTTTTTTTTTTGGCTCTGTCATGGCTTTCCTGTCGCGGATGGAATCCAAGGGTATAGACTTTGGCTTTTCGAGCGGAGGGTCCCAGGGCGTGGAGAAGTGAGCCCGGCAGCTCTTTGCGTGCCGTCCCCAGAGACAGGGACTTTGGTGCCCCGCAATCGCCCTAGCTGGTCTATTGCCCCTCCATAAGCTCCACAACTTCCACACCCCCCACCAACAACACCCCCTCGCACCCCAATTACAATACTCCGGACTTCTTTCAGAAAACGTAGGGACTAGCTTGCTAAATCTACGCGAAACCCTACTTCAGCTCGCCCAATTCTTCTTTCCGACCACCAACTTTCGCTCCGATTTCCTCAACTACTCGCGCATCTCCTTTACACGCTCTCCACGTTTTCCACGTCTGTCCGAACTCTCTCAATTTTCCCATCGCCAACGCGCCTCGCACTCTCCGGCCGCGAGCACTGATAACATTCTTCGCGTCTGCGAAAACCCGTCGCCATTTCCCACGAGTGCGCCTGTGTCGAAACCGCTCACCATGTCACTCGAGGCCGAGACGAAGTCTGTTGTCGCTCAGTTCGACTTTACGGACGAGCAGGTCAACCAGGGCGTCAAGGAATTCATCCGCCAGATGGGTACGTATTTCTTCCGTGTTTGCCTGCCATTCCCTCATATCAACCAACTTTCCTGCGACCATAAAGGGCGTTTTCTAACCGTCGCGACTTGCTTTCTAGAGGAGGGCCTGGAGAAGGATGGAACAAGCCTGAGCCAGATTCCCACCTACGTTACGGCCGTGCCCAATGGCACTGAAAAGGTTGGTTTGATAGTCGCGCGATGCCTCTGTCACCCCCACGACTCGATCAACTGACTGGTCGTGTTCACATGACAGGGCCTGTATATGGCTGTTGACCTTGGCGGTACCAATTTCCGTGTCTGCTCGATCAAGCTTAATGGTGACAGCACCTTCAACCTCGCTTATAGCAAGGTGGCCATTCCCAAGGAGCTCATGGTGGCCAAGAAGGCCAGCGACCTCTTTGCGTTTCTGGCCCGGGAGATCAAGCACTTTCTTCAGCAGCACCATGGAGATCACTTCGAGCAGCATAGCCGCCGTCGCATGACCTCCAGCTCCCCTGATGGTTACAAGGATGAGCATGTCTTCCGCATGGGTTTCACTTTCAGCTTCCCCGTTCAGCAGATTGGTATCAACAAAGGCTACTTGATCCGCTGGACCAAGGGCTTCGACGTTCCCGACGCTATTGGCAAGGATGTGTGCGCCCTGCTGCAGGAGGAGATCGACAAACTGCATCTGCCCGTCAAGGTGGCTGCCTTGGTCAACGACACTGTCGGCACGCTCATGGCGCGCTCGTACACATCCCCCGGCAAGACCGGTGCCATCTTGGGTGCCATCTTCGGCACCGGCACCAATGGCGCTTACGTCGAGAAGTTGTCCAAGCTGAAGAAGCCCTTGGCTGGGGAGTATGATAACTCAACTGGCGAGATGGTCATCAACACCGAGTGGGGCTCGTTCGATAACCAGCTCAACGTGCTGCCTAACACTAAGTGGGATGATGCCCTCGACAAGAGTAGTGTTAACCCCGGCGTCCAAATGTACGAGAAGCGAGTCTCTGGCATGTTCCTCGGCGAGATTCTTCGCTTGGTTCTTGTCGACCTGATTAAGGATCCCAAGATCTCCCTCTTCCGCGATGAGAACTCGAACTCTAATGACTGGCATTCGACCACCACTATTGCTCAAAACTCCGGCATCTATCGCCAGTGGGGTCTCGATACTTCGATCATGTCAGTTGCTGCTGCTGACAACACCCCTGAGCTCTCGATCCTGCGGCAGGAGCTTGAGACTGTTCTTCAAATCTACGCTCCCTCACTTGAGGATGCCCAGGCCTTTAAGGCTATCGCCAACGCCATTGGTCGTCGTGCCGCTCGTCTCTCGGCTGTCGCCATCGCTGCCATCGTTCTCCACTCCGGCAAACTGTCTGACCCGGCCTACAAAGATGAGCCCATTGACATTGGTGTCGACGGAAGCCTAGTAGAGCATTACCCCTACTTCCGCGACATGATCTTCGAAGCTCTGCGCGCTGTCGAGGGCATTGGCGAGGAGGGCGCCAAGCGCATCCGCATTGGCATCGCCAAGGATGGCTCGGGTGTCGGCGCCGCCTTGATCGCGCTCATCGCGGCCGGCATGGAGAGCAAGTCGGCGGCTGCTACTGCTGCTACCGGCAAAAAGACCAACTCCCAGTTCATCGAGGAGCTGCGTTCCGAAGCTAGAAGCAAGGATATCCCGATGTTCACCATCAAGCGGGAGGACTCGGAGAAGGCAGAGACCACCACCGACGAGTAGAACTCGTTGATGATGAATCGCGAGCCTGCTCCTTGGCCGTTCCCCATTGACCAGGGCAATTGGTTTCAGCGCAAGATGCGTCGCTGCTGCAATATTATGTGAGATCGCAGCAACCTTACTTCCTCGAGAAAACCCGGAGCGGTCACCGGTTCGAGGACAGGAGTTTTTGACTTCCATGTGTGCTTTTCCATGACTTTACTTTTTTTTTCCTTCTTCGACATCGCCTTGTTTTTCTACCGTAGGCATTTTTTTTCTCGTGCGGTTTACGAAACAACGGGCGGACATGGTCGGTTTGGAATGAATTACGGAATAAATGATCGGTCGGGTGGCATGTTCTGTTCTGGCCGTTCGCCACTTACGAAAGGGAAGGGAATCTTATAGTGAAGGGAGGATCTCTGCCCAACAGTCACTTTTGTGGTCTGTTCTGAAGCCGATATAGTCACGGCTTCATGTTGCCCACTGCCCCTTTCATAGTTTTCTTTTCCTTGCTCAATCGGCTGTCATCTTCACTACTACTGGGTAGTCGATAGAAGGAACAGTGGGATTATTGAGTTTTCCCTTTTCTCTCTGTTCGGTCAGGAGAGAAAAGAAATAGCAAGGCACAGGATGGAATGGGATGATGATGGCTTTCGCTTGATCACGAGCTATCGTCGTCTTTCGAGAGCCAACACAGGGTCAGGCGTAACAGCTTTTTTTCTGCGGCTTGGCCTATGTTATGGTAGAATGATAGGGCTGGTTAGGAGATTTCTCTTTCAGCCGGCGAGATTAGGTAGCACGTACGTCATTAACGTACCTTAGGCAGTGACTTAATCAGGTCGCTTTGTGCGTCTTCTACTATCGCTGGTTCCCCCTATGCCATGCAGATGCGTATGTGAGGAGTGTGTTCGAGAGATCGGCCCTCCTAGCTGGCCGGTGTAGAAAGGTGAGGTGACCTTGGTAGAGTAGACCGTTGAGCCAGGAGTGTTTGGGGGGGGGGTTGTTGGGGAGGGATTCGGCCCGTTGGTTTCATCCAGGAAGCAGTTGTCAAACGTTCATCGACCCTTCCCGACAGGCGAAGGTTATGGCATCATTGGCCTCATGGGGAAACTTGCACATGCTTTCAACTTGTTGTCGTGAGGTTGTGCGGATGTCGGGTAACGACCCAAATTTATTATTAGCTTAAGGTATGCAAGTTTATGGTATGCTGTTGTCCTACTGTGAGGTACATAGTTCAAACCAACCCATCCATCCATCCCAAGGCCAGCCAGAAATCCCGGTCTAAGTTAGGTACCCTAACTAGACAGCACCCCAAGCGTTCTAGATTACTTCCCTACAGCGCTTCATCAATTTCTTTCTTGTCCTGTCCTCTCAGATGGCATGTATGCTTCCCGTACATTACTCACAAGCTCCATCTAGCCAAACAAACGCCGCCACTTCCATTCTCTCCTCTTAGCATAGGGAATCGACTAGGTAGGCAGGCATTTAATTCCCAAACGCCGCAGTAGGATAGTCCCGGCCCTTCCTCTTCTTCCCCGTCCCCGCAGCGGCACTAGCACTCCTTGAGCTCGCCCCAGACCCTGTGCCCGAACACCCATTTGCCGCTGGATCTGACGCAGCAGCAGCAGTAACTCGTCTTCCTCTTGCGGCAATGGGAGGGCCAGCGACCATGTCAGGAGGGATATCGTTCCATTCGGTTGGCGGGCGAGTGTTTTGGTAGGAGAGAGATGTTGCTGAGGAGGTTGAGGAGGAAGTTGAGCGCAGCGGTGGAGGGGGTCGGCTGGCGAGTGTAGAGGTGTTGCTTGTGGGAAGTTTGGAGCCCGTTGATGGTGGTGGTGGGGTCGAGGTGATCGGGGGGAGGTTGACCGCTGCGGCGAGCACTGATGTTGCGGTTGGGGCGATATCTACTGCCGGTTGTTGTTGAAGTTGTTGTTGTGGCTGAGGCTGAGGTTGCGACACAACATCATTCAGCTTCGCGCTCTCGCCAATGTGCCGTCTCACAATCCATGCTGTGTCCGGCCTCAGTTTGAAATAGTACCCCTTTACTGGCTCGCCCCCCTCTTTCACAAAACCCCTCGACTCATACCACTTCAATCCCTCCTCATTTTCTGTCCACACATGGGCATAAATCGTCCTTGCATCAATATTCGACCCAGCCGCGGGCAGCACCGCCGCAGTGGCAATGATATGATCCAATGCGGCCGCTGCAAGCCCAAGCGACCGGTACGGCGACAACAAAGCCAAACTCTGGATATAAATCGCATGAAACGGGGTATCCTTCGGCGCCTGTGGCGCACGCTGCGGCTGGTCAGCAGGCAACTGCACGGGTGTCGGCTCGCCAGTCACACTCAGAAAGGGGTTCGGCTCCAGCCGGCAGATCAGACCGCCGACCACCTTAGGCGGGTCGGCATTGGTGTCTTGCCAGAGAATTGCGCGCGAGAAGAGGCCTGATGCAAGCGGGTCCAGGGCCTTGTGGTAGAAGGAGTCGGGGTAGGCGACGGGCAGGAGCAGGGAGTTGATGCGTCGCAACGCGGGGATGTGTTCTTGCGCGAGGGGTACGATGCTTGCGCCAGAGGGGAGGGATGGCGGCGATGGAAGATTGGGGACGCCTCCTGGGGGTAAGCGCACCGAGATGGTTATGGGCTCGGGTGCGGCAGGTTGGTGAGAGGGAGGGGCAGGCGCGGGAGGAGGGACAGGCGGCGGTGTGGTGGTTTGAGTCGCGCGGTCTGTGGGAGGGGTTTTGGATGAGAATGTTGTGTTGTGCGTGGGCAGGCCACGCGGCTGAAAGAAGGACTTGATGGAGGCCTGGCGGGAGGCAGACATTGTGTCTGAAGGGACTGCAACGTTTTTGAAGGTAGGTATCTTAGTTACGGGTAAGTTGTAGAGCGAGGTGTGCTGGCGGGAGTCGTGGGTTCGGCGGGTTACCACATGAACGATAGGTCCGACCGCGGTCGTCGCAAGTAGGTGTTCAAGGGTTCCGGTTAAAGTTGGGGGGATTAAAAGGCGCGATCGCCCGGCGCAATAGAAGAAGCACTTTTTCTTATGCCCTTGGCCGCGTCCTTGACGCCTTTGTCCCCGAGTCGTTCACTTGTTGCCAGCCCGTGGGTTGCTGGCCAAAGTTGGCGATATCAGCCCCTGAGGCCCCTGCTGGTATCAGGGTTGGGGTCGGTAAAAGCTGTTGGCCTGCCCCACCATCCCTCCATTGTCCAGGGGCCACGGTCTACAGCTATGAGCCTTCCACGGACATGTCCAAGCGAACCGCGACTGTTCCGCGAACGGCGACGCGCCGGTTGGTCAGTGCCGTTGGAGGCTCGAGAGCACGAGGCTCGACACCAATGTTGTGCAGGATGCCTGACACCCACATGGGCAATCGCCACGAAGCTTCCTTCCAGAGCACTTATTGATCATGCTTGGTAATCTGCAAATTCTCAAATATTTTAGAATTACACCATCCTCCAGTTTCTTGGCCTATCATAGGAATTCAAGTATTTACAAAGGGCCTGAAGCGGCATCAATCGACAGACCCAAATCCCGAAAGATTCAGTGCAAAGCAGGCGTTGCGATGCGGGTCCGAGCCCTGGAAGACCTGATTGGTTGTCTTGGCTGTTGATGCCCGACTACTCCCACCGCCCTTTTTGATCCGGCAGAATTTACTCGATCCAGCTTGTCCGATCTGGCTATGCAACCACGATTCTTTCTGAGCATCACAAGAAGTGAATGGATGCTCCAAAGTGGGCTGATCGAAGTAATTGATTTTTCCTTCTATGCGATGTCATTATACCATTATTTCTGCTATTTTCGACCTTGAACTGAGGAGCTCGATTGGACCTTTTGACATGGCCAGTGCCAAACTGGAAGGCGGTCAGTGTAGCAAGTCCCCTGATGCTTCATGGTGGATCCACTGTCCGTCAATCCGTCAATGGGCCGCAATTGAATTGGTGAAAGTTGCAACGCCGCTCTCCACGCCCCCAGATTCCCCCAAACCTGAGCCGTGGCTTCGCTATTCAGGCGGTTGAGACAGCGTTCACCTCAATTTGAGAGCATCGTAGGCAATTGCCAGAGCTGCTATTCTGCGCAACCTATTGTATATTTGCATTCTGCGAACGCTCTCCCAACTATTGTTGTCGCCATTCGGACTTCCATTTGGGCACTTCGCATCTGACGACCATCAGCATTCTGGTCATCGGGCGGCAGCGCCAATAGCCAGTCGCCTGCGTTGTGTGCTGACTTTGCCCCAGACCAGCATTTACACAATACTCACCAACCCATCACGCATAGTCGCCTTCTACCATCTGTGCTCTCTTCTAATTCCCCCTTTATCTTTTTCTTTGATTCAACAGTCATCAGCCCTAGTTCCTGAACCAAGCAAACCCTGTGATCTGTCGACCGACTGCCCAATCCCCAGTTTCGCTGAAGCATCCACCAACCATCCTCTTTTGGGCGACGTTACTGCTTCATGCTTGCGACCTGTCCGCTTCACTCCACTTCTTTTCTGACCAACCCGTTTCTGTTACTGTCTTGCGCAGACAATGGCGTCAGAAAACGCTCCCGAGACGGGCAAGTGCGGCGTCATCGTCGCTCCCTCTGACGAGAGTCCTAAGGAGAGACTCGTAAGATTGCTGCTCTAGACTTTTGCTGTCGCTTACGCCAGAAAGCTAGCAGGAACTGACCCTTGCAGGCTCATGCCGTTCTTGATGACCTACTGTACAACATTCTTCATGATCTGCTGCTGAAGGTTCATCGCGACGAGAAAATCGCCCGTGCGAACACGGCTGCGATCAAGGTTGAGAAGCTTGCTCAGAACTCCGTCGACGGCGCAACCGATACCAAGCCAGATGTCGAGGTCGAAACCGAGGCTGCTGTCTACAAGGACGGCAAGGTTACCCTCAAGGGCAATCCCCTTAAGACGACCAAAGAGATCCTTTGTCCACGCTGCCATCTTCCGCGCCTTCTCTACCCGACCGATGGCAAAGGTGCGCGCAAGCCCGATCCCGGCGTCATATACTGCAAGAGACACCCGTACATCGAGAAGCCCGGCTATGATATCTACGGCCAGACTTGGGTTGCCCCCGGTCCGGGACGCGGCAAGAAGAAGCAGAAACCCGACCCGAACGATCCCAACTCGCCTATCACTGCCGACGTCAGCGCCAAGGACCGCCCTCCCAACGTTCTCAGCTTCCCCAGCGCTACCTGCTCCAAATGCAAGCGTTGCATTCTTGTTACTCGCTTGAACAATCACATGGGCGCCTGCATCGGCAACAGCGGCCGGACCGCTAGCCGGGCTGCTGCCCAAAAGATTAGCAATGGCAGCAATGTGGGTAGTCAGAACGATAACACTCCCCCCGGAAGTCAGAAGGGCACCCCGCTGCCGAGCAGCCGTGCGGCTAGTCCCCGCAAGCGCGATGCAGACGATATGGACAATGATGATGGCGATGAGGAGGATTCGTCTAAGCCCAAAAAGAAGGTCAAGGTTATCAACAAGAAGGTTATCATCAAGACCAACAAGAGTCCTGCCGGCACCCCCGGCTCCATTTCTGTCAAGAGCAAGGATAATAAGCCTAAGACCAGCTCCGGTCTCTCTGTTGAGCAGAAGCCCGATGAGCCAGCTACCGCCGACTCTGTCGTGGCCAAGCCTGACCCTTCGACCGTTCAGGTCGCCCCTAAGAAGACCATCAACCCCTCTTCAGGTACTTCTAAGAGCGCTTCCCCTGCGAAGAAGATTAAACTTGGTCCCGCAAAACCGTCTCTGCCCCCGCCGACGGCAGCCGCCGCGGCCGCTAAGAAAATCAAAAAGGAGAAGGACGAGAGCGAGTCTTCTGGCACCTTGTCGTCTCCTCTTCGCTGAGCTTGAGTAGTTTCAAACTTTTCTTCCGTGCAAATTGCGTTTAGGCTCGTACGTGCATGAATTGGTTTCTGCATCGGTCTAGGTCTGGGCGGCGTTTATGGGATTTAAGAACTCCACGAAAGACATGTGTCTCTGGTTTGCTGAGGGAACCAAAACTATGACTCGGCTACGGTAGGCGGAACGGCGTTGGGGGTGTCACTGGCATCACGGAGAGACCGGCGGGATCGTTGTATACAGGGGCCTGTATGATGGAGGCTTCCTTTCGGGTTGGCTCTGGATGATTTCTCTTCGTGGATACTTGAGGTATAGGCATGCTTGCTGCTGTCCTGTATGTACATAGCCCATGGGGCAGCATATCACGCCCTCTGGCGAAGACTTTGGAACGTCAACAATTGATATACATCATATCCCTTTCTTTCCCATATATTACATCTCTCTTGAATTAAACCAACTGCTTGTCGTCTTCCTCGCCCTCACCCACAACGTAAGCCCTTATGATCTTGATCTCCGTCTTAGGCCTGTCATCAGCATCTGTTGGCACCAGTCCCATACGCTGCAACACCCGGATACCCTTCTTCACCCGCCCGAAAATGGTATGCTTTCCATCCAGCCACGGCGTCGGTGCTAACGTAAGGAAGAACTGGCTGCCATTGGTGTTGGGTCCGGCATTGGCCATGCTGAGAATGCCCGCTCCCGTGTCTATCTCATATTACAACGTCAGCCTAAACTTCCCTTCTGTGCCAACAATCGGTAAACAAATAAAGAGAAGCGAGAATAAAAAAAAACGTACGCCTCAACCCAGGGTGAATCTCATCCTCAAACGTGTCGCCATAAATGCTGCGCCCGCCACGGCCTGTCCCTGTTGGGTCGCCGCCCTGCACCATGAAGTCTTTGATTACTCGGTGGAATATGGTCCCGTCGTAGTAGCCGCGAGCTGCCAGAGTCTTGAAGTTCTCACATGTGCGCGGTGCATGTTGGTTGTAGAGTTCTAGGATGATGGTTCCCTAAGGAAATGTTAGTAGTTGTGTAAGTAGGGAGCGCGGGATAAGAGTTTAGGTGAGGAGAGAGAGGATGAGGGTTGAGTGAACGGTGTGATAATGGGGAGGAGAAGGAGTGGACTCTAAAATTATGGGTACTTTTCTGATATCAATGATCATTCAAGTAACGTAATCAACATACCATTGTAGTCTCAAGGGCAACGTCAGTAGCCATGTTGATAATGGCTGGTTGAGTTAGTGAAAGTCTTGCTGATTGGCGGGGAAGAGCGCAGCTTCAAGCAATTCCTTATATGACATTAGTAAATTTAAGTTTTTTTTAGCTCTTTAAAAGTGTATACAAGACACTTACTGCTAGCTGATTATTAAATGTCGTGATTCACACAAAGTGGATGAATTGATGAGTGTATCTCAGAGTTGTTCTGGAAATGCTTAACGGCGCAGATTGGCGCGCGAAGGGGTTTACCTCCGTACACAGTGTGGTCAAGTCAGAGCCTGAAGTTCGCACAGTGAACGAACTTCGTCCTGTTCCTTAAGCTTTCTTCTGCCTTGAATAGGTCCCCTACCTTTCTCCTCTTACGTTAACAGTAGTTTTGCGAAGCTCTTTGATAAATATTATACTTTGCTTCCCAAAAGAACTGGAGCCCAAGTCTTATAACATCTCATCCTCGGATTTATCGATAACTGTTTGTGATCTCCCAGTTCTAGCAACTCCAAGATCTTCGTTTCTTTCTCTCTTGTTCCCTCCAACTGAAGCAGGGACTAAATCAATAGGAGCCTCGCTCTCAAAGTCTCTCATAGTCTTGTCCGCTCCACAGTTGTTGAGTAATACTCAACAAGTTCCAAGCTAGTAAGTTCAGCGGGCCGGTGCAGCACCATTCCGCCCCTTCTATCGAGATTCCAGATGCAACCAGGATCTGCTTCAATGAGAAGGACGTAAATATCTGGGTTGTCACTGTGAATTGCCCAGGATAGCGGGGTGCATCCTATATCGCAAACAGCTCTGGGATTCGCGCCATAATCCGATGGTCGTTTCAGTGTGATAAACATGTCCTTGTGGGTGACCTCATGAGTTCTCCTGACAGATCGGGCTCATCTATCATCGCTGCGGCAGATGCTCCAAGCTCAAATAGCTGCTTAACTTCGGCTACGTTGCGGTCATAACAAGCAATGAAAAGTTGGTCATCGAGGTTGTCCTACTCTTCCTTCAAAAGCTTCTTCGATCGCGGTGCTACTGGAGAACGTGCAGGTGCTTGGTACGTTTCAGGTATCACTGGAGCAACTGGCATAGATAATGGATGATGGCTCTCGGAATAGTCCTGGTGTAGCACGCCCTGTGTTGACACCGCTTGTATTGCTTTACCTGAGCAAGTGGTTGCTTAATTAGCGATGACACCTGAGCAACTGGTGCAACAATTTCCCTGACAATATCGGCCTTCACAACTTGCTAGACACCTGGTTGAGCCAGGATCTCTGGGTTTAATGGAAAGATTTTCCTCCCGACTGCAGGTATCTCTGCACAGAACGCTAGCTAACTTGCTGTTCTTCGTTCCAGGGGCTCTAACATGTATGAAAGATAATGTAGAATACGTAATTGAAAGTGGAGGGCTAACTGACCTTTCGTATTCTGTACAGCAATTGGTGCAGTATATATAGCTCTTCTCACGTGTTCCCAGATCACGAGAAAGCTTGACTACTTAGTCTAGACTTTGGTCGGTTGGACGCAAATGAGGGTCTAGTTGTAAGCATTGCTTGGTAAGGTTGCGAAGCTCCTCGAGATACTTTTGTGATATCTCTTTTGAGGGTTGAGGAAGGAAACGCCTTGGCACCTTTCAGTAAGAAAACGATCAAGATGGCCTCTCTGATCCTATTTTTTGACATTCTCTAACATATTCTTCGACACACATTGGAATTATGTAGTCAATTTCTGGAAACGGCACAAAAGGGGTCCGTCATGGAGACACCAGGATATTTTGCTCCAAAAACCCCGACGATTTCAGTGACTCCCGGATTTTCTGTTCGATCAAATCTAGCTATCAGTGTATTTGTGCAAGGAACCAATTGGATCCATACCATAACATATGTCACAGTCAGAGCCATAAGCTTTTGATTCAAACTCGTATCAAGTTTGTACAAGCTGCCTACCTTATCCTGTTGGGGCATGCCTTGCCACGTTGTCAGTACAACCGCTTGAAGGTCAGCTAAGAGCTTGTTTGTAATGGGCCACCGGAGCAACACTGTTTTGTTCTCCACCGAATTAACGTCATCCAAAAACCTGACTGAGAATCGAAGGCTTGACCCATCATTCTACGGCTTCAGATAACGATGGAGGATATCACGAGGGAAGAATGATGCCATGCCTGTTGCGATCTCGCAGCCATAATAAATAGCCAAAGCTGAAGCTGAGGGGGCAAAGTCAGCAACCATTCTTGCGGAGAGTCTTGCCGCCGACTTAGGGCCTAAGCATAGGGAGCGTAATTATATGTGTTTGTAGACATCGCGCGAAGTAACTCCAAAGATCTCCGCCTGCGTAGAGAACCCATCAAAGGTTATAATTACTCTGATCAAAGTCACAGCTTATGTCTCTTGACAGCAGAGCGATGTATCACACATCCCGGACCTGCTGAGTATTCACCTTGCCGCACCACATACATTACTGTACCATTGCCATGTTTACCATCTTTACACTTTCATGTCTTGCATACCTCCACCTGAAGATTCCAGCTGTCAGTAACAATAGCTTTGTCAAACGACACAGCTTCGCTCTTTGATTTACTTTTCCCCTGTCTCTTTCTTCCTAACTTTCGCTACCTCTCCAAACACGCCATTGCCCAGCTTTTGAACGATTTCGTAATTATATCTTTGCCATGAGTGCACCTGGCAACGATAGTGCCGATGCAGATACATTCTACGATTGAAGCGGCATGTCATCTATGATTTTCTTGAAAGACATACAGCAGATGGCGCTGGCATCTGGTCTTGGAGGCCGCTGGCACGACAGCAAATTCTAAGAGATGGCTGATATATCCAAAGTGCTAGAGACCTGTCATTGAATCTAACGTGATAGCAGGCAGAAGCTCCGTTAAGACAGTTTGAGACTCTGTCCCTCCATTAACAAAGCCCGCTGCAATGGGCCAAGACTTTTTTATCCCGGGTATAAGTGACCGGTCAATCTGTCTAGGTTTACACGGGAAAAGAGCTGCGCAGATAGGTAGGAAAGCAACCTGACTGTGCTGTGACACTTATTCGGCGTTTTCCATATAGAGTTATGTTATAATCAGAATCTATCGGGATCTGGGGGTGTAGCTTAGCGGATTGTTCAAACACCTCTGAGCCGTGCTATCAATCATCCGACATCTCCGTGTAATTGTTAAGGTTGCCAGGATGGTCATATGTGTCATTTCTCTTTCCATGCTAGCTCATGATAATACCCCCAGCATACTTGAATGACAATTAGAAGGCCCTTCCAGGCCATAGAAAACAGAAATCCCGAGTAAACTATGCAGTCTTTTCACCTTACACCGTGTGGGTAGATGCTAGAACAACCATAACTGGGCAGCTTCTCAGTCAAGTTTATCCCCTCTGAGGTACCTCGGATGCATGGTTCTTCTCGTTCCCGTCCTTCAATGCACTCCCGGCATGTGTCGTAGTCGCCGAATTCCTTGTCGTATGCGAAGCGGAATAGCTCTTGCATTTTGCTTCGCCTGCACTCTGTGCTTGGCCCAAAGCCGATAACGGGCAGTTCTGGAGAAGGCAGGGCGCAGCACTGGCACCGATGGCTGCTTTGCTTGGGCCACATTGACAGCTGATATCTGCGGGAGCGCATCCGACAGCACTCACGGCAGAGATGATGCAGGAGGTCTGGGTGTTGTAGTCGTCAGTTTGCAGAAGCAGAGTAATATGCATATACCCTTCTAGTTCGGTTGCCATACGGGGACTTACGGCACATGCTGGTTGACCAGAGAGATCTTGGGCCAATACAACTCCGGTCAGCGCAGGCACACACAATAAGGCGATCTTCATCTTGGCGTTATTTCAAGACACTTGCAGGTATATGATTGCAACGTGTTGATTTTCTGTGGGATCTGGTGCCAGTCAAGGATTCAAGTTTAAAGGTCGTGGACGATGTAAAACCGACGGCCAACTTTCGCTTTCCCTAGGGGTAACACCGCACAACTTACAACAGGAAAGTGCTTTTGACTCCAGAGAGCTAGAGGTATGTTTGGTATCCATTGTAAGTATCTCTTGAGGTTCTGGGGTGAACTGGAGTCAGGCAGCACTGACAATCAGAGGAGTGAACATAAGCTACTAAGGGAAGTACCTACCCTAGGCACACTACAGAGATGCTTACCTGCTGAAAGTCCTTCTCTTCTCTGAACTGCTGGCATTTCAAGCGAGGCAGGTACATCAACTCACCATACATTGGCTAGCCACCTCACCGAGAACAATGGTTTCAATAAACCATTGGATGTGCAGCTAACAAGATGGAACGATAAGACTTTTAGTGCAGACGAGGGTACGGCACGGAAAGTAGGACTCAACCTCGAACCATGATTCGGGAATCTGGCAACTCTGTCCCTGCCTATGGCACACGTTTCTCCTCTCCTTTACCCCTTGTGTCAGCAAACTTTCCAGGAACATGCTTGAGTCTTGATAAAGCGAGGCCAGAAAGGGATGAGGCTTAGACAAACATTGGTTGCCTTACATGATGAGGCGAAAAAAAGGGAATATATGGAGCGAAGATGCAGAAAATGCTGCGAATCAGAATATGGGATGCTAGAAGTAAGGAAGGGATGCGGTTGGGGTCGGAGGGGCGGTCCGGGGAAGCGAACCCGGGTTTTCTGCCGGATGGGGTCTAGTCTTCAGTATCAGAGAGTCGGTGTAGATATGCTTCCCGCTCCAGAGAAAAACACCAAAATTTGTAATCGATGCTCGAAACGCTTCATCGTGTTTGAGGACTACAAATTGGGGACCCTAGAGGCATAAAATGGACAGACACAAAAACTCATAAGGATAACCGAGGTAACAAATGAGCAAAAGGCAAAATAGGACTCCTCCGGGAAGGCTCGAACTTCCAACCTCCTGATTAACAGTCAGACGCGCTAGCCAATTGCGCCACAGAGGATCTCGTGACGCTCACTTCAATAACTTGGGATCATAACGACCCTCTCAGTTCACCACAAAGAAATTGAAAACACTTGGACGCTGATCATGACGTCCTCGTTGTTTGCACCAAAGCTCCAAGTTTCACACAATCAAATCGAATAAAAAGCGTCATTTTGAAATCGACCCACAGCACTAAGACCCTACAATTATCAAGCCCTACAACCATGACCTGACGTTCCAATAAACCGTCCATAGTCATTATCAATCATCAGTCATAAGCATGACTTCGTTTGCCATCATAATCCTGTGCCAGCCCTGACACCCATCCATTCATCCATCCAACCACATCTGCTTGGAATCATTACCGTCGTAAGACCCCCCTTATCTTGAAATGTTACACCATCCCCGCCCTTCAAATAAACCCCTTGGTCAAGCTCGGCACCCGACTAAGGCTGCTCTTCCGCTGCGGAATCTTGATATTCTCATCATTCACAAAGGTAACGGTCGGCCCATTGCGGCCGCGGACGCTACCCAGTACACTGCCAGCGACGGATCCGCCTGATATGCGTAGGTTCTTCCAGCCCTCAAGCTCGCGTTCCAGGCGGAGACACTTCTCACGTTCCTCACGCAACTCACGCTCGGCCCGGCGCAGTGATAGTTCGCTCTGGCTTTCGGATGCTTGCAGCTCCTCGATAGTCTTAAGCAGCTTGTCGACCTTGTCGCGTAGCCGCGTAATATCTTCGTTGAGCTGGGCGTTCTGCTTGTCCTTGCGTTCGACTTGGGCCTGCAGGTCTTTGACGATACGGTCCACGTTGCGCACCGACCGCTGCTCCTTTGTGCGCTCGTTCTCATGCTGCTCGAGCTGGGATTCGAGCTGGTGGAATATTAGCGTGCTGGCCACCATGGATAGTGGGATCAGTACCTCAGGAATCCAACTCACCTCTTGAATGCGCTTGTGAAGGAACTTTATATCGTTGCTGGCCGCCGAGAAACCCTTAGTTTCGAGATCAATAAATTTGAGCTGCATCTCGTTGAGCTGCTTCTCCAGCGCTGCCTTCTGTTTCTGCAGCTCTGCGCTGGCCTCCCTCTCAGCCACAATATCCTTCTGCATTTCCGCCGCCAAGGCCTCAGCACGTCGCATTTTCTCAACCGCCGCAGCAGCGATGTCCTCTTGCTGAGCAACAGCGGCCTTGAGCTCGAGAATTTCCTTGTCAATATTCGCAGCGTTTCGCATCGCGGGACTTTCACTCTTGGCCAGCGACTCGAGACCAGCCTTAGCCTCCTCCAGCCGAGACTCCAGGTTCCGCTTCTCACGCAGCAGGTTATCCCTTTCGGCAGTAATCTCATCCACAGACGTCCGCAGCTCCCGCACTTGCGACAGCAGTGACACAATCTTGCCCTGAGCCTCATTGTGCGCGCTAACTGCCTCGTCACGGGAAGCGACAACATCGGCAAGCGTCGCCTGCAGACGCGCCTTCTCCTTGGACCAAGTCGAGCTGTTGAGCACCTCGTCATCCCACTTGGAGCGCAGGTCCTCGAGTTCTTCACGCAGCCGCGTGATCTCGGCTTGTTTGAACAGCTTCTCCTCACGGGCAAGATCGAGTTCCTTGCTCAAAGCGGCAAACTCGGCCTGGTACTTCTTACGCAGCTGCTCCATGCTCGATTCCTTGTCCTCGATATCATTGGCCCGCTGATTGCGGTAATCTTCGAGTTCATGCTGTAGCCTCTTCTTGGCCTGCAGAGCCGCTTCCAGATCGGTCGATAAGTCTTCAACCTTCTCCTCAAGACGCTGAGTCTGTTGCTGAAGGTCCTCTATAGTTTCCTCTAGCCGCTTGCGCTCCGCCATCATTTCAGCACAGCTCTCCTCAGCCTCTTTGGCCTGCGACTTGGCGAACTGCTCAGCACGGGTTGCCTTGAGCACAGCAATCTCCGCTTGCTCAAGCTTGCTGAAGTACTCGTCGGCACGGCTCTTGTAGAGATTGAGACTGGCAGTGACATCGGCGAGCTTCGAAGACTCAGCATCCAAGCGGATTTGAAGATCGGCATATTCCTGCAGCAGCTGGTTCCGGCTGGCCGCTTCTTGGTCGCGGGCCAGGGTCATCTCCTGAAGGTCTGACCTAGCGTCACGGAGGTCCACCTCGAGTTGAGCGCGGTCATACCGGAGTTTCTCCAAGTGCCCTTTCAGATCAGCCAGCTCGGCAATGGCATCGTTGTGGCTGTTCAGGAGCTCACGGCGAGAATTCTCTTGGCTGTTGAGGAGGTCATAGAGCTCCTCATAGGATTTAGTCTGGATATCCCGTAGAGTGAGTTCGCCTTTGTGGAGGGCCTTCTCGAGCGCAGACACCTGCTGGGTCGACTTGTCGAGCATTGCATGCAGACGGGCGTTGGCCAGCTCCAGCTTCTGTAACCGGCTCTTGTCATCCATGTATGTCTCGGGCGGAGCCGACTTGGCCCTCTCAAGCTGGGCCTGCAAGTGCTTGTTCTGCATCTCTGCGAGCTGAAGCTGGTTCTGCAGCTGCTCAATCTCGGCCTTGAGATCCATATGATTGTTGAGGCTAACGATGTCCACAGTTTTGTCAGAAGGGATCGAGTCTTGCAGGATGTTGTCAAGTTCAGAGTTCGGTGTGGTTTTGCGGGCTGGAGTCGAAGTGCTATCATGGAGACGATCATTGAATCTCGTCCGCTTTTGCGTTGGCGAGGTGTTAAAGACATCCTTATTGATGGTTTCCTCGACAAGAGCTTTCCGAGTAGGAGACTCAGTTCGCGCTGCCTTCAACGCAGTCACCTCGGCCCTTAGGTCGGCCACCTGCGCCTCGGCATTTGCGCGAGCTGCTATCTGAACCTGAAGGTTTTGATGGAGATCCTCAATCTTCCTAACCAGATCGAAGTTCTTAGTAAGGAGCTTCTCATGAGTGCATTCGTTGTGCGACTGGATTGGCGGCGCCGAGTCGGGATCGACAGTTTTTAAAGCAGCCAACAACTGTCTTCTCAGCTCAGCAAGTTCCGCATCGCGAGCCTCAAGGGTTGATTGCAACGTGCGCACAGTGTTCTGGGCTTGGGTCCTGAGCTGACGTTCCGATTCGATAGTGCGATTGGCTTCAGCCAACTGAACGGTGAAGGTAGACTGGGCCTTCTCGGCACTCCGGCTGTTTTGTACCTCCCGGGCAACTTCGTGGTTGAGGTCTTCCAAGCTGAGCTGCAGTTTCTCAAGCCTCTTCTCCAAGGAAGCAATAGTGACCTGCGAATCGCCGAGTTGCTTGTTGAGCTTAGCATTTTGCTCCTCTAGCTTGGCCTTCTCGCGTTGCAATGCCTGGATCTGGGCACGGGATGCCTCACTAGCGCGAGAAGTTGACCGCGCAATCTCCAAACCCTTCTGCTGAAGCTTGTTAAGAAGGGCACGATTGTCATTTTCAGATGCGACCAGCCGACTCTTGACGGTATGAAGTTCGCGCTCAAGCCGTTCCTTCTCTTGATCGTTGCGGAGCCCGAATTCTCTAGATTCGATGATCACCTTGTTGAGGTCGTCAATTTCGCGGTTCAGCTTGGAGCATTCACCTTCGAACCAACGGAGCCGGTCATGTGCCGCATCGAGGTCCTTGCGCAGGCTTTCCTCACGTTCCCGGGCAATTTTGAAAGCAGCTCTCTCTCCCATAATCTCGGCTTCTCGACGGGCTTCCTCGGCCTGGATCATGGCAGCTCGGAGTTTACGAATCTCGTCCCGAGCCTCATCCCGCTCCCGTTCGGCCGTGGTCCGAGCATTGATGGTGCGGCGGAGAGTATCCTGTGCAGCATAGAGCTCTTTCTCGATGATGATTTTGGCCTCATTAAGGCGATCGTACTCCTCCTTCAGGGTGTTGTACTTGTGCTCCCCGAGCAACTGGACATCATCACGAGACTGGCGCTCTCTGCTGAGATCCTTCTGCGTCTGGTAAAGCTGCTCCTTCAAATCCTTAATCTGTGCCTCCAGGACCCGACGGTTTTGATCAGCCTGTGCGTCCTCAGAGAGGCGATCCTCGAGCAGACGCTTGGCATCCTCGGCTTCCCTCAACAGCTGCGCTTGCTCGGCCTTCATAGCTGCGAGCTCGGCTGAAACTTCGCGGAGCCGCTCGGTAGCCTTATCTCTCTCTGCCGTGAGATGCTTCTTCTCGTCCTCAAGGGTGCGACGCTCGGCCTCATACTTCTTATTGTCCGAGCGCAGAAGAGACAGCTCACTTTCTTTCTTACGGACCAGATCTTCGTAGTCGGTTGAGGTCTTGGACAGCTGTGCTAACTGTTGCTGGATCTCCCGGTTTTCTGCAGCAAGCTGTGAGTTCTTAGCCCGCGAGGCCTGCAGCTCCTTCTGGGCTGTCATCAGTTTGACCTCAAGGTCCTGATCCGTCTTAAGTAGTTTGGTCTCCAGATCGCGAACCTTGCGGTCCTTAAGCGCAAGCTGGCTCTGCAGCATCTTGATCTCCGCCTGCAAAGCGGCTTCTTGCTCGCTGCGCTCCGACTGGCTCTTCGTAATGTCATCAATAGCACGTTCAAGGTCGGCCACACGAGCCACAAGCTCATTCTTCTCCTTTTCTAGGCGCGCAATGAGACCTGCTGCCTGGTCAAGCTGGACGCGATAGCGCTCCACATCGGCTTCAGCCCGCTTCTTGGCCTCGAGGAGGGCGTCGAGCTGCTCTTCGAGCTTCTCCTGGTCCTCTAATGCACCAGCAAGCTTATCTTCAAGCTCCGCTTCGCGTAGCTGTAGCCGCTTGAATATTTCTTCCTTGTCAAGAGCCAGGGCGCGTTCGCTTTCAAGGGTTTGTTGAATGCGCATGAGTTCAGCATGGACGTTACGGCGCTCCTCTTCAAGCCTCTGGCGAACTTCAAGCTCTTTTGCCATCTTCTCGTTGAGCTGCTTGATCATCTCATCGCGTTTCTTGACTTCGGCTGCTGTGCGCGTCGCACCTAGCAGTGGCCTCATCCTAAGAAGCAGCTGCCACCAGGGGTTGTCGCAGAGCTTCAGGTAGACTTGGAAGTTCCGCTGTATGACTCTGGTTGCCTCGGCGCGGTACAGTCTCTTGTTCGCCAGTCGGCGTGCCATGTAGCCACGCGCAACGGCTTGGAACTTGGTCATGATTTCAGTGATCAATGCATCTCGCTTTTCTTCGAGCTCGGCAAGGACACCGGCCCGGAAGAATACCTTGGTCAGACCAATGCGGTAAAGGGATTTGTCCAGGCCGAACGTGTCCAACATGATCCGAGCAGCCTCTTGACCGTCCAGAATACCTTTTGGCATGTCTCTGCACAAGACCTCATACCGCTGGCGGAACTCGGAGAAAGGTAACCTGTTGGGGAAACCGGTTCGCGCAATTCTGATGCCTTCAAGCACACCGTTGCAGCGAAGCTGGTCCAAGACCAACGGGCCAACCCATTGTTTCGGCTTTTTGGCGTGGTTCGGCAGGATACACCGAACGAAGTGAGGATGTGTCATATGGAGTTGAGTCATGAGGCTTGAGAGCTGCTCCTTGTGCCTTTGAGCGACCGTCCGGAACAGACCCTTCTTGATCCTGCTCCGCATGCCGCCCGTCTCATCGTCCTGGTCCGCGCAATCGGCAAAGAGGTTTGCGATATGTGGATCGGTCGAAGCAGCCAGCAACCGGGTGAGGTTGTCGTTCAGAGGGTCCTTGTTCTTCTCCAGCCAGCCTTCAGTGTTGTACTCGACCTCGGCCGCATAGTGTGTGAGAATGAATCCCTGGCCCAACCGAGATGGCCGATACTTCGGTGACTTCTTATCCCACAACGAGTTCAGCTTCTCGGTGAAGGACTTGTCGGTAGCCTTGGGCATAACGCAGTCCTCATCGAGGCAGGAGAAGATACCGATGGGATTCGAGAGCTCAATCAAGTCAATGGTTGGCTGCAGATCCTTGCCAAAATCGATAAACTTCCAGTCGATCTTCTCCCTGGCATATTCTTCCTGCTCCAACACAAACATGTGGTGGTTGAAGAACTGCTGGAGCTTCTCATTGGTGTAATTGATACAAAGCTGCTCAAAGCTGTTGTGCTCGAAGATCTCGAAACCAGCGATATCCAACACACCGATGAACCGAGTATCATCGAGACCCATGCCTGGGCGATCGAGTTGCCGGTTGATGCGAGTGACGAGGTCGCCGAAACCCCGCTCGTAAATACCTTTTGCCAGGGCATCGAGACTGAAGCGGACTTGCTCCGGCGTTTGAACCTTTTCGACCCATTCTCTGCCAGCCTTCACCTTGGGGTGAAGCAACCCGCGCAGGAAGGGCTCGAGCGGTACACCCAGCAGATTGCACACTTTCTTAGCCACATCCGTACCCTCAGGAGTGAGGCGAGCCTGATCAGCAGACCGGCTTTCCTTGGCCACTGTGATGTTCCCAAGATGCAGGACAGCGGCAACAGTGCGCAGGATAGCAGATTGCTCTTCCTGCGTAAAGCCCATAACCGAGAAAGCCTCCATAAGAGATTCCCACTCATCCCGGTCGGACACGCCAATGATGCTGTCCTGCCCTTCCTTTGTGTAAGCAAAATCCTCAATGCTGAGACCATCCAGAAGCAGTTCCCTTTTCAGCCTAGAATCCGCGCCCTTAAGGAGCTGGTAAAAGATGTGGTAGTTACGCTCTTGAGGGTTGATGCGCACGACGCGGGACTTCTCTAGAAGGTACCAGTCAATGTATGCGCCGACGATGGCCCCATTGCGGTTGAACTCGATCCGAATAAACTTGCCAAATCGCGACGAGTTGTTATTTCGGACCGTTTGAGCGTTACCGAATGCCTCGAGAATCGGGTTTGCTCTAAGAATCTGGGCTGAAAGATTGGAATGCAGCTGCCCGCGCGCTCTCACAGGGGACTGGGGATTCGCAACAGCAGCCAAGTACTGAATGACCTTTTTGGTGTTCTCTGTCTTGCCAGCACCCGACTCGCCCGTGACCAGGATACTCTGATTCTCGTTCTCATCTACCAGATTACGGAAGGCCTCATCGGCGATGGCGAAGATGTGGGGTTTGTTTTCTTCCCTCCCACGACCCTTGTACATATTAATGTATTCATTTGTGTAAATGGGGAGGGGAGTGTAAGGGTTGACCGTCACCAAGAACAGGCCAGAGTAGGTGTATATCAAGTCTGCCATATATCTGGTGTGAAGATTATGGACGACGGAGGCCTCGTTCAAGTGTGTCAGCTCGGCCATATCGTTCGCCTTGTCGAACTTTGCCGGGTTAACTTTGTCGACGCTCTCAGCGTCCACCTCTCGTTGCTGTTCCCCTTGTCAGCAGAATTGGATCCTTACAATGGGTGCTCTGTCCCAGTAGGCAATACTGACCGAGCCGTCATCGCATTGAACCAGTATCTTGTTCTCCGGCAGCTCCTCCACCACCCATCCCTTGATGAAGGCTTTCTCTGGATCCTTAAGCCAGACATACTTCTTGCCGGAGAAATCGCTCTCGCCCTCTATGCCATTGACGATATCTGTTGGTTTGCGCAGGTCTTCTGTCTTGATGAAGGATGGCGCAAACGTGGTGGAGGCCGATGTCGGCTCCCGCGTGAGGCTACGGTTAGCAGAATGAATGCTGCGCAGAGACCCTAGCTGAGATGCTAGCTGAGGAGTCGAGGAAACATGGTGGAGGGACTGTGTCCGAGCATGCGAGGGCGGAGAGGGAGCTGCTTGCGAGATCGACGCAGAGGAAGACCCGAGAAAAGACTTGGGGCGGCCAACACCACTCGGACCGGCCGAAGGCGGCACATTGTTCCTAGTAAAGGGGTTGTTGCGAACTGACATGGCGCGGTGTGATGTAGAGAGAGGTCTTAGGAAGACTGGAGGGTCATGGAGCAATTGTAAATGGCGTCGCCAGCTCCTAGGTAATGGGTATCATGGAACACTGTCGTAATGCTGCTGCTGTTGCTGATCAAAGGCGAGCCCATATAAACACATTCAGGTAGGAGAATTGGTTGAAGGAGGGGTAATCAACAAAACAGGTGGAGGAACAGCAAATAATGACAGTGAGAGACAAAGTCAAGACCAAAACAACTTAAGCGCAAAAGCCAGAGTGCTTGGGGCTTTGGTTCTGTCTGACACAGCCAATTCCTGTCTTGACTGCTGGAGGAAATGAACTGTGAGGGTCTGAATGTCTAAATGGATGTAGGGACCAGGGAGCAGGGTGATGGAGCTTGAAGGGCTTAACACTGCCGCATCGCGCTTGTGATATGGTTGGGTGTCGGTTGCCCCGAACATCAAGTAAACACCATTGGGCAGGTCCGGTCATTGGCGCCACATCTGCCGCGGTCGCACTCACCGCGTAGCTGAAGCTGGCCCCACTCATGGTCCGTGCGTATGCGATTTTGCAAATCGAGACTAGTGTGGTCCCTCAAGGCTGCACTTTTCGACCTCAGCCGGACCCAAAACGCGTTCCCATTTGTTCATCAGTCCAGCTGCCCTGCATCATCCATCCATCGGCTGGGTTAAGCCTTCAAAGCACCACATATTTGCAGATCAAAAGACAGAATCCGGCCATCTGAAACTTCAGCAAACATAGATACCGTTGCTGACATCACAATTCACGACCATCATCCTCGCGCTCACAGCGCATCACCAACCCAGTAAATTCTGTCGATTTAAGGCTACGCGTCACCTTCTGCTGCAGGGATTTTCTGCGTCTGCTTTGTAACACCACCACCCGAGGCGAATTCTTGGGGATACCCTCGTGCTCTACCCTGTCACCGAAGTTTGTAATCCTCGAGAGACCCACGCAACGTTCATCGGACTCGAAATGCTTCGATTCTAGCACCAGCATCCAGAGAACCAATTTTAAGATGTCTCAATATCCGCCGCCACCATCTTTCGGCTATGGCCTTCCTCAGCAGGGCCAGCAGTCTTCTCAACCAGCTTTCCCTCACAATCCCTATGTTTACCCTGGCTACCACGCTTCGCCCTATCCTTCTGCATTCGCTTCTCCTGCTCAGCCGTTTACTCAACAGCCTGTACAGGTGTCGCAAGCATCGCAAGCATTACAGGCGTCCTTCGCTTATAATGCGACTCACATTCCAGGACTTGGAATGGCAAATGCCCCGCATGGAGTTGCGGCATTCAACCCTTGGACTCAGGCTGCCCCGATTCCTCCTCCTGTGACGAGTACTTCAACTGCTCAAGCTTCTCCATCGACTTCGTTTATCTCTCAACAGTCCGAAACCATGCAATCAGCACCAGCGGTCAGTGCACTAAGCAACCAGCCCGCGAAGCCTTCCAACCCAGCTACACCTGTGCCGCCAGTGTCGACCAGTCGTATTGCTTACGAGGTTGAGATCGAAGAGGGCGAACTGAGTGAAGGCCAGTTTGAGGATTTGTACGAGCCTCAAGAATCTGGTCCCAAGCCTACACAATCTACCCCCAAGCTGTCTCGGACAGTTAATCCAAGCCAGCCGACGAGCGCTGTGGACACTCCCGATGGCGGCTTCTATTCCTCCTCTGATGAAGATGATGGACCCAAAGCTGCAGAGCTTGCTGCTGAAAGTATGATTCTCTCCTTGTCACAGTCGATCACAAGAGACACATACTTACCAACAAATAATAGATCGTGATCGGTCAGCGTCCTATTCCCCATTCCTTTCTCCGCGCGAGGGCAGCCGAGCTTCAACCTCTCAACCTCCTCTTATCAAAGAGACTGTAGCGAACGGGAACCATGCTGCTCCAAGCGGGGAAGCTTGTGAGTCCTGGAATGCGAAACACAACTCACAGCCGTCTGTAAACTTTTCTGAGAGTCAATCTGGTCAGAATGCTCCCGCTACCTACTTGAACTCTTTTGGGTCCTTGCAAGAAGCCAGAAAAGCAGCTCAGAAGGCGCTTTTAAGGCTTCGGCCATTGGGCCTCAGTTTCAAAACTTACATCGAGGAAGGATTTGACGAGCAAGTCATCCGAAACCTCTTTCGCGACCTCCAATTTAAAACGGATGAGGATTTGACAGGTGTTCAGCCCACTCCTGCCCAGCAGCAAAATGAGGGTTCGAAGGCGACAAAGCCCGGTCAGGCTGTCGCAACACTGCAACCAACTTTTGGTTCCAAGGTTGCTACCGCACAACAGACACAGGATCAGGCTACGAAGGGCGAAGAACGAAAGGATCGCATTGCGCGTCTTCTCGCAGAAAAGGCTGCGAAAGGCTCTGCGAAATCGGTCACAGCATCGCCGTCGGCACCAGTCAAGCCTACTACCGCAGAAACCAAACCCCAAACGCAACAAGGATCCATGCCAACTGCTACACCGCCTACTGGCCCCAAAGGTAGGGTCTGGGGCGAGAAAGAACGAATCCTTCAGCAGAAGATCCTTGCGCTGCAGAAGTCTCGAGAAGCTCAAGCAGCTCAGAAGTCTACTCCTAGCAAAGCTGAACCTGCGCCCGCTCAAGGAAGTCAGAACGGATCCCCTGTCCCTCCGCAGCAATGGCCAAATGCTCCCAGCGGCCCATCTTCCACGACTATTCCTACCGGTCCCCGTGCCAGTTCTGCTCAGAGCCTGGTTGGTATCCAAACTGCGCCGGCGCCGTCCCAAGCTCCTCCTTCTCTTCCTGGTCTGGCCACCCCCACCAACACCCAGCCCAATCCGGCTGCTCAGCGCAAGCGTCCTGTTGCAGCAGACTTCGTGGACTACTCGGCCTCATCCAAGCGTCCCTATGGGCACGTGCGCAACGACAACTCGTTCATCATCGACGTAAGCGATGCTTCTGATGACGAGGAGATGGATATGGATATGGGTTCTCCGGTCGAAGAGGCACCGCCCTCACAACCTGTTGCCAACCGCGGCCCATCTATGCGCGAATTCCCCCCTCGTACAGAGACCTTCACTCACCGGCAAATTTCGAGCCCTGTTCCATCCCTCACTCCTTCCGGTTTGAATAACAAGCGGCGCGAGACCGAACTGGACCTAAAAGAAAAGGCCATTCAGGAAATGAAGAAGAAGATTGCCCTTGCAGAGGCCAGACGCAAGGCCAAGCAGGCTGTTAGTGGCTCTGCTACGCCAAACCAAGTCGGTGTGGGCACACCGTCGTCTGAGAAGACGTCGGAGTCGTCTTCAACAAGCCTCTCCAAGTCTTCCGATGCTGCCAAAGTCGATTCTGAGCAACAAGTGGACCGTCGGGGTCAGATTAGGAACATTGACCTCCCGCGTGTCGAGTCATCCCTCGAGGAGAAGCTTCGTAGGCTGAGGCAACTACGCGAGGAGGAGGCTCAGCTGCAAGCTGAAATTAATAAAGCACTTGCCGAAAAGAAGCAGTTGGCAGATGAGCTAGAGCATCTCGAAAAGCGCCGTGAGGCTACCCCTCAATTGACTACCTCTGAGTCATCAGTGGATTCAGGTAGTTCTTTTTCCAATTCCATCATGTCGACAAGCACGACACATCCACTAACATGTAGCAGGTTTAAATAAGGGGCAGTCCAATGGTCACCCAAGCAATGACCGAAAGACTGGATACAACGCCAGGCCCCCGGCTGAGGGTCTGCCCACAGGTGCTACCACCACTGCCCCCCAGCCAGCTCCGGAAACCTCTGCTGGCGGCGATGAGGCCGTCACGCCTACGGCTGCTGCCCGGTCTGACCGCGCCGAGTCAAACGCTCCTGTTACGGCGGACAGCTCCGTCGGTGGCAGCACCCTGGTGGCAGCAGCCGCTGCAGAAGCTGAGGTCGCTTCGACCCTGGCACCGGCGGCCTCAGCGGGCGGAGATGACTCTTCGCCCGGCACCAGCCAGCCCAACCACGAGGGGCGGGCTGACGAAACCGAGTCCATGGACTTGGAGTCTAGGTCTTCAAGTCCAACAACCGCTTCCGTCGACCAAGCAGTGCAGAGGGAAGCTAGTGGGGCCGGGGAAAATTCTGGTTCTGTTCCCCAGCAGATTTCGGTCGCTGCTCAGCCGCGCGAAGAGGCTCAAGAGTTGGAGGTTGACACTGCAGGCGAAGTAAAGGTCGTTTCTCGCGGCGGAGTGGACACTGATCAACTGACGGATCACCAGGTTTCTGACGAACGCGGCTCGAAACAAGACAACACTGCCTTGTCTTACTCCAGCCCTCTACGCTTTTTCCGGAACTTCCGATTCCATCCAGAGTTCACGCGGCTCGTGGCCGGTGGTTGGAGGTCTCTGACTTACAGCAGCAGGATTGATCCTGACAAAGAGATGTGCCCATATGAGCTGGAGGGGACACAGTGCCCTTCTGGGTGCTCCTTCCAGCACTTTGTTGACATCACTCCTGCTGGTAAGTGTTTTTAGATATTAGACGTGCTGCTAACATCGGGATCTTCTATCTCTCCCTCTTGCGTCGCTGACTCCCGACCGTGGTTGAAGCAGATGAAAGGATCCTCCTGGAACTGTCCAATTCGGACATGTTCGACGGAGAAGACAAGGTCCGTTTCGTTGAAGGGCTCCGGGCTCTTCTTCATCGGTTCAAAGCCGACAAGATTAGAGACTTCGAAACTATCGCCCGCGGCATCATTGAATACCGCTTCCAGCACATTGGCGACAGGTCCAAGCTGCTCCCCTTGGATGGGGTGTCCATCTAAGACGGTATATACTATTACCTATAAGCTACTGACGGCGGATTGCCCCTTCAGCCCATAGCCGTTCCTTCCAGTTCGTGCAACCTATTCTCGGCAGTAGCCTTTTAGGCGTTTTTCTTTTCCCGTTATCCCCCCTTCTGCATCGGTGTGTGGTGTTCTGTCCTTTTTTTCTCCCTTTCAGCAGCATCCTCGTTTTGCATGGGTTAATTTACTCCTGAACGAATCATGCCACCTAGCCAGTGTGAGCGGGTCGGCCTAATTACGACACTTAAGGGAGTTAGTGTTCCATGGGAAGCAGGATACGGCGTTATAGGGATATAATTGTAGGGCTACGATACCCAAGCTCGTCGATACTTGTAAGAGACGTGGCAGAACGGGTTTGTTGAAGGCATGGAAAGTATGGGAATGGAAAACAAGATATATCTGAAAAGAGGAGGACGAAGCGCGAGATGGAGTATCCAGGTCGTTGGGCCTTCATTGATACAGTCCTCTTTGGAGGAGGAAAAGAGGAGGGTACTGTAGGGGTTGCTGTTCTTGGAGGCTTGACGGATTGACACCCGGCTGCAGAAGGTGCCCGGCTATAACCCGTAGGTATCATGAGAGCAGGAAGAAACTGTTCTCGGACTAGAGTTGTCCGCTACCACATTGCTCTTCTGCAATAGCCAAGGATTCCGGTTTCGCGTTTCCTACAATACAATGTGATCTTTCTCCTCACTTATGAATCCAATTGATGCCAATGCATGTTGATTTGTGAACCAGAGTTCAACTGCTATGTCATGTGTGCATGCTGCAGCTGTGTTGTGACCAGACTAAGACACCACATAAATTAATCAAGATACTATATCATTTTGTATATTGTCAATATGATTATCATCTACTTTGACAAGCAGCACCATCCTCCTATGCACCAATGCCGCCCATGGGTGACTGGAAAATATCGTATGTACTCAAAAAAACACATGCATAGTTGGTACATGATTTCGAACCAAATCCGAGCATAATTGCACAAGTTCCAGGGAACAAAAACCGGACTCATGCTACAGCTTGGGCTCACCGGCTTTGACCTTTGGTTCGTTGCTCTTGCTGGTATTGGGTTTCTTAAGGCGGATAAGGCCCTGATATGATAATTAGCTCGCTGAAAATACCAATTGAACGCCAACAATTCATTAAAGGGGGAACCTACCTCCTGCACGCAAGTCGCCAGCAGCGTGCCATCTTTGCTGAAAATCTTCTGCGTCACCACGGCCCTCTCATCACCGGCCCACGGGCTGTCCATCTCACTCAACATCCACTCATCGGCGCGCACCTTACCCGGGTTGTGGAAATAGATGGTGTGGTCCAAGCTGACCATCATACCGATTTCCGGACGTCCAATCATCTCACGCGGGTCGCTGCCCATGCCCTCCCACTCGTGCAATGCCCGAACCTTCTCCTGCAACCGCGGCGACAGGTCCTCAAACTCCTCCGCACGGAAGGGAAACCGCCAAAGCTTATGGATGCGCGTGATAGTCCCGATGAAGTAACTATCCGAGACGTAGGCGAGGGCCTCGAGATGCGCCGCCATACCGCCCGTGATTTTGCCGCGCGCACGGATCCATTGCCGCGTCTTCTTGTCGCACGGGTTGGGTGAGTCTTCGTTGACCATCTCGATCTTGGTGCCCTGGAACGGGCCCTGAGACACAACCTCCGGCTCGTCAGTATAGTCGTCCGGTGGCGGCTTGAGCGGCGCGTTGTCAGGCCCGGCCCGGGGAAGCTCAGATGAGTGCCGCACATGTGTGTCGGGTGAGACTGTGGCCGGGTCCAGGCGCACAAAGGAAATAGTGGTGGTAAAGATGCAACGGCCGCGCTGGCGGGCCTGGACCGTGCGGGTCGCGAAGGAGCGGCCATCGCGGACCTGCTCGACGTGAAAGAGGATAGGCAGCTCGGATGAGCCGGCCAGCAGGAAGTAACAATGGCAACTGTGTACGACGAAGTCAGGGGCCACGGTTCGTTGGGCGGCTGCGAGACACATGGCGATCACTGCGCCGCCGTAGATGCCTCGCGCTCCTGGAGGATGCCATGGTTGCCTAGTATTGGTGAAGATATTCTAAAAGGACATCAGCGGCTGAATTCAGCAAAGAATGTGAGGAGCATATAAAGAAGCCGTTTGTCAGGAGGAATGAGGCACAGGGGGCAGAGGGAAGCTACTTACTGGACCGAGAACCGCCATCTCGGTTACTTCGAGCGCATTTTCAATGGGAGCTTTATTAGGATCCTCAGGCGGCGGCCTGAGGAGAGTGGGACGACCAGACATGACGAGCCGTTTCTTTGGTCTTAAGCAGTTGGCTGAAGTATGCGATTGCCGCGCGCTTGCGTTGGTCTGAGTCGATGATTGTTGAGAGAGAGTAAATCCGGTTGCCTTGTCACAGGCAGACCAAACACTCAAAAGGCCCAGCAAAGCAACAACCCCGAGCTTCAAAGAAAGCAAGCAGAAAGTAGAAAAAAGGAAGCTGGGAACACAACAGGCTTTTTGCTATCATTCTGAAGCGTCAAACAGGATTGAACTTGTAGGTCTAACAGTGAAGTACCTCGGCTTAATCCGGCTCGGGCTCTGGACGCCTGGCACTAGTGGATCGGCCTCAAGTGCCGGGCCTTGGGCTTGTCAAGGGCTGCGCTGAGCAAACGTAACTTACCCCGCGACATTTCGTATCTTACGAGAAGCTGGAAAAGAAATCTGTCCAAGCCTGACCTATGCTGAATTACTATCTTGCCTGGCTGTTACTTTGCTGTTACTTTATATGAACTGTGCCTGCTGATCAGGCAAGGCGTTGGCCTACATGTAAAACCTTTCAGGATTCCATGTGACCGGAGATGGAATCTCTTCAAGCGCCTTCTTGCTTAGAACTCCATCCATCTGATGCTCGCCCAGGTCAACATAACGACTACCCCCATCATGTTTCAACATGCGAAATCCATACACCAACTGAAACAGCAAATCATAGGCGCCATCCCAGAGTTAGCGGGGTCCAGCTCGGCCTGTCGACCGGACCTGTCCCAAAACAGCTATCCATATCGGGGACAATGTCATCACCCTTCTTGTAGCCATTTCCAAGGGACAGCAGACTGTGAGTGTTACCGTGTCAACCTAGCAACCAACCTGGTCTTTACTTTCGGTGTGCTGTGGTCATGACTTCTAAGTGCAGCGATACCGTGCACGCTTGGCCACCCCAACAGCTCCTCCCCACCCTGAGACACTGAGTCGAGTGACAAGCCAAGCCAAGAGTCATAGGTCCACCCAGCCTGGAGCCCTCCATCACCGCCCGGCTCAGCTTCAACAACTGCGATTCTTCCCCACGTCACCCTGTCCGCGGTCTGCTCGCTACGTTTGATCGATTCTCAAATATCGCTTCTTTCATTGATCTTTAACATCAAATAATATCAGCATCATCTGCGCTGTTGCACGCGAGTTTGGGCATTCCTCGATTTCCCCAAACCCCATCCGCGACAACGAGGACCAGCCGTTGTTCTGGGTCTCTCAGAACAAAGCCAGCCTGGCTGTCCGTTTGACACGCTTCTCTGTGCGCGTACCGGCAGCTACCCGATCCTGTCATGTCTGACACAGGGGAAAGCGGGAGGTATGATACCTGGTTGCCTGTGAACTCTGAACTGTTGCACGTCTGTTGGGCACTGATTCACGTGCAACATGACACCTCGCTGTTCTATCATAGCTGGCCCATGATGCAGCATTGTGACATTGAACTGACTTTGCCTCGTCCGACAGTTCACACCGCCGAACCAAATCTTCTGCCCTGTCGCTGCTGCGCAGGAAGGGCAGCGACGACGATGCATCGGCCGCCGACGAGGTTCCCTCTATCAACGTGAGCACCTCCACACAACCCACAGAGGCTACAACATCTCAGCCTTCTGGCACCACAATAGCTTCCCAGTCGGTAAAGGGCCACAGTTCTAAGCTGTCTATTTCTGGCGGCACCATGGGACGTACTTCTTCTTCGAACACCCCCTCCATCGCGGGGTCCCGGTCTCCCAACCCCCTGGAGAGGGGCCCCTCTCTGGAATCGTCCGTCAGAAAGTTCCGCATTGTCGAGGCTCTGCGCAACGGCGACACAGCTTTTATTTCCAAGGCAATCCGGGAGAGTTCGAGCAACAGCCCTCGCATGAGCACTTCGTCGTTCTCCAATTTTGGTGCTCTTGAAGACACCACCATCCTGCACTTAGCCATACAGTGTGCCGAGCAGCCCGTCGTGGAGTATGTCCTTTCGGATGGCGCGGGTACTCTTGATGTCAATGCGCGGGACAAAGATGGCAATACGCCGCTCCACATTGCTGCCTCCCAGGGTCGCAGCCAGATTGTCCGTATGCTGCTTGACAACAAGGATATCAACGATGCCATCGCAAACCATCAGGGCCGTCTACCCATCGATGTCGCACGGACGCCCGAAGTATTTCAACAGCTGCAACTGGCGAGATCAATCTTTGCCGAAAACAAAGTGAGACAAGTGCAGGATTTGATTCTCCATGGCGACCTCAAGGTCCTCGAGCAGGTGCTGGAGGAGCCGCGATTCAAGGCCGTCCTCGACATTAACAGCCCTGAGTTTGCTTCTGACCCTGCCACTGTTGAAACCGGTGGTACACTGCTGCACGAAGCGGCCAGGCGTAAGAACACACGCCTGATCCAAGTCCTCTTGCTTCATGGTGCCGACCCCTTCCGTCGTGACCGCAAAGGAAAATTGCCGCAGGATGTCACGAAGGACGAGATAACGCGCGCTATGCTGAAGAAGTCACCTGCCGCTGTCGCTGCCCAGCGGGGTATCCAGGAGAAAGCCGTCTTGGGTTCCATGGCCCAAGGCGCTACCACTCTGAACCCCAATGATCCCCTCGCTGGCCGGGAGGCCCGTGAAATGAGGGGTTACTTGAAGAAGTGGACCAATTACCGAAAGGGTTACCAGCTGCGCTGGTTCGTCTTAGAAGATGGCGTTTTAAGCTACTACAAACACCAAGATGATGCTGGCTCGGCTTGTCGCGGTGCTATCAACATGAGAATTGCTAAACTTCATATGAGCCCTGATGAGAAGACCAAGTTTGAGATCATTGGAAAGTCGTCGGTGAAATACACTCTCAAAGCTAATCACGAGGTCGAAGCGAAGAGGTGGTTCTGGGCTCTGAACAACTCAATTCAATGGTGCAAGGATCAGGCAAGGGAAGAAGAGAGACAACGCCAACGGAATGCTGAGCTTCTTCGACAGGCAAAGGCTGAAGCGCAGGCCCTCTCTGAGGCAGCGAGCGAGAATGCTAGTGTCACCGAACATCCCCGCAACAGTATTCAGCTCACGCGTTTGCATTCAGGTCAACGTACGGGTGGAGCTGCCTCGACTGGTAATGAGGAAGAGGAATTCGTCGATGCCGCCACAGACGCTGTGAAGGATCGGTCTGGCGGCACTGTTCCTGAGGATGCTGACGATGAAGACGAGTACGGCGACGGTTCGAGTGACCGTGTTGCTCCTCCGGCGACTAAGGACGCTTTCAACATCACGGCACAATCAGCAAAGCTCCAACTCGATACTATGGCTAGCGTCACAGCCGCCTTGATTGCCGAGTCGACAAAAACCCCAGCCCTGACACTGTCCGACTCTAAAATCTCTCAGGCCCTTTCAACCTACGATGCCGCCATACGTTCGCTTAACGGCTTGATTGGCGATCTTCTTCGTATTGCAAAGGATCGCGATGCCTACTGGCAGTACCGGTTGGACCGTGAATCTGAGATGCGGCGGATGTGGGAAGAAAGCATGGCACAGGTTGCCAAGGAGCAGGAGGAGTTGCAAGCTCGCCTTCACGAAGCCGAGCTTAAGCGCAAGATGACCAAGCGCGCGCTCAAGGAAGCTGCTGAAAGTGGCATGCTAGAAACAAGCCAGCTTTCGGCTACTACTGCTCTTGAGGCGCCGAAAGCTGCCGAAGAAAGGACGGAGGCCGTTGAGCAGGTACCCGCTGAAGCTGCAGCCACCAAGCCGTCCACCCTGTCACGGCGTCAAACCGCTCTCAATCAGCTGGCCCAGATTTCGGATTCTGAGTCTGAAGACGATGAATTCTTTGACGCTGTTGATGCTGGAGAGGTCGAGGTCGAGCCACTGCCTCCTGCGGAGGCGACGCCTGCTGCGGAAGAAGCCAAGGTAACCGTACCGCAATCTGATGTTCTTGACATCAGCTCCTCGTTCAAGGGTTATGAAAATGGTATTCGTACACGTTTGAAGCTGGATGCGGATAACCGGCCCAAGATTAGTCTTTGGGTAAGTAGTAATGAAGTATGAATATACTCGGGTATCTGCCGTACTAACTCCAATATCAGGGTATCCTCAAATCGATGGTTGGCAAAGACATGACGAAGATGACGCTCCCTGTGTCTTTTAATGAGCCAACTTCTTTGCTTCATCGTTGCGGCGAAGATATGGAATACGCAGACCTGCTTGACCTCGCCTGCGAAAGGGCAGACTCTTTGGAAAGATTGCTCTACGTTGCCGCCTTTGCCGCCAGTGAGTATGCGTCCACTATTGGTCGTGTTGCGAAGCCCTTCAACCCGCTTCTGGGCGAGACCTTCGAGTATGTTCGTCCGGATAAGAACTATCGCTTCTTTGTCGAGCAAGTCAGCCATCACCCCCCTATCGGTGCGGCCTGGGCTGAGTCGCCGAGGTGGACTTACTACGGAGAGTCGGCCGTCAAGTCCAAGTTCTATGGCCGGAGTTTCGACGTGAATCCTCTTGGTACTTGGTTTTTGAGGCTCCGCCCGAACCACGGCGGCAAGGAAGACTTTTACACGTGGAAAAAGGTCACATCTTCGGTCATTGGTATCATTACGGGCAACCCCATGGTGGACAATTATGGGCCGATGGAAATCAAGAACTGGACTACGAACGAGGTCTGCCATCTTGAATTCAAGCCTCGTGGCTGGAAAGCCTCTAGTGCCTACCAGCTTACAGGTAAGGTCCTCGATGCCAACGGTCGTGTGCGTTTCAGCATTGGCGGCCGCTGGAACTCAAAAATATATGCTCGCCTCACACCCGGCTACGAGGCCCAGGGTATGGATGATTTCTCCGGCCCGGCAGAAGCCCCGCCTGGCGGCTCCATCACCGATCCAAACAAGGCCTTCCTCATCTGGCAGGCCAACCCTCGCCCTGAGGGCATTCCCTTCAATCTTACTCCTTTCGTGATTACCTTCAACCACATCGACGATAACCTGCGTCCGTGGCTCGCGCCGACGGACAGCCGGTTTCGGCCGGATCAGAGGGCAATGGAAGAGGGAGAGTACGATTTTGCCGCAACGGAAAAGACCCGGTTGGAGGAGGCGCAGCGTGCCCGGAGACGGGCGCGCGAGGCCAAGGGCGAGGAATTTGTGCCCGCATGGTTCTATCGGGCTAAGTGTCCGATCACTGGGGAAGAGTATTGGCAATTCAATGGCGAATACTGGAAAAGGCGCGAGCGGGCGGGACCGAATGGCGATCCCCATGTGTGGGATGGGTTGGAGCCTATCTTTGAGTGAAGGGTGAGATTTGAGGATGTTTGTTTTGGGCGTTGGATAGGGTCGGGATCGACTAATGTTGTCATGATGAATGTGGAAAAGGCAAAATGGTTTGGGGATGTTAGTTTCATGAGTGGATCAATGGTGGCCAAATGGATGGGAGCAGAGACTTAGGGGCACGGAGAACCGCATAGGCTGGACTCGCGGTGTCTTACGGAATGGGGGCATCGCGCTGTTTTTGAGGTTGCCGCTATTGTTGCTGCTGCTGTCGTCAGGATAGGTAGCTGGCTGGCGGGTAAACTTTAGTTTTTTTGGTCTTAATAAGTAAGGTTTAATAGACGTCCATTTGGTTGTAACATGCTCCAGGTGATTGTGTCGTTTTTACTCGAAACTCAAAAAATCACTCGGATAAAAAAAGCGCTTTACGCAAATGTCTGTTCGTATAGGAGAAAAAACGAAGGACTTGACTGGTCGCCATTTCGATCCCTGTCTTTTCCCACAACTCCTCCGGGAAGGCTCGAACTTCCAACCTCCTGATTAACAGTCAGACGCGCTGGCCAATTGCGCCACAGAGGATATTCTAGTGGGATGTGCTGGAAGCAACTCGTGGTTGTCGGACTCACCAGGCAGGCTAATACGGCCCTGAATTCCGGAGGGCACTGAGACTGGTGGAGATGCTCGCTTGTCCCTGGGCCTCTTTTGGAGGGTGGGTCTCAGCCTCTCAGGCCTTGAGCTGTGACCCACTTAGACGTTGCTGCTGCAACAAGGGGGAGTAAGTAAATAAATAGAACCCCATAAGTTTTTGACTCATTGCTCATCATGTTATCATTAATTGACCCAGTCCAAGATGATTCTTTCCCCCACTTTGTGCGCTTTAGCTTCTGGGATGGATACATCTAGCGCCCTGATCTTTCAAGAAATACTGATTTGTGCAGGGATGGTAGCATTCATTATTGGGTCGCAAGTACGTTGTTTAGTGATTCACGAGCGCTGTTGAATCGTAGGACCAAAATTGTTCGAAGTTCAGAAGTGATATTCCAATATGTCCCCTGCACCGAGGAACTCTTAGCTTCACCCAAAGTTTCTTAATCACATTGCCGCTGACCACTACCACATGAGATTCTGCTGAGAGATTTTATTTGCCAATATCGCGTTGAGATCCATGAATGGGAGTCCATAGAGGATTTTTTCCTCCAGAGTTAAACGATGAAATCACGCTCGCCGCTTTTAGCAAACACGTTTTGCTGCCATAACTCCATATCAATTAAGCACCTGAGCTGATGGTTTGGTGGACCCACTGGCAATGGTTGCCTTGCACAAGTTACCAACATAGTGACGTGCTTTCTAGATTTAGTGACCAGACCCTAACCAGAAAAGAACATTGGTCTAAATAGTCAACCAAATATTGGAGAATAATACCACTATTTAGGAAATCCAGCCTGACACAAAGAACCGTAAACTGCTTGGTCCCTTGCAAGCTGGGCAAAATGGCAGTGACTGATTTTGGTGCCTTTCCTAAAACATCTTAGATGAATCCGATGTTGACTGTTGAACGTTGAATGGGCATGGCATGAATGTTCCAGGGTACTTTTTTGAACTAGTTGGTGATTTACAACATATCATAGGTACTGTTTCTGACACTTTTACCTAATCATGGTTCAAGAATGGTGAAGGTTTCCGCCTAGGAAGACCTCCTGGCTCCTGATCTTCGCAGGTGAAAAGGAGCAAAGCTCAAGAGACTATTGTGCATTGCCATACAGTGCTTAACGAAAGCTTAGCTAAATCGTTCTTGCGCTTGTCCAAGGATCACAAATCGTTTGTCAGCAATTTATCAGATTCACTGTGGCTCTCATTGTTGACATTAAACAAATGGTGCAAGTGACTTTACAGACTCTACTCAACATCAAGAAAGTTTGGCCCTTTCTCAACATAACACCTAACATATATCAATACCAACAATCCAATTGTTACGCTCTAGTCCTCACCTCGGCTGCATGGTAACACATGGAACTACCTGGATGAATCGTTTGCAGGTATGTGCTTTGTACATAAAGATGGTACAATGAAAGAGTCTTGGGATCGGTGGTACACAGAGACATTCTAAATATCAACTGAACAACAGAGGCTATTCTTGTGTACATCTTTATGCAAGTAGGGAGCAGAAACCAAGCAAAATCAAATCAAAAACAAAAAATGAGACTGTGCGGATAGATATTAGGTCTCTTGCAATGATGGAGGATATGACAGAGCCATGAGATCCTCTTGGAGGCTAGAATCACTTTTGGAGATTATGGTAGTGCATTAACTATTGATATCTTAACAGGTTCCCACAAGCAAATCACATGCAAGTGTTCACAAAACCAACTTCTACTGCAGCTCGTCTCATAGCCCATAACACCACAGCCTTGATGAATTTGGAACAATTTCCTTTCCCAAGCTGCCGGAAAGGCTGGTGCTTAACTATTCATAACCATCACTTTACCCATCCCAATCTGTACATGAACACTAGCTAGCCGATCTCTTGAACAATACGTAGCGCTAATGGGCCACTTACAACACACAATTGCATATTGCAATGCATGTGTGCAAGGCAACCAACACGCTTGATATACTTGATGAAGGCAGCAAATAGGACCTTTCTGTCCTCTTCTGCAACAGAATGTCTTCTATCTGCTAGCTTCAGAATTTTCAGCAGCAAAATTGGTCCACATAACGCAACCCAGTTTCTCCAGCTTCTATAAACAATTGGGCATAAATATTTGCGCTACAAAGTCAGGATGCCAGCCACGTAGATGATGGATAGATGCCTCGTGCTTCATGCAGTGAAGTACACACTCGGTAGTTAGCGTATTGGTCCCCAGCGTGCTGCATGAGCTATGCACGCACCTGCTCAAACACTAACCTCCACAAGTTATCCTGCTTGCTAATTTAGAAGTAATGTAGCTATAGCCTTGGATTAGATTTAGCCAATGACTGGGACTCCTTAATACATAGTTTTGCCCCCGTTTGACCGCGTTGTGCGGATTCCGGTACGTTTAGCAGAGAAGAATTTTCGCTGATTTTAACCTTATGGGGTTGTGATCATATTAGGACTATTGAATAATAAATCAGGTAACAGCAAGACTCTGAACAGCAACAGCACATTATGTATAGAAATCGAACCTATCTTACTGGAAAAAGAGTTAAGTTGTCCATCTGTTGCTGTGTTGTATACTGCTCGATGGGTTACAAGCCTGACTAGTACAGTATAGTTTTATTCTTATTGTGGCACAATGATGGATCTTCTGCCTTGTGTCCGGACGCATTATAGAAAACTTGATCAACAAGTGTTCACTAAACGGCGATCCATTTCTGTTGAAGCTTCTTCCACAAATTGCTTCCGGCGACGATCGCGGCGGCTACATTCATTTCCTTATACGTGGGCAGGCAATGCAATTTAGTTTTGTAGTATTCTTCGCGGGGTGACTCTTGGGACCGCCCTCAACTATAGTTGCTTTTACAGAGTTACCACTGGTATTTACAGTGGCTCGGCCAGTTACACAAAGCTAAGTGATACTCAACAGAAGTTTCCATAATTTCTGTTGGATTAACAATTTATTCCTCGAATAAAATTGGAGACTTAGCTAACAAGTTATCAGTAGAGGGCTGACACAGGAAGAAAGCGCGACCAACCAACTGGGAGATAAGGAGGGCCAACGATCCTTCTAAACAATATTCTTTGTTGAGAAAATGCGCAATGAAGGCCAAAGGATGTCTAGTAATATACCCAGCTTGCATGCTTATTGATGGAGAAAGCTGGCGAACCACGAGGAGCGTGCCTTCGAAGTGAATGTAGATAAAACATAAGGATACAAGCCGAGCATATCAACCGGCCCTCGGCTTGCGTCCTGAATTTCAGGTACTTACTGTCACGACCAACAATGACTCTATCTGGGAGAGTAGCTTCCGTGCAACTCACTGATCGGAGTAGAAGGGAGTTGTGACCCATCAGACTCGGATATCCGTCCCCAACAACCGAACATTGGAAAAGTGTTCCTCAATACCCAAGAATGTTGACTCTCAACAGTCTCTGCTGTTGAGGAAGAAGCCACAAGAGTGCATGAGATGTATATAGATTACAAGTAGGGCCATCTGGCCCAAGAAACTCTCTAGTCAGCAATACAAACAGTTGCTTACCAACTGGTGACCACAACGGTCACTTTGGTTGTGTGAGAACTCCTGTCTCTCAATCCAGCAACCTGGGAACTATCGAACCCATCTCAGGAGGTCTGTCTGGATCGTTACACTTACGCTATCAAGAACATAACGACATAATCATTTTCCTACTAGATACTGATGATTAAGAGCGCGATAATAATACGAATTACATCGAAGCTGTCTTCTCGAGCTGCAGACTGTTTTCCCCAAACTGTACATCTTATGTTGCAGCCTGACGAGCACCTGAACTGTTATCAACAAAACCAAGTATATTCCGCGCCCCGCATCTGTCTTTCGTGTGACGATCCGGACAGGCCTCCTGATATGGGTTCAAGAGGTACCTGGCCACTGGACCTGAGAGACGGAGCTTTCACACAGTTGGAATGATAGCTGCGGTCACCGTTGAGTAGATAACTGTTTGTATTGCTGACTGAAGAACTTCTTCGGCCATATGGCCCTACCCGGAATCCATCTACATCTTATATACCTTTGTGGCTTCCTTTGCTCCCCTACTCAAGGGCATAGCATGTTGAGGGTCAACATCTTTGGTGTTGAGCATCAAAGCCTCTCTTGTCATCGAGGAACGCTTCCTGGATTCGGTTGGTCACGACACCCTTTGCTCTAATTGATTGGCTGCGTGGGACTCCCTTCTCCCCAGGTCAAGCCCTTGTCAGTCATAACATTTCGGACCTTGAGGTAGGTTACCCAAGCCAAATGCCCTGTAAGTTGACCTTCCGAACTGCAGGTTATGTGAAAATTAAAGTGAGCTCTGCTTCTTGTATTTTATTGAGTTTAAGTGTTATCTATAATTGAAGTTTGAGGAGATGCGGCTTACAGTCCAAGGATGCAGGAACTTGAAGGTATATAGAGCACCACATCGCAGGCAACTTTTGCGTCGCATCTTTCCCCTCTTCCTTTGAGTGTGATCTTATTGCTGCTCTCCTTGCATCACCCACCTCGTTAGAGCAGGCTGTTCGTCGGTCAGGCAAGGCTTTGGCGTACCGAAGTCAGGCGGAGGAGGCTCTTAAAGCGTGGTGCGCGCACTAAGGTTGCCTGAGTCTGCCGCGCACCATGACGGTAGGCTACAAAATAACTCACATACCCTGAGAACTGTGATCCAAGTAATTAGTTGCAAATCCTGAAAGAACAACACGTCTTGTCGATGTTAAGCATTTGCATTCAATGGCTAGTGCTCACATATATTTGCGTGGCCTTTAAAACAGTTTTTGCCACCTCTTCTTTTAAGGCAGCCAACAGTGAATCCATACTGTCCGAACGTTTGTTGCACAAAGTCAGATACTCAGTGGGTTCCGCCTTCATTGAATGTCACGTGACCGAGGTAGTGCGCCTACTGACAGTTGGCGGCAGATTCAATGTGGTGACAAAACTTTGACCACTGGACAACATTTCATACTGCAATCAGCTGTTTTGCAGCCTTTTTTCTACGTTAAGCTTGACAAAGTAGAGCACTATCGCTAGAAAGTTTGCCTCGGAAAGAATGGAGGACCTTGATGTTAAGTACAAAAAATATTTGAGAGAGCAATCTCGGAAAACCAAGCTCGGAGCTCATCCACGACATAACGATTCTCTATCCGAAGGCCAGCCCTTAGATTCGAATACAGCAGACATGGATCGACTTAAAACATTGGAACAACAAAGTCCACCCGGTGTGAGCCAATTAGCAACAGTGGAGAATACTTGTCTGCCCAAGAGTTCCTCACCAAGTATCAAGAGAGAGGGCTCGAGATCTCGATCCCGAAGCAGGAGTTGTTCTCCCCCAAAGCGTGCAAAAGCTCGACCTACATCTGGCAAAGCCGATGACAGTTATGACGACTTTACTCGACCTTCTTACACAGGAGAACTTTGGAAGCCTGGGGATGATTCGACAGTACCTTCTCGCCTGCGATCAACCGATAAGCCCAATGTAACGACGCATCATCGGCAGCACCCTTCATCTGCTTCACGTTCTAAGACACATCTTCGTCAAATGCAAGCACCACCAGTAACATTCTCGACGGAAACTTCTGCTCGATCTTCTAATAGTAACAACGAAATACTCAGGCAACCTGAGACCAAGGCTATCACTGCAGAACAACTCGTGACAGAAGTGAAGGGGATCTATGCAGGCTTGGTCATGGTTGAAAGCAAATGCATCGAGGTTGATAATGCACAAAACGCCGCACATAATGACCTGTCGAACAAACTTAGCGATGAGCAATGGCAAGCTCTCATCGCACTTCACCGCACTTACCTGAACGAGCATCATGACTTCTTCTTGGCTTCCCAGCACCCAGCTGCAACTCCAGCACTGCGCAGACTACCCGCAAAATATGCCATGCCAGCTCGTATGTGGCGGCATGGCATTCACAGCTTTCTGGAGGTCCTAAGACATCGCCTTCCTGCCAGCTATGAACACATGATTTCGTTCATTTATCTCGCATATTCCATGATTGCTCTTCTCTTTGAGACTGTTCCCGCATTCGAGGAAACTTGGATGGAGTGTCTTGGTGACTTGGCACGGTATCGCATGGCAATTGAGGATGATGACATCAGAGACCGAGAGATTTGGGCTGGTGTCTCGCGTCAATGGTATTCCAAAGCATCTGACAAGTCCCCAACAACTGGGCGTCTATATCATCATCTCGCCATTCTCGCTCGCCCCAATGCAGTTCAACAGCTGTTCTACTATTCGAAATCGTTGTGTGTTGAGATCCCTTTTGTGGCTGCTCGGGAGAGCATCATGACTTTGTTTGACCCGATCATGTCCCCCACGCCAAACCCCCAACAAATGAAGCTTGCACGCCCTGAGCTCCTCTTTGTCAGGACGCATGGCATTCTTTTCTGCATGCTTGCGGGTAAGCAGCCTCGCGAAGATCCAGAGGCGCCGATGAGCGAGATGCTCCAATGGCTTGATTCGCATATTGCACGGTCAACACTTAGCTGGCGCTCGACTGGGTAAGTACCATGTACAATACACTTACAGAGTCATGAAGTCTTTACTGCTCCCTCATTCTTTTCTGATGATGAGATGTGAATGCTGATATTGAAAGGTATCACATGGGTCTTGCCAATATTTGCGCAATCATGGGCTATGGGTTTGATGGCAACCCGATTTCCAAGGCGCTCAAGGACCAACCCCCTACCAGTACTTCCGAGATTCAAAACAAGTCAAATGACAGCACACAAAGATCCGAAGTCATGGGTATCACTTTAAAACTTTATAGTGAGACATGCAAAATCGTTTTGCGACGGTTCGGCGATCCGAACATCCTCTCTTTCTTTCATGTCAATCTCGTCTTTCTTTATCACTTGACTTTTCGACCTGACGCGATGCAATATGTTGCATCCTCTTTCCCTTGGGAGTTGGCAGTTCAGATGTTGAATACGTTACTCAATTCTTACCAATCTGATCAGGCTCGTTCTGATCTAATTGCATGCATGGAAAGCGATAAGTTCCCACCCGCTACACCGAAATCAGCCTCGCAATCGGCCGCAACTGTCATTGTTCTCCCACGTCCATTACCTGATGACTATGCGCTCCGCGGTTTCCCTTGGGTTGAGCACTATTTCCCAAGAAACAATGAGGACCGTTCAAAAGATTGGTTCGCCAATGATCGGATCGATGACGACGAAAAGTACTTTGAGATGCCATCTACAACAGAAGAGCGCAAGGAGCGTTGCTTGTGGCTTGGTCACAAGATAGCCAAGAGAGGGGACAATAAGTGGTTGCAGTACAATTCTGAGTCCCATACATTCAGTGTTGGCTTGGGTGTAGACGAGCACCGAAGTTCGACTTCTCATCACCAGCACACTCCATTGAGTTCTCCGAAGAATCCTGGTCATCTTGAGCTAGAAGAACTTCCAGACGCGACTCCAGGGGCTCCCTAGCCTGGGCCGCAATTTTGAACGGTCCGCCTTGGATGTTCCTCGAAGATCTCTGGGATGATGCCAAGATGTCAACATCTACTGATATCCAATATCCCAGCGGGGGTGTTCCAAGGTCTTTAACCGTTCAAAATTGCGGCCGCATGGGGTGATGTAAGGGGCGAACTCATACCTGGTTATTGGGTGGCCCTCAAACAGCTCCATGCCTGGCTATGGGGCATGGCAGGCTCTTTCATACGTTTTCTGCTGAGCGCGCCTCTATGTTGAGAGCTTTCTAGGAATAAAAACACGCAATCTATGAAGTTGTGGTGTTCCTGATTTCCGATTTTCATGGTGCTTTATTTCATTTCTGTTGAAGATTGCTTGTGCTGCCACGGGGAGTTCAGCCAGCATCTTTGAGTTAAGCTGTCAAAATTGTTTGGTAAGTTGTCGAACCGCAACAGTTCTACTATAGTCTTAGCTATACCACAGAAGGCGCTTTAGCTGGTGTGCTTGGTCTGTGAGTTGGGCAATTTGATCCCCCATACTGTTGGTTATGAAACAAAGGTAATGCCGGTATCGCTCAGGAACCAATTACACCTTAGCACTCTCTGAACTAACATATATCCAACACTTAATATTAAATCCTTCACTCACTTCCACATAGTTATATGCAAACTTGGTTCAACTGGAACATGGTGCTCAAGAACTGCCATACATAGTTCGAGGTTCCCTTGCTCAGATTTGTTCGTAATTTTACCACCTCTTATGGGGAATATATGAAACTTTGTGGCCGTTCATAGAAGAAAAGGCTGCAGCCATAAAAAGGCACTGTTTTATCATTAAGAACGTGCTCGTGTTTCGGGTTAGCTATGATTTTTAGAATCGCTTAAAACGAACTGTTTATGTTATATTGCCGTTGGCCGACAATCGTATCTAAGAACCCGATTGTGTCTCAGGCCTTTGAGATTCAACCCACTCTAAGCCCACCCCCATTGTCCCTAGTAACATATTTTTGTTTCCGGATAGGCACTAGAGGAATAAACATTTTTCTAGATAAACTCGTTCTTATGAGTGCGATAAGTGAGGATAGTACTTAAATTACACTTTCAGGTCAGATCCTTCAATTCTTCATAGACCGGACTACAAGTTTTGGAATAAACTTGGGCCATAATTATAGGAAATGGGACAAAATGCCACATCGTACACCAGAAAGTATCTGTAATGTCAATGTTCAAGCTTGTGTATACCGTCCTAAGCACTCGGATCACTTACCAGAGCCAGCTAATTGGACAACCGCTTTGGGAGAGCCGATGAGTACTAACATGCCTTCCCTTTGGCCCAGAGCTTACGGTCTGAAAATATCGTCCTGTATGGGTTAGCAAAAGAAACTTGGTTGTTTCTGCTATGCGGTTGCCTTGGTGCCTTGCATATCAGGAGCGCCGTCTGAGGGAATTTTAATAAAACATTTCTAAACTGCAGTCGCTTTGGTACATCCTTATCGTCTAAAAGACCACTTTTAGAATGTTTCCCGAAATGACTATCCCCAATACTGAACCCTAGGAAATACCGCACACATTCGGTGTGGATACGGCTGGAGAGCTTCCCATTCATCGGTGTCCAGGTGGGCAATTGATCCCAAAGCCAAGAAGCCCCTAACAACTCTAACGCTTTTTCGCTGGTTTCTGTTCACCCACACGGAGGGAGTTCAATTTCAGGGGCTTCAAGGATAAGGACTTATAGAACATAAAAGAACTCTCTACAATCCTCACTAACTCCGCGTCATTGCAATGTGTTTAACATCAACTGTCAGCAGCCAGAAGAAAACTGAAGCAGCGCTCTCTTCCATGTCAATTGATCCTATCCCTGAAAGCTACTATTGAATATATAGCTTGGCTAAGTTGGAAGTCAATGATCAGCATGCCTCCAAGTACAAGGCATATCACAGGCCTTCCATTGATAGACTTCAGCAACTACACAGGCTTTAATGTAAAAAAAATTTGATTATCCACCACCTGCCTGGACAAAAAGACCAAGATGCATTGAACTTGGAAAACGAGAGGGCACGTGCATGATGCATGCAGCTCACTTCTGGATCGTTCATGGAGTTCCGGGCAAAGAGGGCGAGAGGCCCTGCAGGAAGTTGGGTGGGGGAGCGGGGTGCTTGGGGACTCACTCGGTCCACCCACCATTTCCGTGACAGTTGGAGATCCCACAGCGAGACGCCAAGTCAGGCGTGTCGGGTAAACAAAATTCATCTAGGGATGAAAGGCTTCTGTATCTACCAGAGACACCTACCGCACTATATGCTAGGCTATTGATGGTCTCCAAGTTTGATGTGTTTCCAAGCCTTGACAGCGAGGCATTTGAAGCCCGGCATCAGCCCCGTTACGGAGGACAGAGTCCCGGGTTTAGCCGCAGCCTTGCTGTTCAGAGGGCATCCATGATGCTCTGTGGGGATTCATAATTACTGTCATTAAAATAGATATGCTTGGCTTGCTTACTGGCATTGACCCGAAGCATGATTATAGCTCAAGTTGGCTTAAGTCCTCCCAATATCACGTTCACTTTCACAAGCCTTCCACTTCACCAGTGAAAGGGCTGAAGCTGGGGCGTTAAGGGTGCAAGGCTCTGCCATAATAAGAGCCCGTATGATCTTCTCCTTACTACCACCCGATTACCTTCGCTGGAACTGGGCAACTATATTCAGGTTGATATGGACAACCCACAAATGCTGAAAAAAGCTTAAAGACAGCCTCACATTTTGATTAATGTGGCGCTTTGAGTGGGCGATTGACAAAAGAGGTATACGAAATCTGCAGTGCGTTTTGCATTTGTAATGCCTCAAGATCCCATGACACGCATCTCAGAAACACTCAGTGAATGCCTATTGATTTGTGCCCGAAAAGTCCATAAATCGACATCATTTAATAAGCAGAGGGGCAACAGAAGGCAACCAAGAAGAGAGGCAACAAAATCGAGACACATGCCTTACATGACTCCAGGAAGGCTTACTTGGCTGATACACATGATTGTCATCTAATTTTCTTGATATGATCGCCCTCGTTGGGGAACCCGTATGCCTGCGTATCCTTCTATCTTTGAGCAGTGTTCAGTTTGTATGCTGAGACTTGAACTGCAGTGAGTGGCGCGCGCTTGGAGGATCAACAGGGTACACTTACATCATCAAGAAAAAGGCCCCGATGATCATTGATGTCCACTCCTGGAAGTCTTTGGACAAGAAAACACTCTGTCGTTAGATAACATCATAAATCAACTGGAGAGCAAGAGCAAAATTGCACGGCAAACAGAGCTGACAATGAGATCCCGATTAAGATGACGAGGACAGTGAGAACGAAGAGAGAAATGTTAGGGCTGAGGTTTGCTGAAGGATCCGGAAAAGGTCTGTCACTATCTGGCCCGTTTTCGATTGTTTCTAGCAAATGCTGATGTCCGTAGCGGCCAGTTTGGTTCCGAGCCGAAGAAGTTGGCATGGTGGCTTGGTCATCAACAGCTTCGGGGATGTCTGTTGTGAATTGGGCCGATATGTTTTGACACAGAGCAAAAGCTGCTGCTGCCGATTCGGACAAGCTGGATTCCCAGTCACTTTGGGAGTATAAGAGTGCTCCATCGTTCGGCAAGCTGCCAAACTGACTTTGACTAGATGCTGATTGTTCTGTCTGCTCCAGGTCTTTTGGCGAAGAAAGTCGTCCAATGCTATCTCGAATCTCACCATCTCGAACACCCTTAGACGAGGTGTAGACAGTCCATGGATGAGTAGGTCGATCGAGCCGCAGCATGCTTTGTGAATGCATGGCCAAAATTTCTTGGGGGAGTTCTTCCTCTGCATATGTAGGGAGAGAAACTTCTTCGCCCTCATCAAGTTTCTCCTTGATTGCGGCAAGAACGTCAATAATTGGTGTAAAGTACGTCAAACGAATCCGTCTAGGATTAAAAGGGCTACCATAATCGTGATTGCGAGCCCAAACTAGACCGATAACAGCATTGTCTCTGCGTCGTATCAACCACGCCCCCGAATCACCAGGAACTCCAATGCCGCCAGTCACCCATTCCTCCGTAGTCTGCCATGGTGGGGACATTGGTCCATCCCGAGGATATTGGTCTGGTGAGTATTGCCGAACTGTCCATTCTCTCCGAGGTTTGTCAATACCTCGAAATTTGATAATCCCGGGAACGTCAGAGGTGAATCCTCGAGAATAACCACTAGTCCTAGCGACAGCATATACCTCAGTGTTTCCTTCAACCATAGCAGCTTGTTGCACGACAGTCCATTTAGTAATTTGGTCATCTGGTACAGCAATAAAATTCTTGCCATTCTGGACTGGCCCAATTAAAGACCAATCCATTTCGACCAGGCAGTCGTCCTCAGGCATATTCATCCCCTGAAAGGTCAATGACGGACGAGGTGTGTCTTTAGCAGACCACATCGTCACCGATCCGATGCCATACGGTTTTGGTTGGGGTTGTAAACAAGACCAATCTCTCTTGGCAGGATGAGTGACACGCGAGTCTTGCGTATCTATTAATCCTTCGAAGATGTGAAAAGCACTCATGGCATAGAGATCAGATCCAAGCCTGACAAATCCGCCAAGCGTGCCTGCCTCTTGTAGGTTCGGGTTGGAAGGGCCAATGGATAGACCCATGATCGGAGTTCCACAGTACTGAGCATTCTTAGGTGAGCATACCTTATCTTTCTGCAAGCTATGTTGGCCCCTGTGTTATTTTAGCATTTCATTATGATACGTCCATCAGAGAATGGAACACTTGAGAGAGTTCAAGGTGTTACTCACCACCAAGTCAACTTATCCATAAGCCCGTGTGAGAGAAACTCGACCCGGACATATAAGTGCCTGAACTTCTCCGCTGGTACTGCATTTTCAATCTCTATTCGAAGGCTCTGCTCCAATTCTTGAGCCCAGACAGGGTCGACTTCTTCAATCCCAGGTTCTCGGTTGCTTTCTTTGCTCTTGCTCGGCGACCCATGAGAGGTTAGACAGCCAGAGGCTTCAGGGACACAAATTGTGATGTATATCACCCTTAGCACTGAGGCAGCCGTTTGATGGTTTCTATAACAACCCTGCGGTTGTGTCGCTTCGGGAAATGTATGGACCTGAGCAGCATATTCAACGACCTGATGTTGCTCCATCTGACGAAGCAGCATTGGCACGATGCGTTTTTCCCAAACCGAGGCGAAGTCATCTGGATTGCAAGCACGGATGTGATATGGTTCTGATCTGGCAATTCGATCTTCCCTCAAAAGTGACAATAGTGAGTGGAGATCATGAACACTGGAACACCGTCTGACTTGGCTTTGACCGTGATCAAAAAGTTGGTTTAAATTGTCGACAGTCACTGAGGGAATGCTACTAATATTTTTCGCATCCTTGGTTGGAAGACTTCCAGATGATGAAGATGAAATGGAGAGGACTGAGTTGTATGCTGGCCTGTGAATATCCGTGTCTAACATACACATACAGGTCAGCGAGTCTTCAGACCGGAATTCGGGGAGGTAGGTTTTGCTGTCATTGTCGTCCACTAGGATCCTTCGTGGAGTGGAGTCAGACTGGTAGCCATCATTGTGCTTGCTCATCTGAGCCAATATAGAATCGATATCTTTGCGTCTCGATGCTGATACCACTAGGGTGTTCTCTCGTATGCCTCTTTCCATTTGACAGGTTTCAGCGTAAACTGGATGAATCCGTGCAGTTTCGGTGATAGTGCTGAACCCAGGTTTGGCATAATATGTCGCAGTGCTCCGAAAGGTACCCGATCAGATGCTCTGTGCTTGCCAAATAGATGTTGGGTTAAGTCTGGATCTCGAGAGCTTGTAACAATCCAAGAAATGCAATGACTATGGAGGAAGATTGGAATTAGAGAAGTGACTCTGAGTCACTCGCACAAATGTTACTTGCCCGATCGAGGATCATTGTCAAATAAGCAGATGCTTATTGCCTCGGTTCATCTTGGCTGATTGGATCAGGTTTAGGTTACAGTTGATTGGTCGATATCTCAAAGCCTTGTCCCTCCTTCAACCATGGCGGCAGCTTGTACTTGGCGACTCTCGTCTACTCTGGACAGAATCACTTAAGGCAGATCTGTAGACGAGGCAATGTGAACGCATCCCACAGTGTGGTCTAGTTGCCGAAAATACATTTAGCTCCAAACCCATATATAAATACCTTCGCTGGGAATAATTCTGGGATGGTAGACAGTTAAACAGTGAGTTTTAAAATGGTATACAGGCTGGTCCCCCTGAGCTGTTGATACTCACCATGCAAATAGATCCACTCCCTGTTGGCTGTCTACTAGCTACATATTTAGTGTCAGGAGATGTCCTTAGCCACATACCAGCGGGATCGAATAACAATTACCGTACCTAGTATGTATGCTCAAGATATGGATATCTAGGTACCTAGTCACAATAAACCAGATCTTCCCATGTGAACTGCCAGCTAAGGCAAAGAGAGTGATTTCACGAGGAACGTACATCATCCTGCTTATTTTTGGTTACGCATGTGTTTTGATACAATCGCAAACATAAAAAAGATCAGTCGGCTTCTTTCATTGGTCCCTGAGGCGTTTTATTTGGAAATCATGTTCCAGAAAAGGCGGTAAAAAATCATTCTAGCATGCCGGCCAGAGTAAAGAGCCTCATCACATGCTTCCCAACTAACATTATCTTGTGGCTGAGGGAAATGTGCTCGGCACTTTTTCTACTGTGGAGTAAATTTTGCATGACCAGCCAGTACAATTTCTTCAGATTCTTTTCCCTGCTTCCATTCAATGGAAACCCCAAAGTGGAGAGACATACTTCTTAAAGATGGGCTAAGCATTCAAGAGTCTGGGCTGGTGTTCGACTACTTGGATTTGACAGGTACCCAATGAAGCTTTGGTGTCGACCATGCAGTGAAACTTAAAGCCGCAGATCGAGTCTTTTCGGGAATATAGGAACTGTGAGTGTAATGTTTCTAGAAAATTGTATATTGCAGGTAATGTTGATCATGGGGGTAGCAGAGAAAGGGGGGAGCTGTCACACATCACACCCACAACAATCCAAACTGCCGGGTTAGTTGTGTCACCATAAGCGACAACGCACCATCGATGTAACAGTACCTGCATCCTTTCAGTGCCATTTACAATGTCGTAGCCTCTCTGGCAAAGTTACATCGTGCTATATAGTCATTTGACAGACTGATGTTTTCCATGTTGCCAGAGGGCCCTATTCTAAGTCATATGGAGAATTCTCGCTAGACAACAGCAGCCTTATGACTGGGTGACGGCACATAGGTTGTTTGTGAGTCAATTGAAGGTAGCATTGGCTATGCAGCTATTCCGCACTGCCTCAAATAGCTGTTGTCCTATGGGCAGCAGTCCATGGAACTAGGAGTCGGGGGATTGAACGAAAGCAACTAATAAGCTTACTTGCCAATCCCAGCGTACAAGTCAAATGATAGATGCCAGAAATTTGCGTGTAGCTGGGCGAGGGACTAATCACAGAATATAATTGCGCCGCTGCTGCTCCGATGCCATATCAACGCAGCCATTGATATCCAACTAACCCACGAACCCCGGACTCCTACTACCATTCAATTTACGACAGAAAGACATGCAAGCATTTCCTCAATGTCTAGCGCGAGGCCACAGACGGACCATCTTCCTAACGGGTCCGGGCCCAGCATGCTGTATAACAGGCATCACAATAGCAGCATGCTGACACCTTCTCACGCAGACAGTTCGGAGGTACCAGAAAGCACTTTAATTGGGTAAGCGGCCAGTAGGCACAACGTTGCATATTTGAAACGGCTGAGAACCTAACTTGACAAAACAGATCGTTGATCAAACCATCGTTAGATCCCCCGCGGCCATGTTTATCACTTGCGCTTCAACGAAAAAGCCTTTACTGGGTTGGCTAGACGACCAGGTTGCTTCTATGAGGTTCTTGCTCTTGCCTTCCACGAACTCAAAAATGTTTTTAACTTCCGCAGATGCAAGGATGTGGACATTTTCCCCATCCAGCTCACCAACGTCATTGGCGGAGCATTACATGTCAGCAGGGTCTTGTAAAATCACACAGGAGAGGCCTAATTAGCAAGTGATTCTCCACCAACGCACAAATGAAGACATAGTTTGGGGATATATGGGAGCTTGGGTTTCTGGATTGGAATATCTAATTGAAGGACTTGAGGGAACTGACAGTTTGGGACTGTTATGCCGGATGCTGTGACCTTCTCGCATACATTTGAAGACAGTACGACCCGATATCAGGTTGAAATGTTATTCTAGTTGTCTTATATCTCAGGAAGTGCTAAGCAACTGTCATCAGTTTGGGGCTCGTAAAGAACATTTCATTCCATGTTTCCAGGATTCCTTAGGTAGGTTGGCGCTTGGCAGAGATGAGGTAAAGTGAGAAGTCAAGCTGTCTGTTTTATAAGAAGTCAGGAAGGCAGCATAGAAAAAAATGGGGAAGGTTTCATGATGTGACAGTACATCAGGCTTCGTCAGCCAGCAATCACGGCCTCAAGATCCAGGGGAGCCTGCTGGTTTCAACCTCGCGAGGGAAACTAAAGCAAAGTTCTGTGCTGTCAGACCAAAGCCTTTTCTACATAGGCTCTTTTAGCGTCATCATTTTGGTATCAGCTTTCCATCCATAAAAGACCATTTTTACCTTTGCGTCGACATACCTTCTTCCCTTGGTACTTCGCTTTGGGTCGTTTCAAGCAATGCCTAGAGTTCCTGATAATGGCCTGATCAGCTGCCAGCTGTTCGGTCGAATGGAATTGTTGGGGCCCCTTCGACACGTCAGCCCTCCGTAGCACCCCTCAAGCTTTGGAGTTCGCACAATCGCTCTTTCTCCCTATCGTTAATCTTCAGCTCCACACTGGGGCCAAGATGCAGTGTCCTGGTGGGCTCACCCGCAGCTGACACCAATCATGGAGTGACCGGACGGAAAAGAGGAGCCAGAGTGCCCTGCAAGTTGGAAGTTCGCTCTGGCAGCCCATAATTCAGAAATGGCTCCTGCGGAGCATGCAAGCCTGCGGCTTGAAGTTTTACATGCGGTATATCATAATCCGTATACTCCACGCTTGAGGATATACTTCTTGGGGATGGCCTGCCATTGCGACGGTCTCAGCTGGTGAGCTGGCGGTGATCGTCATTGGGCGATTAAGACAGATCAGCATCATCATCGACAGCTATTGCAAGGGGGACCCTCGCCAGAAGCTCGAACCCGCCCGTAGCTCTGCCACCCCGGTCTATGTATGTATGATGCTGCACGCAACCACGGCAGAATGAGATGGAAATGTGATGGATCTCTCCATGCGTGCCTTGTGGCGATGTCAAGACTAGATCCACCCCACAGCGGGCCGTGCTGCGGTCGGGAATCCTCCGCACTGTTACCCTGCCAAAAGCAAGGGACCCAACGATGAAAAGCTTATTTCAACTTCACACCAAGTATTTCACCGTCACAGCCAAATCCAGGATCATTCTTTGATATGCATTCGCAGCTTCAGTGAACGCTCGATACTTGTCTTGGCACTTTGAAGATAACATCGAATATGTCTTCGTGACACGAACCTCAGCCCTGCACAATAACCTAAGCATTGCTAGGCAAAATTTTAAGGTTAGCGTGCTTCCGACGTGGTCCAGAGTTATGCTGATGATGGTTACCAGTGACACTGCTGTTGTTTGCAATCCTCACTTGCCACCACGTCGGCAAATCCAGCTATCAGCAAAATTACAAAATAGCTGGCTATGGAATTGTGACAGATACAGTGAACGGACTGACGAGGAAGAAAGATGCTGAGAGGCATCAATCCAAGGTTTCAGGGAAGAGAAGAAGTGGGAGGTCTGAGTTTACTGTGCTGGGGACCTTTTTTCAGATGTCTCATCTCTAGCTGTGCGGCTCTGCTGACACGTGCTTGCTCGTTTTAGAAGCATGCCAGAAAATGCAAACCTGTCAAATGGTCGGTGCAAAGTTGCAATATTGCGTCTCCTCACTAGCTTTATTGCGTCCGTTTTTTGCATGGGCGATGCTTGACACGATATGATGTGCACATGTGACGGGCCGCAGCGATAAAGGCGAATGTTTTGGCCCGAGTCCCTGCCATCACTTTTGGCGGCAAACGCGGCATAAAGCTCGAAATGCGGACACAGATCTAAGTATCTACACCTACCACCTGCAACATGGGCCTCAACACGACCACCTTGTAGTCCACCCGATTAAAAATAGATATTAGACAGAACCAGCGCTTCAGACACCCATCGGCCTGACCGAAAAGAATAGTCAGCTTGCTTGTCTTCTGTTTCAAAGGAGCAGTCGGTGACAATCCCTACAGAGGGAGTATGGTGCGAGCATCCCCCGCTGAGTTGCCAAATGACATCCAGAATCAGCATATGTCCTTATTCGTAAGCCCCCTTGGCGGTCAGTCGTGCATATTTCCTCTATATCGCAGACGGGCACTTTACAGCCCAGCCAAAGCATATGTCGTACCCAATCAGGTCAGCTTAGAACGCCGCGCTGCGTTGGCTGTCTTCATAGGTCTTCACATTGCAATTCCCGCCATCGCCGACAGGAAGAAGCGCATCACCAAAGATCTGGTGACCTTTCCAATCGTCCCGAGTCTCTCCGAATAGCACTGCGATACCTTAATCGCTTCAACTGAGCGAAGATGCTTCTGCACAGTTTAAACAATCCTGCCTTATGATATGCAGTAGGCAATCAAGAAAGATCCTTTGCCGCAAGCGATGTCCAACGGCATCGAATCTTGCAGCGCTTGTTATAATGCTGGGGCACTTGCATGTTGCGGAAAGGTTTTCTGGAGTTGGCAATCCGAGAACTTGGCTCACACTCTTAGCCAGGACAGAATCGAAGAAGGCTTGATGGTGTTCCGTTGTGAGTTCATCCTTTGTCCCGCTCCATACCCATTTGTTCGTTCGGCATTCCCATGCGGCAAGGCTATTACTCGAAACTCCGGGATCTGTCGCTAATCACCGTATGCGACCCAATAATGAACGACAAACTTACCGCTAAAAGCCTTTCGATTATGAACACTTGGCGCCTTGCCACGTCGATTAAAGGCAAACTTCCGAAAGTTAGAAACTAGATGACGGTGAGAATCCAAGCCATCAGACCATTTGAGTCTTTCTTGATCATCGAGATTGGTACCTTTTTTGCTCTCATGGAGAGCCTTCGGAAGTAGTTGCCGCATGTGGCAGAAGTCCGCCATTCGATAGGGCTGAGCAAATAGCGAATAGCGCCGATGACAGCGAAGCAGCAGGCTGAGGCAGCGACAGACAGTACTCCCTACGTCACCTAAAGCCCAATCCTTATCATGGTTAGCTTGCACCTTTTCCAGATTATTGAATGCTCACCGCCAGTTGTCGATTTGAATCTTGGATGGCATATAGATAGCCAGACAAATCCCATCGCCCTCCTATCCAGATTCCTTGTTTCATTCAAGGCATCTTTTCGTCGTTCAATCGCTCGATCCACGCTATCACGGGCCGTCAAGGACACAGAAAAAGGCACCCGTGGTGCTTTGCAACACAACATGGTCAAATATTGGACCAAAGATGCCGCAACACAAGTCCTCCCAACCTGATACAAGGCACAGCAGTCATCGTAGTCGCAACAGATCCGTGATGACTCCGTCCGATGGCGACATGACCCATCCGTCGAATTACCCCGCGCCCACCCAAACGACCTCGTCGGTGCCAGAGAGCACGATTCTCCCCGACTCCAAAAATGGAATCGTCGGCAATTGGGAAGCTTCCTTGGGCTCTAATATCCCTCAATACTGGTCAGACATAGACTCGATGGGGTTCCCTTATCCGGCCCCTGCTGACTGGCTCCCCACACCTTGGAGTTACTCCCTCAGTCTGGTCCTAGGGCAGCAGGGAGAATATGTCAGCCACGGACCTGAGGGCGATGCTGCGTCGGTGAATGTGAACCCTAACGACAGCCCTCGGTCCCCCGTCTCCCCCCCCGGCCCCAGCAACCACAAGAACGAGTTTCTCCTTGTCGAAGACGCGATTGCCCATGTTTCGGGAGGGCAGAATACAGACTACCCTCACAGCTGGATGCCTTCAATCGGTTCAACTTCCTACTTGTGCCCAGAGCAAGAAACTCCAGTCAGCGTTCAGCATCGTCAACGGCCTACTGACACTGAGCCGTATGGAACCGACGATGGGCTTGGACACCAAGCGATGCAACATGGATACAATGTGGGGCTGGGTATCCATCATATTGGTATCCCGCAGCAATACGCAGAGTGCTGGTCGCAGCCTGAGCCGCAGCCGGCATATCCTTATTTCTCTCCCACGACTCATGACGACCAAGTCGATGTGGATAATGATGATGATCATCCTGAGCAAGAGACCCAAGCTAGCGCCCAGGCTGACGATGACAGTGACTGGACCTGGGCTGCGTACTCCTCAAGTGACGATTGTGATGAGGTTGCTGAGGGGTGGCATCTGATCAACAAGAAGTGAAATGCTGCACTTGGAGTGGAAGCGATGTTGGATCGTTCATCCTCCAGGAGGACGTTATGTGCATCGAATGGCGATTTCTCTATTATTTTATATCGCTTGTTGCTGTCGATTGTATTCTGCGTTCGTTTGTCTTTGTTCTATCTGTCGTTCATGGGGGTCATTGGTATAACTAGTTAGTCTTGTCACTCGTTATGTCTTAGTTCTGAGTGAGGAGATGAAAGTCATTCGTTTGGTAGGAGAAGAGATTAGCTTAGAAATAATTTATCAGGTTCGCGTTTCCTTAAAGCATTGAGGTAGTTTATATGTCAGGCTTGAAGTCCTGCATGCCTTTTTGGCATTTGTCACCCGCTTCGCAAGTTGCGCTGACACTTTCGTGTTCCACCCAGCTGGGTCATGATGGTGTGGTGGGTTATGATACCACAAGCTCCAATCACACTCTCCTGTCTCATTTCTCACTGCTTCTCTGCCTAATGTCCACCTCCGCGTTTGCCACACAGTTATAATGAGAATAAACGCCTTGTGGCCATGCTCATGCGACGGACATCATTTGTATGCCACCATCTCTTCTCACATCATAAGCCGCCCTGTTTTTATGATGTGTAACAGATTTTCAATCGCATTCCTGCTGCATATTGAATCGTCGTACCTCGATCCATGCGAATAGAAATCTGCAGAAAGCTTTGATCAAGAACGGCTGCAATGACACACTTGACTTGTTGGACTCAATACACTCGCATCTGGCGAACGATCGCAGAACACCTGCTGGGTTGGTAGATATGCTCCTCTCAAGAAACTGAAGACTGCAGAAACAAGGTTCTACACCGTGAGGCTACTGAAACTTTGCAACTGCATCCCTTTCGATCGCCTTTATTGGGATTTCCGTATAGAAAACCCCAGTAGTGACCATATTTCAGGTATAGCTTACTTCATGAACATATGCCTATGCATTGAGTCAATTATTAACAATGATATTTTTTGTCCAAGCTAAGTTTATTTTTCACCGTACTATCTTCAACCCGGTAAACGTTTTCCACACAGTCCGACCAGCCGCTCCATAACCTCAGTTCATCTTAATGTTATACTGTAGTCATTTTTCAGATATTTGTTTGTGATCAAAGAGCATAACAGAATTCCAAGTCAGATATGCAGTTAGCGTAAGGCGTGACAGATGTGCGAAAAAGCACATTTTCCAAATATGTACTTGAATGGTCAGCCGTGGCCTTTGTATCACGTACTCTTACATAAGTAATGCCACAGGAACCTTGCCACCACTGCGGCTTGCATACCAGCGGTAGGGGGCGTGCCAATATATGCACTTCATTTACAATGAACGCCACCTGTCGCTGAGATAGGAGTAACCGGTGTGATGGATATGGAATTAACGCCAGATGCTAGTTGGAGTTGGGTCATGAGCTTCCTCAGGACCTGGATTCTCTAGTTTTCTTCAGATGTTTTGCATGCATTGCTTTGGTTCAGATACACCCCATTGACGGTGTGAGGAACTACTGGATAGTTACCTCTGAATTCTCTGTTTACTCTAGGGAAAAATGCCCTAGTTTTGTCTCCACAGCAACGATGTATCCACAAACATCAACATGGATTTAGAGTGTGGTGAACCTGGAAGGTGTGATCAGTGCCACTCAGAATAACCTTGGATATGGATGTTGTAATATTTGAGACATGGAAGAAACACAAGCAATTTTTATAGGTTACGTTCAGATTGAGGATTTCCGAATGATCACCCTGTGGTTAAACCCATCTTAACCTGTCAACACTGGGCATTAGATGACACTGAACTGACGGTTGAATCTGCTCTGTAGCACCACTATATTATGCTGTGCCCTTGACTTGAGCACACTCGCGGTGATACTTTTGATGCCTTGCTGTTTCTGGTTCTGGTACATAAATCATCATCGGTCTTGTGAGATATAATAGTTGACGCGGATGAGAACAAAACATTCGGCTCAAGGATCACAAGAACTTAACCTCTTAATGAATCTTACAGCAGAATACGCAACGGTACTCAGCAGCTACATATTAAAGTCAGGGAAGGACACCGTCCCAAATGTTAAAGCGGCAGACGCGCTGGTCGTTCCATTTGTCAATGCCAAATTTAAGTCCGAACAAGCGGCTTAGCGGAAGCCGACTTGCGATCAATACTCGGATCCTTCGGCTCCCTTGGGCGCCAAGCCGTAACCCAAGCCCCAGGGTTCTCATCTACCTACTACCAGTTATAGTTCAAACTAACCAGAGGCGGCACCTGGAGACAGGCAGTGAAACCGGAATTACGCTGTCAGACGTTTCATGTAATCAGGAGAACGGTCCACACTAGGTTTTGGAAGAGGGGCGCTGCCGGATAGGATTGTCACATTATCGTAAGCTCTCAGTTATGATTATAAATGGAAAGATGACAATAGCACGCTTTCGCAGTTGCCTTCTGGTCGCCTTCTCTCTTCCACACTCTGTATTGGTGGATAACTCTTACTTATGAACTAAGATGAAGCAAGGTGTTCAAGGTAATTGGAGTTCAAACATGTAGGCCGAAGGCTCAGAACCAGTTAGCGTATAGATTCAGCTACTTCAAGGGCTGAGCTAGAAGATGAAGCCCGATGGCTGATGGTAGTAAGGCAACCAACAATGGTGTGAACGGCCAGGGCTTATGTAGGTCAAAGGCCGCATGACGACGCACCTCCTGGCCATGAAATAAAATTACAGGCTTGCATATCGTTATGGCGTAAGAGCTGAGGCTAGGAGATAAGTAGTCACGTGTGATGAGGCAAGGGGCGAGTGGCTAGCCGCTAAGGAGCATCGCCAGAGCTGTGGAAGGTTGCCTGCCTATCCAACCTGGGTGATTGGATTAGATGCCACGGTGTAGAATTGCCCCCCCCCCAAAAAAAATCTCCAATCTCTTGTGGCGAGTACAATGTCCTCTTTTGCCACAATGAAAGCCTTGGGCAGAAGGTGAAGTTTTGGGTACATCGAAGGCACATGTGTGTCAGGCGACAAGGCTTTCATCATTGACAACACAACCAGGCGCTGAAACTAGATTGAGATCAAAACATTGTGGAAGTTGTAGAATGCCCAAATCTTTGTTTAGGCATCTTTGGGGACCGATATATTTTGGGTGCATCAGTCTCATGTTGGAATGATGAGGCTTTCTCACTACGGTGAGCTCGTAATCTTTTTCAAAAAAGGGGGGGGGGGCGGTGGAGACAACACAAAATCTGACGCGTAATTTGGCAGCTGTGGTAATAACAACTAGTTTGTCGACTATTCTAGGTTCCTTCCATAGCATTTTCAATAAAAATAGACTTGGATATGCCTATCATGAACGGATCTCGATGGTTCGAGTCAGTTCCATAAGGGCTGTCAGCGGTGTTAGGAGACTGCCACGCAGCTCAGACGCAGCCAGAAGAGCTAGCCAATAGATGCAGAGGAGGTCGATATTACTTGTTAAGACAGGCCCAATTTGGACATCACGCAGCTCAGACTAGGCCGCAGGCTTTGGATATTGGCACTTGTTAAGTAGGACGCAAGCCGCTTGCTTTTGCTTGGCTTGTTCTCCAAAGTTCCGGCATTCCACGTCCTAACTGTCAGATGACATCATAGCCAGCAGTCACTGCCTGCCGCCCTGAGTCTCACTTCCTGGATCTGCGGTTGAGCATACCTCGGCGCTGTACCCCACGCCCCGTACAATCTGGAACCAATGGTTTTGCAGGGTCAAGAAAACATGAAGCTACTTGAACACAGAACACAGAATTTGCACTTGCTTGATTTGACTGGTCCATTGTTTTCAGGCATTGCTGCAGGAAGGAGGTAGAGAACATCGAGCTTTAAGGGGCTGGAAACCTTTGTGCACGGACCACCTTTTCCAGGCGTACTTTTTACTCGAACAACACCGAACGCTTATACTGTTGAGAAAACGCCCAAGACGTAAAACTGAACTGGTTCGCAAATTTCTTACCTGCAACGGCCTAGCTACAACATGGCCAGGATACAATTCATCACTTGAACGTTTCTGACTGCTTTCCTGTGGAATCTGTTGATCCATTGGAGACGAGCAAGAAGAGGTAAGGAATCCTAAGATAAGAGACAAGTTGGAGATATGAATCTTGTCAGGACCAACAATGACTTTATCTGGGAGAGTAGCTTCCGTGCAACTCATTGATCGGAGTAGAAGGGAATTGTGATCCATCAAACTCGGATATCCGCCCCCAACAACTGAACATTGGGAAAGTGTTCCTCAACACCCAAGAATGTTGATTCTCAAGAGTCTGCTGTTGAGGAAGAAGGGTAGCCACAAGAGATGTATATAGATTCCAAGTAGGGCCATCTGGCCCAAGAAACTCTCTAGTCAGCAATACAAACAGTTGCTTACCAACTGGTGACCACAACGGCCACTTAGGTTGTGTGAGAACTCCTGGGTCTCAGTCCAGCAGCCTGGCAACCATCGAACCCATCTCAGGAGGTCTGTCTGGATCGTTACAAATCTCCCAGCATATTTCCTCTCTTTTTTTGCTCCGATCTTCGGAAAGGTTCGCATTAAGAAGTGCTAGAAAGCTTAACACTTTTATATGGATTCCCAAGTAACCTTCCATTGTAATGCAAAGTATGAGCCACTGTACACAGCATATCCAGTGGGAAAAGCTGGGAAAAGCTGGTTCTGGATGCAAATCTATTTGATTCAGTCGACCGGCTGTTAAAGCCCGAGGACCAATCAGAAATTTGCAACCTCCGGTAATGGAGGGGACGGAGTAGGTAATTACACTTAAGATGCATAAGGTGCTGCATGGATGTGCGGTTGAACAGAGTGGGAGCTTGGGATAGGCATTCCTTCAGGAACCAAGTCGGCCCTTGTAGGTTAAGGTACGTTAAGGCATACTTTGAAGTCACTTTGGAAGTGCATATACTTCGATGGATGTTTGTCATATTTGTATCACCTAAGGTGATGTCATGGGTTCTGGAGAGTATACGCAGTACTAGCCTGATTTGTTTGCCCTTGTGTTTTACGTTCCAGCAAGTGTCAATTGCCAGGTTGCTTGGTACTGCCTGGCTAAGCAGACAGATCAAACCCTTGTCGACATCGATGGAGGTGCCAAATCTGCACTTCTGCAGACAGAGCTAATGTGCTGGTTCTTGGCATTGTTTCCACGTACGTAATTTACGGTGTGAGTGTTACCTCATACCCTCGTTTCCTGTGGGCATACCTATTCCTTTCTAAATCGATTGACAGTGCTGTGCACCTTGATCCAATGTGAAAAGCACGGAGGATACCTAGTTGAAACAACTCGAACATGTGTGTAACTACTAACCATGAAAGCCATAAGTGGATGATTGGTAGGAAATGCAAGTGTTAGGAAAGTCTGTGACAACCCGATCGACGTTTGGATCTGCCAACCCATGTCCCGTTTCAGAGATTTGTGTGGGCTCCACCCCTTTAAACTTCCCAGATCTCTTCCACCGGCATCCAGTCTTCGTCACAACGTTACACCAAAAAGGGCTGCGCATCCACCGCAAGTCTTCTTCATCTTCTCTTTCGGCTCTTTACTGTAGCACAAACTTTCTATTCATTCTCTCTTTTACGACTTTTCTGTGTATGCCACGTTCACCGTAAAAGTGTCCTGTCAGCGACTGCGACGGCGTTCCACCCATATCCAGCTCCCCATCGCGTCCTGTTCTCCAATTATCCCGCCTATCCCATATCTTTCGCCGCCCGTATATCGAAAAATCGACTATCTTGTGTGTTTCCGCCGTGTCAGGCACAGCCGTCTGCTGCCATGCTGACATTCCGCCGCGCCCTTGTGGCAGCGGCATTCATTATTACGGTGCTCTTCTTCATAACCCACTCGAGCTCTCCCTCACCTTCGTCATCGGCCGTCGAGTTCCCAAAAGGACAACAACCAGTCGATGGACTGAAGCAGCCACAGACCTTAAAATCCGACAATAATGCTGTACACGGTGGCCACAACAACCGACCCTCCGTATCCGGGCAGAGAGCGTTTCAAGATATGTCCCACATGACGCTCGACGAGAAACTCGCGTACCAATACCCCTACGATGTTGAACTCAAGTTTCCGGGATATATTTGGCAGACGTGGAAATGGACACCGGCACAAGGGGAGTTTACCTTCCGTGAGCAGGAGGCCAGCTGGACGGAGAAGCATCCCGGCTTTATCCACGAGGTTATTACAGACCAAGTCGCTGTGCACCTGATCCGGCTGCTGTACGCGTCGGTGCCCGAGGTAATCGAGGCATACGAGTCACTGCCGCTAGCTGTGCTCAAGGCCGACTTCTTCCGGTACTTGATCTTGTTTGCGCGAGGCGGGATCTACACAGACATCGACACGTCGGCCATCAGGAGTGCAGCCGACTGGCTGCCGGAGTCGGTGCCGCGTGACCAGATCGGGTTGGTCATTGGCATCGAAGCCGATCCTGACCGTCCAGACTGGGCGCAATGGTACAGTCGCCGTATCCAGTTTTGCCAGTGGACTATCCAAGCCAAGCCAGGTCATCCCGTGTTGCGGGAAGTTATCAAGCGCATAACCGATCAAACATTGGCTCGGAAAAGGTTAGGTACGCTGGACAGAATCACTGATCGCGAGGTGATCGAGTTTTCTGGTCCCGCGCTATGGACTGATGTGATTTTTGACTACTTTAACGATGAGCGCTATTTCGATATGGCACGGTCCCCTGGGCTCATTGACTGGCACAATTTTACGGGCATGGAGGACCCCAAGAGAGTGGGTGACGTGGTCGTGCTCCCAATTACGAGCTTCTCTCCCGGGGTGCAGCAAATGGGCGCCAAGGATTATGATGACCCGATGGCCTTTGTGAAGCACGACTTCGAGGGTAAGTTTAGCTTTGTCTGTGAACGAGCAGCGTCTAAAGCATGGGCAAACAGGAACCTGGAAACCCGAAAGCGAAAGGCATATCGGCGAGAACAACAACCAATGATCAGTGACGTGATCCGTTTAATCCTGCGGAATTTTCCCTTCGATCAACGATCAACTTGTACTACGTCTTTGTAATAATTTCCGCTTCGACAAACCTGCATGGGTCGGTGTTCTGAATAAGCGGCAGTTACGCTCGGGTCGAGGCTCAATTCGACATGGGACTTGAAAAACCAGCAACGATATTTTCTGGCATCACTGTTATTGCTGGAGCACGCATACGGAAGGGATAGATAAGACGTATAGATCATTGCTGGTTATCTGCGAGCAGGGATTGGCCTTGGGAATGGCCTTGTGTGGGGTGTCTTGATACGTACAAACATCTAATAAAAAAGGAGGAAGACGATTCTCTAGTGAAGCTTCGATTGCTCCTGGATCAAGGTTCATATTAGCGACGCAGTTTTGCTGGTCAGATATCAGCTCGCAACATGCACGCTCCTGAACTGGTACCAAGGTAATCCGTGCGGGGTCGTATCTTTGATCCCAGAATGCCCATTAATGCTGAAGGCAGTAGGGTTGGCATTCTCCCCCTTGCTTACATCGTCTAAGAGATTTAGGTCTTCCGCGACTGCTGGAGCCTCAACCACTATCCCAACATAGGGTTGCATTGAGCCACCAGCCTCAAGAAAGTCTAAAATTCCGCTCCGCCTTTTCCAGGAGTCCCCTTCTTCCGTGGAGAGAGGCGCGGTGGGGAAGGGTATGGAACGACTTTCACCCCGCACTTGCGACTCAGCTTCCATTCTCAAGGAAGCAGACAGCATGGTGCTCTTGGCAACCATGATGTGTGGAGCAGGCACTGAAGTATAGTTTGTTGAACTAAGGAGGAAGAAAGGAGAAAAATGTGAATTTTTTTCAAAGATTTCTAATCATGATGTTGAGGTAAAAATGGTTTCTATCAATGCTAGACAGATATTTGACAGTTTTGATTCCCCAAGATCTCTGATGAACACGCGTCTCGTGATATATCATCCCTTTGTCAGATCGATTGTGGGGGGAGTGCTTGGCACGCGCAACGGTTCGCATGCTTACCCCGCATTTTGGACAAACTTCCCCATGCTCCTGATCTGCGCACTGCACCTTGACGACCCAGCCTTCCCTTATCCGGACCCGGGGTGGGCTTTGCCTCGGGTGCAATTGGCTCGGCGAAGGCACTCGGTCGGTCGGCCGTCGCAGCTGTGCCACGTCGGGGGATGAAGGGGCACTGATCATGATGGCTTTCGCCTTAGGGGGGAGCCACGATGGCTTCCTTCGTCCATCTCCTGCATTGTTCGTTGTTATTCAGACAGGAAGTATCTCACTTCACGACGACAGCTTGCCTGTAGTGACAACAAGGCAACTTGGTGCTATCAGAGGTTGAATAGAACCGGAACAGCCGTCATCCGCTCATCCGAAGCCCGCGATGCGCTTGCATTCGATGTCAACAACGCGGTTGCTGTACGTGTCTGCTGCGCGAAACAGCTTGTTGTGCAGATATGTGCACGCCTCAACCCCCAAGGGATCGTGGCACGTCACCAGGACCAAGAGCAGGAGAGCTGGCAGGACGTTGAGTACCCTGACGCGAAGCATTAGCCAGGGCCCTACTGAGGTAGGTACTCCCTTCCCTATGGCCCCTTGGATGATTCATTGCACAGGCTGTATTGGATGAAACTGATCCTGACCTATGTGACTTACATACCTAGACACCATTGCTTCCGCACACAATCCCTGAGCACTTCTCCTCTATTGTCTCGCAGTTCGGTGACCGGCCCGCAGTCATCTCCCGTTCGCCCGCCATAAGCCAGGATGGCTTCCCCAATCTTCCTCCTGGAACATTGCTCTCGTCTGTCGAGACAACACTCACTTATGAGAAACTGGATCTGGCCTCCAATGCACTTGCACAATCGCTTCGTTCGCTAGGAGTCAAGAAGGGCGATCGCGTGGCCATGAGCTTGGGTAATTGTGCCGAGTTTGCAGCACTCACGTATGCTATCTTTAAGCTAGGCGCCATTTTGGTGCCGCTGAACCCGAGTTTCAATGCTAACCAGGTTACTGCGGCCTTGAATCATCTGGGTGTTGAGATCCTTATAATTAGTGCTGTCACCGACTTGGCTTACAAGCCGTGCCGGGGAAGAAGTAATTTCCCGCTCCTACAAGAAATCGTGTCAGACCTCTCGTCAGGCAAGGTCGAGTCCGCCACTATCCCCACACTCAAGAAAGTGGTTGTGGTAGACAACTCAGGATCTCACCCCCAAAGCAACTTCCCGTCTCTAGATACTCTGCGCTCCCTTATTCCCTTCAACTCTCTTCTCCCTTCAGGTCCCGATCTCACCAACATTGCAGCCCAGTCTGCTCGCCCCATCACCCCTGACTCCCCATTATCCCCATCCGATACTATCAACATCCAGTTCACCTCGGGAACCACTTCCCAGCCCAAAGCCGCCATGCTCTCCCACACTAACATCCTCAACAACGGCAACCTAATCGCTCAGCGCATGGGCCTTGACCCATCCGACCTCATCGTCTGCCCGCCGCCCCTCTTTCATTGCTTTGGCTCCGTTCTAGGCTACATGGCGACCGCCACCACAGGCGCAGCAATCCTCTTCCCCTCGCCAGCCTTCGACCCTGTCGCAACGCTGCGTATGGCCGCCGCGCACCGCGCAACAGGCCTCTACGGCGTTGCGACCATGTTTGTCGCGATGTTTGAGGCGCTGCACAACCATCTGATCCCCGCTGACCAGGCGACAGCGCTCCCGACTCATCTGCGCAAGGGCATCGCGGCGGGCAGCTCGGTGCCGGAGTCGCTGATGAGGAAAATATACGCTACGTTGGGCTTGAATGAGTTGGTCATTTGTTATGGCATGACGGAAACAAGCCCCGACAGCTGTATGACTTCTCCACGGGACCCATTCGATAAGCGGACGCAGACTGTTGGCCGGGTGATGCCGCATACTAAGGTGAAAATTGTTGATCCAGCTGACAGGTCGAGGATTTTGCCTATTGGGGAGCGTGGCGAGCTCGCTGCGTCCGGGTATCTTGTTATGAAAGGCTACTGGGGGGATGAGGAGAAGACAGCTGAAGTACGAATTGTCGAGAAGAATGAGGAGGGGGTTGAGGAGGTGTGGATGTATAGCGGGGATGAGGCGAGCATGGACGCCGAGGGGTATGTAGAGATTACAGGGCGGATCAAGGATCTGATTATTCGTGGAGGAGAGAATATCCACCCACTGGAGATTGAAAACTGCCTCTTCCAGCACCCGCTTGTCGCGGAGGTTAGTGTGGTTGGAGTGCCGGATGAAAAGTATGGAGAGTGTGTCGGCGCGTTTGTAATTGTCCATGAGGGCGTTCGGGCCGAAGAGGAGGAAGGCGCGGTGGTTTCGGAAGGAGAGGAGAAGGTCTTGACCAAGGAAGATGTGAGGGAATGGGTCAGAAAGAATCTGTCCAATCATTTGGTGCCGAAGCATGTGTGGTTTGTGAAAGAATACCCAAAGACGGCAAGCGGAAAGATTCAAAAGTTTAAGCTGAGGGATATGGCAAAGGAATTGGTGGCTGCTGGCAAGTAGATATCATGTTAGCGGTTTATTCTTAGGGGGAATAAGAGGCTCAAGGAGTCGGTACCGGTTGCTTTGGTGCGAGTATACTTGGGATATTTGGATCTTTATGAACGTATAAGGGACAAAGCATCTAGCTGCTTAACTAGTTAGTATGAGATTACAGGAATGTACGGACATTGCATGTCTCACTCAACCACGATCTGTACCGTTTGAACGATCGGAAAGGCTCTTCCACGTCAGCAGCACTGGCTTACTAGGCTTGTGTTCATCGCTATGATTCAGTTTGTCGCATCAAAATGAATCCCTCAACAGATATTGAAACATCCGGGAAGTCTTTCTGAAGATTGAAAATTGGCGGCTGGACCCAGGGAGTTTGAAGAAAGGGAGGAAATCGATTGTGCATACCAACCATCATGGTCTCATGTCACTAAACTTCTCTTGACAACCTCTTAGCGATGTCTCCCTGGGAGAAGAGGACGGGGATAAAGATAGGAAACGTATATATTTTCATTGTTCGTCTACCAAAACTGCCACTCTCTCATTGTCACACTCAAGACAACCATCAAATAAGACTTCAACAATTCAGCGGCCGGGCGTGCCTGGCACCTTCGGTGATCCTAATAGTCACGGATCCAGCAAGTCAAGTAGCTTTGACCCTGGTCCCAAGTGCCATCTGGACAAGTGCAGCTGCTGACAGAAGGGATCGCAGTCCGGTATCCAGGTGTGCGATACCTTTGGACACTGGCATGTAAGTCACCCCTTCGGCGATATAGAATCGGGAGGGATGGAAGTTAACTGAAACAAAACAGTCCCTGGGCCCATAGCCCCTCGTTCGCCCTGTGAAGTTTATTTACAAGATCAAGAATCTTTACTGTGTCATCTAGACGGCACATTTGGCTTTGCGAGAAGGCCCGTACTGGATAAGATGGATAAAGTTGGCAAAGAGCAGGCTCACTTTGCATTCAGATTATTCTGATAATGGACAAATAAAAACATTGCTTGGGAATGGACTTCCTGAACTGGCAAGCTCTTCTTTTTGGATTAATCTCCGCTTGACTGTCAGTACTCTCTCAGCCTTTAGGCCTTGAACGTCACAGTTGTACTTATCATTGGATCATTTGAGCCGGAGCTTGATTGGAGAAGTTGGCTTGTCATTTTTGGTTACTATCGTAGGTCTCCATGATGGGCATTTTGCAGCAAACAAAACTCTAGATATCAATTCAAGCTTCTGGCCAATTTTTGTTGAAGACAATGCACGATCCGTTCGCACTAGGTGCAATGTCCTTGTCCGTCAAGAAAACACAGTATTTCGCCACGCTCTCGATGGGCACCTGCTTTTCAGGAGAAAATGGTGACGCAGCCGCCTGCACCTTTTTGAGCATTTCCATGTTTATGCCCTGCGCAAAGGCGTCCGTGATGTTGGTATTCATTCCGCCAAGCAACAAAGCAATGCAGTAGATTTTCTTGTCACCATAAAACCCGGCGGTATTCTTGGTGAGGGCCATGACACCCGCCTTCGACACGGTGTATGCCGCGCCGGCTGAGAAACCGTGGTAGCTGGCATTGGAACCGATGTTGATGATGATGCCACCGGTAGGGTCTTGCTTCTCAAACTGAGCGATAGCCGCCTTGGTAGCGAGGAACGGTCCGTTGAGGTTGATGTTCAACACGCGGTCCCACAAAGCCTTAGAGCAAGCACCAGCGGGAGAGAAGTCGTCCATGACACCGGCATTATTGATTAAAATGTCGATACGGCCGAACTTGGCCACAGCGGCTTCAATGAGGGCATTCACGGCAGCTTCGTCGGTCACATCGACCTGTTGAGTGAGGAATTTGTCGGGGTAAACCTTGGTCCATTCCTCGTTCACGGAGGCCAGCCGCTGTGGGTGGACATCGCAGACAACGATGTTCGCTCCGGTTGCGAGGAAGGCTTCCGCAATGGCCTTTCCGAGGCCACCAGCCGCACCGGTGATGATGACAGTCTTGCCCTGAGGGGAGGTCATTGTATATGGAGGATACGGCAGGTAAGATAAATGGTGAAGGAACTTTTGAAGTAATGACACTTAGAGGATGGAGGCCGGGCAATCACCTCAGGGGCCATTCGATTATCCAGCCCCTTCTTATGGTCTCCCGGCCACTCCGGCTAGAGGCGAGGATCTTTTGTTGACTCCATCTTTGGCAAGTTTTGCGGGGAAACTGTTAAGCGGATGAAATTGGTCGACAGGGAACGCTTGGAGCTAGGGGGGGGGATTACGGGATACTACTGGCAAAGCTGAAAGTCATCTATTAGACCAGAACCTCAGCTTTTAAAGAACAAAAGCTATAAAGCAAACACAAATTCGAATGCGAAGCATCCCTTGTTGGCCTGAGACAATGCCGAACACGACTTGAATTTCTATTGTTTCCCCATCGTTTTGCGACGCTTTGTGGGGTCCAGGTTACATGCCACAGGTACACCTTTGATTGCAGAGGCGGTGTGTTGGGTAACCTTGAAGCCTTGCGAGGAGGGTGCGGATGCGGCGTATGCGGGAAGCAGAGCTGCTAGAACTTTGAAGCTTGCATCTGCAGACTTTCCAATCATCACCGGGCCCTAGGAATGGACGAATATTGGGCAGGTCGACGTCAAGGAGGGGCAGCTAATATGGGGTGTTAAGATGATTGATAAGATACAGATTTTATCGATAAGAAGTTCGAACCCTGCTTTCCGATGACGAAACCACAGGCCCGGGAATGTCTGAAGCACTTTTTTCGGCGCAACATTCGGCACCATAAGGCTCAATACTCTGAGGTCTTCGGCACCGAAACCCTCCATATCCGAGCAATGAGCCCACAAACTCAGTAATAGCACTACCTCACATACTATTTACATCACAATGTCCTCACTCTCCTCTAACCCCAAGCTCCAACTAGCCGCTACGGCCGTTGTCTCAGCTGCCCTTGCCGCAGGCGCCATCCTTAGCTACCAGCACCTACAACAATTCAAACAACCACACTCCTCCCGTCGACGCTACTCCATCCCAAATCTCCCAAGCAACGGTAATGGCGACCCCGCCCTGCAGCCCGTGACGCGCATGGGCCCGTTGCCGAAGCCCGACCCGGAAGACGAGCACAACCAGGTGCTCGCGCACCGCGCACAAAACGGTGACTGGGATGACGAGCTAATCCTGGAGCAGCTGGCGCGCAACCGCGTGTTCCTGGGTGACGAGGGGCTGGTGAAGCTGCGCAATGCCTTTGTGATTGTGGTTGGCTGTGGAGGCGTTGGATCTCATGCTTGCGCAGCGCTGGCTCGGTCTGGCGTGTCAAAAATCCGGTTGATCGATTTCGATCAGGTCACCCTGAGTAGTTTGAACCGTCATGCTGTGGCTACGTTGGCGGATGTGGGCCTGCCAAAGGTGCAGTGCTTGCAGCGGCGGTTGATTGCGATCACCCCGTGGGTGAAGTTCGATCTCAGGTTGCAGAAGTTTGATGCCAGCGTGGCGGTGGACTTGCTGGAGGGCTGGAAGGGGGATCCGGCACAGAAGCCGGATTTTGTGATTGATGCGATTGACAACATTGACAGCAAGGTAGAGCTGCTCAAGTTTTGTCATGATAATGGCCTGCCGGTTATCTCGTCTATGGGTGCCGGCACCAAGAGTGATCCAACGAGGGTTATGGTAGGAGATATCAGTGCTAGCTTTGAGGACGCCTTGTCAAGGGCTACTCGGAGGAAGCTTAAGCTGAAGGGAGTTACCAGTGGTATCCCTGTTGTGTATTCCACTGAAAAGATGGGCCCTGGCAAGGCGGCGCTGTTGCCGCTGCCTGAAGAGGAGTTCCAGAAGGGCGCGGTTAGTGATCTGAGTGTGCTTCCCGACTTCCGGGTGCGGATATTGCCTGTGTTGGGGACCATGCCGGCTGTCTTTGGCTACACCGTAGCCAATCATGTTATTCTTTCCATTACCGGTAAGCTATACAACTTCGAAGATCCAGCTTACCTTAGTCCTTCGGTTACTGACTTCTGCTTAGGCTATCCCATGGACTACCAGCCAGCCAAGGCCCGCGATAAGATGTATGAATCGATCTTGGCCTACGTACAAGCCAGCGAGGAGAAGATTGTGCGCATGATCGAGGGTGGTCGCACTGATGTTTGCATTGGCCTCAAGGTTCCCATCACCCCGGGAGACATCGCCTTCTTGGTGGAGGAGGCCTTCAGGGGCCGCAGCGCGGTAAGCGGCATCCCGACGAAGCTGATGCTGATTCGGTGGAAGAAACCCGAAAAGACCACACTGATCCGTATTGGAGAAGGCAAGGACGAGCAAAAGTCATCTAACCTGCGGCTCCGTGATCTTGTGTGTATGACGAAGGAGGAGGCTGTCAGGCACCTGAATGAGGTGCTCTTGGGTAACAAAAACCTTGAGGAGCTTTATGATAAGGAAGTCATTGAGAAGGTTGAGGCTCGGCAGAAGGAAGCCGAGGAGTATGAGAAGCATAGGTGAACGAACTATATGAAAGCCGAAATACAAATACCTAAGGGATTGGACGGCCGGCCCGCCAGAGATACTACTCTTCCCCATTTTGCTGCACAGCAAATGTTGCGAATATGTTTATTCATGCCAAGTTTATTGGCTTAAGGTTCCTAGTAACACGATTTGGGACCCATAAATACTCAGTTCCCTGTGGTATCTGCTGACGACGCTCTGAGAGAAGATTATCCCTGATATCTCCATGAGATGTGGTATCTCAGCCCAAATGAGTCCTCCCTTAACGCCGGAACGCATATCAAGCAGCAGAAGAAACAAACTGAGATGCCATATGTAGCCGAGTTGATCCCAGATGAACGCCATGAGCAAGTGAGGAAACGATTTAACGGGTCTTGCCTGACGGCTCCATGCGCATTCCGACGCCTTGGCAGATCTTGCCCTTGTTGAACCACTCACTTGTCGGCAGCAGCTGCGCCGTAACCCAGCGGGCGGTGGTCGTGTGCATGCTGCCTTCACCAAACGGCTGGTCCGTCTTGTCGCGACGCATACGCCTTTCGCTGCCAATGGCCAGCTGCTTCATGGGCTGCTCAAGTCCAGTGATGCCGTTGTTGACGCTGCTGCTATCCATGCCACTGCTGCCTTCGTCTGTGCTGCGCAGTACAGAGCTGCGTCCCTCAGCCAGCGCCTGGAAGATAACCATCTGATCCTGGAGATATTCGTCGACCAGCCCTCCAGCAGAGACTTCCTCAAAGAGTTCCTTAGACACCTGCCGGGAGATAGTCTCGCTGATAGAGCTCGTATGATGCGCAGTATTGCTGCCCTTCCCGCTATTCGCAGACTTGGAGCCCTTCTTCGGCTCTTTGGCATTCTTTGGCGCTGAGGTGAGGATGTCGCGGCCCCAGCGCAGGGAGCCAGCGCGGGCGACGAGCAAGACGTATATTCTTGAATCAGCGCCGCTGTCCTCAATGATCTTGAAATTGACCTCGACGCAAGGGAACAGCTCCTCGAGATCGTTGACAAGCGCCTCAGTAAGCGACTCATGCATATTCTGCGGCACGATCATGGAAACATCGATCGCTTCGATGTCGCGTTCCACACTATCGTCGGTCCCATCGCCACTGTCATTCCCATCCTTGTTCGAGGAAGCATCTGGAACGCGAGCACCAAAAATACGCTCGCCTTCCTCGGTCAGCTTGAGTGTCTCGCCTAGACGCAGCGGCGCAAACTCGAACTCGACACGGCCGCGTTGCGCCTTGCCAAGGCTCCAGCCACGAGAATGTAGGGTGCGCTTGACGGCAATGCCGTAGGCGACCTCCAGCATAGGCAATAAAACTTGATCAACATACTCGAAAGATGGCGAAAATGAAACATTGGTACCGCCGGAAATCTCGAGGCGCACCAATTCAGCCTTGCTGTCGCTACTGCTAGAAAACAGCAGGAAGGGGAAGATGGCCTGAAAGATCAGAAGAGTCGAGGCCGCGGGCGAATCCGCACTAATTTTGATGGCCTTGGTCTTGTTTGTGTTTTCACCTCCAATTCCGCGTGGGATAAGAGCCGCTGACGGAGGCAAACGTGGGCGAAATTCAAGGGTATGGCTACCGACTGACAAGCCGTCAACCTCGGCCTCGGTCGCGGAGGCAAGAAACTCAATCGCAGTAACATGCTGAGATTTCAGGCCTAGGGTTCTAGTTAGTAACTATGATGCTTATAGTTTTGACTAAGCCGACTAAGGAAATATTCAAAGGCATACCACCGCCTCGGGGGCCCTCTCGATTGCCGCGAACATGGGTGATGCGAATAGGCTGTGTGACCACAGCAGCAAGTGCACAAGCGATGCGCACGAGCTGGCCACCACCCTCTCCAGTTCGGCCATCAAGTTCAATGGGCTTCTGTTGATCTTTGGTCATGATGAGTGCTTGCAGATCACTCAATACGGCTCAAAAGGGAGCTAGTCCCTTTATTGTCAGCGAGTCAATTGTGAGTCGCTTTCAACAGGCGAACCGAGGAATGCTTACTTCAGGCCCTAAGCTGTGAAGAAAATTTTTGAAGTAGGAATGCAGTCGGTTGATTGGTGTTTTGTACGCAGTGATGTTTGGTGAACTGCGGAGAAATGTAAATGGTTCGCAAAAAAGAAAAAGAGGATGAGGACCTCTTGCACGCGAAAATGAGATGTAGTCAATCGAGTTACAAGAGATTTCGAGAGGCAGACTTGCAAAGATCAAGGTTGAAGATTTCCTCGAGGCTGCGTGGCCCACTGAGATGGCCAATTGGATGTGTTCTGCACGTTTGAAGTACCTGTATGTACTTCAGGCTCCTTGTCAGCAGTCCGCTGTTGAGGTGCATGTGCGATGCCACATTCCCCTCTCTTTGGATGGTGATGGATATTCAACAGGAAGCTCTCCATACAGAGGCCCAAATCCCCTGTTCCCCTAGCTTCGATGGCTGTGCTCAGGGGAATTTATGCCACTGATTGGCTAAAAATTGTGTATCACTTTCTCTTTTGGGTTTGTGCGACGTTGCTCGAGTCACTGGCCAGTTGCCAAGCTGGGGCTTGCGGAAACGGCGGGGGTTTCTTTATCCAAAAGTGGAGGAAGACTATGGTGGTTGTTTAATGCAACGCTTACAACTGCGCTCTCCCAAGGGCGATCACGTCACTTGACCACCAATCCATCAATATTCACTTTTTGAAGTTAAATGACCTACAAACAAAGTAGGAGCTCAACCTAAAACAAATCATTTTAATTGGTATCAATTGTGAGCTGGTTATGTTAGTTCAGCAAATAACAACTGCCAGGAGCGGCTCCTGTTGAAACCTCCACTCTTTGGCTTGAAGATTATGGAACGTTACGTCCAACATCCCGAATTGAATGGTTGTCCTTTTCCCCATTAGTAAACAAAGAGTCAGGCTTTCCGTCAGGGCATTTATCTCGACTGCAGCAAAAGTCCCAGATGTGACAGAAAACCTTGTAAGACGTGCCGTCTGCTCAATCATCTGGCTCAACCATTTAACCGCGACTAACCCCGTTATACAGTCAACAGGTTTTGGAAGCTAATCCCAGAAACACCTATATCACTAGGAGATTTTAATCTCTTCAATGTTCGACTCAAATCTTCGGATAGCCTTACCCGATGTTGCCCGCAATGCGTAGGTGCCAACAACACATCCATCAATACCAGCTTTTGCGCCTTTACTTTCGCGAGTTTTTCATAATATTCCAGGAGGTGTCGCGACGGTGTCTCCATCCGTCTTTGTGCCTCACACTCTCTTTGTCTGGACCAGGTTTCGATCCCCCAGTATCTGTTGATTCTAACTTGCTCCAATAACGGATCTTCCGGCCCAGTCGGTGCTGGTCTGAGGGAAACGCGTTGTCATTTCCAAGTCATAAGGGGTATAGCTGGTCGCTTATTTCCCAAGAGTCGGAGATTTCCGTCCCTTGAACGTCGGCAGGTTCGGCGATATTGGGGGCATTAACTGCAGCTGCAGATACTGCTGGGTATTGGCCCAGCAGCTTGGCTCACCGTGCATGTATGCACCACTTAAACTTGGCTCCATGGCAGCCACCTTCAATACTTAACTTTGTGTAACTTGAGCTTCGTGGTAGCGTCTATAGCGTCTAGATGTGGTGAGCCTGAGCACAGCGGCTGCCCACTCCCAACAAACGACACATCCCCCAACCCTCCTTGGCCCCCAAATGTATGGAGTTCTCGGTCCTATGCAATCGGTCCGCGTTGCGGCTCACTTCCAGCGCCGAAGGTTTATGGAACGATCCTGGTCTGTTCCCAGAACATGTCGTTAGTGCGTTTTTGCTGCAGAAGACGTGTTGATGCGGCTCGGAGGACATGATTTGAGAGCTGGAACATGTCTTTTTGTGTTTTGTTTGGTCTGTGACGTGTTGAGGCAAAAGTAAACTGAACCATGCAACTGTGCAGCCTCTAAGAGCTGGTTTACCGATGACGGGTAAGTTGTAACCTTAGTTTCTGCAGTTATGGATAACGTGCTGAAGAAGTCAATGTCAAATGAGATTGCGCAGGTTCGGCCAAGTGCATATCCACCATTATCAACTTAGAATTGCTCATTGGGACCCCGAGTCAATACCTGAGAATGTTATCCTCACCGAATTGCACAAACTCTCGACCAAACACGTCCGTTATTTGGTTCTGCACCACTTAAGTCTTCGTCAGCATACAGCCGGAATTTCTACAAGCCCGGCACTATCCGATCTTCGTCTGTATGCATGTATCTCAGCTGTTATGAATATTTCCTTGCCACCTTGAGAGTCGATTGGCTGCTCAACAAAATTCCAGGTAAACAAACTATTCGCTGACATCACCTTGGTTGGCAGTCTAGGTGCAAGGCGAAAAACTCTCCGGGTCTCCTTCAACTTGCCATCTCTGTTCAGCTTCTGAACTACTACACTTCAGCGTCCTCAGAACACATACGAGGGTGCACACTGTGGATATAATGGTTTCCTTAATGTTATCAGCCCTGCATGGCAACTAATGAGTGCGGGGTTACTGTGTGACTGACTCAAAGATTACACTAGGTAACGTAGGAATGTGTCGCAGGTTGAAGAAGATCTAGATTGTGCACAAGTTACCGCTTAGTCTGCCCAGGATAACGCATGAATGAGGTGAGCACTCCGGATTAGAACTTCTAAATTCTTGGAATATAGCTGCATGGCCGTCCGTGTGCAACTCCTCGGAACAAGAAAGTCACTATCCACGAATCGAGATAGTTATCGGACGCAAGTCCGTTCTACGCATGTCTGACTTTCAGAAAACGTTGTGCGAAGTCGCGGTATCTTAATTTTGAGTGGGCGTTTTTACCATCCCGACATTTCGACAAGGACGGTTGCCAAGCTGTCACGGGAAGTAGCTAGCAGCCCTACGTCGGAGACCGGGGAGCGCTATTTTAGCGAACGCCGATCCCCCGGATTTCGGGTGCGCCTACCGCAGCTCTAATCAAGGAAGATTTGGTATCCAGCGAGCTTCCGCACAGACATGACCAGTAGGAAGAATTCCTGGTAGCATGTCGGACTGTGTCCCGCGGGTGTTGGGAACCCTGTAAATGCGTGATATCAGTTGAGTCCTTTCTACTAGGAGAAGGTAAAGATATAAAAGAATGCAACATGAATTTGTCAACATCGAGGAGAATGGGGACAGCATTTCCATTCCATTTCGCCAACTTCCATGGTGGCTGAACACTTGGTGTGCTAGATACTATCTGCATGCCACGGGGGGTAGCTCTAACTCTCATCTTAGAATGGCAGTACTCCCAGAGGAGACGGGATACTAACCCTCTATATCAGACATACATCGTCTAAAGAGTACTTAAAACTCTCTGGGCGTATTTTCTGGTTACTTTGGATGCGTTTCCATCTTTGGAAATGCATGCACTTTATTTCCTGTTCCGTTTCCCAATAATGAATTGATATCATGCCTAACGCATTTTCCTTCGTGGTACAGTTACTGCGAGTAATAAATTGAGCTGACAAGCAATGCCTGCAAGGCTTGTTCAGCCCTGCCGTCTTTTTACCGGCCCCTAATTATCCGGCTCACGTTTCTGAGCCATAGCAACTGGCACCATCTGTTACCTGGTTTGAACAAACATGAGAGAAGAGGCACAATGTTCCCAAAAATCTGGAGCATCCCACGATATGGTATGTTACTAAACAATTCTTAGAAGTGATTTTCTGATATTCAGATGGTGTCTCCAATATGCGTGTCTACAAGCCACAGCTAAATCTAGATAGTCGAACTTGCGGCAGTCCTCCTCAGCCGGTTAGTTCTCAACCCAAGAAGTCACACTTTTGTGCGGACGGTAGAACGGGCCGATACTCCTATTATCTTTCCCATTTTTGGAAAATAATGTTGGACCCTATGACTCAAGGAATGTTACAAGGATATCTCTTACCAGAAAAGAAAATCAAAAAGCCAAGAGTCCGACTAACTGCCCATAAGGGGAAGTCTTCGCTATGGCAGCAGTGTTTGTCTTGTTTACATATGACTGTGACTTGGCGGTGTCCCGGCAGTAGTGATAGGTATCGATGGCTGGGTAGATGCCTCTCGCTGCGGATTGTATCCTGACAACGCCTGGTTGATCTTGCGCTCTGCTGCCGCTTGGTACTCTTCGACTATCTGGGAGAAGTTCGTTGGAAGCTCTTGCCTGCATCGATACTCTTTTTGGACACTTTCGATGTACAGTATTGTCCACTCCTCACTTGCACCGGACTTTGACTTGCTCATCTGGAATTGATACTAGTGTAGTTTCTGGGACAGAGCATTTTGATGTTAGAGAGCTTATGACTGTTGAGGATATAGAAATAAGACATCAATCTCTGACATACCTGTGTACTATAAGTCTGTTGTGTTGAACAAAGGATCATTAACCAGTAGGGCGTTAAAGCAACCTGACTTCTTGCCTGAGGATTCGAAGAACAAATGCTCAAAGCTTGCAGAGAGGGAAGAAGAGAATATGTATACTGCCGAGCATTGCGTGTTTCCATTCTTCAGGCTACTCGCCAATGTCATTGGGATCATGGTGCGCGGCCCTTCATCTTGCGAAGGCCGATCCGACTAGGTGCCTAGGTCTGCCGGTCGACACTGTATACCTCGTGGTCCGACACCGACCCTCGGGCGAATGAATCAATGTACTGAAGCGGGAGCTTGTCGGGGCTTGGCTGGCGTGGATTCCGACTGCCAAGAGATGCTCAGCCCGGCAGTTAGGCGCTAGGTTCCGGGTTTGGGTGATAAAACTTACTCCTTTGGTCACTCGTGAAGCCACCCGGTGGGTAGCAACATCACAGAGACTGTGTTTAGAGTGCGTACTACCCACCATACTGGCGGCACGGCGAAATCCTAGCGAAAAGCAAGGTAGTGGCACAATCATATTCTGGTCCTTTAAGCTCCCCTTGGTTCCACCCCTCCATCAGCATTAGTGGGATACAGCCATGCAGCTAGCGAAGTTGTCGACACAGCCTACTGCCCACCCCGTGCCCCGGCGCTACTGCAAACGCGGTTCATTGGCTGTGGTGAGCATCTGGTCTGACGGCCACTCAGTAACATCTTGAAGGGGTTTAAGCTACTTGAAGAACCATTTCTTAAGATCAGATTTATGCGGATGCCATATTAAATATATATCGCGTCCACAGAAGCTAGAGGCGTGGAACTTTCCTCCAGTAGCACTTGGTCCGGGGCGCGAGCCGATCTCCAAACCCACTGCTGCCTTGAGAAGACCGTCTCGTTGCCCTGCCATGAGGAAATCCGTCGGAAGCTGGTGATAGTACCCTGACAAGAACGCTGACTAAGTTTTCGACCTTTTGTGCAATTGAATGGGCATCGTGCTTGCTAGGGGTTTTCTGCAAGACGCCTTGATCCAATTCTCAAAGTGATGAGCAACGGTGGATACTTTCCGACACTCTACTTTTACCTTTACCAAGGGGTTGCAACCAAACTGTACAGAAAGGGGGCAAGGACATAGGTACTTAGGGTAGGTGAAAGATTGTAGGGAGAAGACATGGTCCTCTGCGTAACTCATGGATTTGCCAAGGTGGCGCGCCGGCGCTCATTTGTCCGTCATCTAGGTAGCCAAGTGATGCTCGGCCTTTCTTCTACTGGCCCAAAAGAACAATTGCTTAACTCGACACCTCCGGGCCACTCTTATCCACGTTGATCTTCAGCGAGAAGTCGATATGGCGCACGCCCTGATGAATGGCGCTAGTGGAGAGAATGTCAATGTCTAAAACGCAAAATGCTTGTTAGTTACGCAACCTTTAGTCCCATGGTTGCCTTACACACTCACCATTACAGATGTACTGCTCGGCATTGTCCTCGGTCAAGCCCCCTGAGATCTCGAGCAAAAACTCCCGCTTGCCCTTCCACTTCTCCTTGAGACTCTTGGAGGCAGCCCTAACACCTTCAGGGGTGAAGTTGTCCAGCATGATGACATCGGCACCCGCTGCAATGGCTTCATCGGCCTCCTCCTCGCTTTGTACCTCAACCTCAATCTTCAAACTGAACCCGCCAGCCGCTTTCGCAGCCTTGACCGCCTGGGTGATGCTGCCGCGGCTCCAGATATGGTTATCCTTGAGCATAGTCATCGTGCTTAAATCCATGCGATGCGTATCAGCGCCACCAACCAGCATCCCATACTTCTCAACCAGCCTAAACCCAGGCGTTGTCTTCCTCGTGCCTGCCAGCATCCCCTTCCACCCGGCACTCCTCAGATTGACCAACAGCCTCCTGCTCATCGTCGCGATGCCCGAGCAGCGCGCAAGAATGTTCAGCGCGACCCTTTCACCCTCCAACAAGCCCCTGGCGGGCCCGCGAACGGTTGCGAGCGCAGTCTTGCCGCCGTGCGTTTCAATGTGCGACCCTTCGCGCGCGTGCCACTCGACAGTGCAACCGCACTGGCGAAAGACCTCATTGAAAAAGGGCACGCCGGCCAGGATGCCGGGAGACTTGCCCCAGAGGGTAGCCGTGCGCGGGGCGTCGCCGACGACAAAGCCGCCGACGTCAAAGGACGGCGTGTCCTCGGCCAACCAGGCCGTGATCTGGGTCTTCCAGGAGACCGGAAGGAGGTGCTCCAGCGAGCCGTGCTCAAGGGGCAGATCGAACATGATGTTGTGCTTGGGGAGAGGGGCGTTGGCCTTGTCCTGTTCGACGTCAGTTGGAAATTTTGATTGTGTCAGTGACCGAAATTTAAAACCACCGTTGACTAGTTGCGTCGGGTCAACGGCTCAGTGTTCGAGAGTTGGAACTGGACAAACGGCTCGTGGCGGCAATTTGATGTGGAGCTAGAAGCTTGATGAGGGGGAGGGGGTAAACCCCGCGAAAAAAAGACAACCAGTGGATAGCGGGGTCGCTGTTTGCCGTTCCCATGGGCTGGGCTGGGCCTTTGCTGCTAAGGAACACGTTTGGTGGGAAAAAGAAGCCCAGATTCAGGATCCTTTAATCGTGAATCATGTGAAGACTCCACATCCCACATGGTTCCACTCCCAATGCAAAAAGTAGATTGAATCCCTCCATTTTCCATCTCGTTCTCAGGTATTCTTGGTTGGAATGGCACAATCATCCCTCGACTGGTGATAACGGAGATAAGATGCCAAGAGCTACTCGCTGCCACGAAAACGGGCTTTGTGTGTAAGGTTCCTACAGGCACCGCAGGGCGAGTGACCTGTCAGGCCATGGCCCAGGGCTGTTCGGCTGGTACACAAGATCGTCGATTGAATCCAAGTCAGGATAACGGTAATGGTTGAAACGTCCTTGGACGTGATTAACCCCGTGCAACAGTTGCCTGTTATAACATCCTGACTATCCAGGCCTGCATACCGATGAACCATAAGAGCCTGGAGCACCGAAGAACACCAACCATGTGAAATCATTCTAGCCATGTCTGCCAAAGATCTCCCAAAAACCCATCAATTCAGAACTATATACAAAACGAAGAAAGGCCGCTTTGGAAGACCCTCGTCATGATATACGACGAAAACCAGGGAAGAGAATCACCAGCCTGCCATCCACCCACCGCCACAATGCCATACCCATTGGATCAAACCAAGACGTTTAAGAGAAGAAATATGAGGAATTATAAGATCCCGCCAGAACTCCCATGCAGATGTTATGTACTGCCGGATATCGATCGAATATAAGATACAGAGAACCTGATTGGAATGCCGAAGCGGAAGGATCATATCGTGATCATGCAGCTTTTTACATGACCGGAATACCCTCATACTCAGCGTAGCCCAGAGCAAGGTTCATGTTTTCTGCAATGTGTTAGTAACCGTACTTACACGTGCTGTCAGATGATTGCGATGAAAGGGAAGAAGACTTACGCAAGCACTGAGTAGCAGCACCCTTGAGCAGGTTATCGATCGTAGCGCAAACCACGACACGCTTGCCAGTGGAGTCAACCTCGAAGCCGCCGATCTCAACACCATGCTTGCCGCTGATAAACTTGACAAGAGGAGCTTCGCCAACAACTTTGACCAGCTTCTCGCCAGCATAACGGTCTTGGTAGATCTGGCGAATGTCGCGGCTGGTCATGGTCTTGTTGAGAGGGATGGAAATGGTGTGGTGGATGCCACGGAACCAGACCGCGACGTGAGGCATAAAGGCGATCTGGGCGCCCAGCTGAGTGCTGACCTCACGCTCGTGGATGTGGCCAGTCAGCGAGTAAGGCATGATGTTGTCCGTCAGTAGGTTGACGTCGTTCTTGGGCGAGGGCTTGGTGCCGGCACCCGAGTAGCCGGAGACGCCAAAAACGTGGGGCATGCCACCAAGGTGAGGGACCAGAGGGGCGATACCAAGCTGAGCGGCCGTGGCGTAACAGCCGGGGTTGGCGATCTGAGTGGCCTGAGCGATATTGGCGCGGGGAACGAGCTCAGGGAGACCATAGGTCCAGGTATTGTCGAAGCGGTAGTCAGCAGACAGGTCAATGATGACGCTCTTGTGGTTCGAGTCCTTACGGCCCTCCCAGACAGCCTCGACGAACGGCTTGCAAACGCCGTTGGGGAGAGCCATGACCCAGCAGTCGATCTCGCCGCGACGCTCCATATCTCTAACATCTTCGGGGCTGAGGTTCGAGTAGATGACCTCACTCTTGTTATAACCCTCAAGCTTCTTGCCAGCAAGCTCACGAGATGAGACATGGGTGAGCTCCATGTGGGGGTGAGTGTCCAGCAGGCGAACCAGTTCCTGGCCGGTGTAGCCACGGGCACCGATTAGCGCCACCCTCGCAGGTTTGTCGTTGGAGGCATTCTTCTTGCCGTAGGGGGGGTTTGGGTTCGTCTGGGTGACGTAGCCCCTACGAGCAGTCTGGCCGAAAACCGGAGCGGACAGAACAGGGCGATGAACGAAGGTCGAGTAGCTGCGGGTCTGCTGGGCAGCAGCGCCAGCGGCCTGTTTGTAGGCACGGTACAGGCGCGACTCAAGATTCGAATCGCCCAGCATAGCCCGGCCATTCTGGGTGAAGTCCTTCATCAACTTGACAATCTCGTCACCGTTCTCAATACCATACCAGAACATGACAGCACCGTTGCGAGTGACGCTGCCGTCGGCCTTGTCGAAGAACCAGCCCAGGTTTTCATCATCCTCCCGGACAGTCCACACAAGCGAAGGATACTCCTTGCGCAGGGCGGTGAAGATGTTGTCAGCAACATTGGTGAGCCAGCCAGACTTAGTGATGGTAAGTGTGGACAGGGTGGCATGACGGCCATTGCTGGCAGGGAGAACGATAGCGAGAGCGTTCATGGGGCCATCGAAGAAAGCTTTGAACTCGTTCTCCTTAAGGAACTCAAGGTACTTGTCCACAGTAGCCATGGCATCAGGGCCCTCGCGGTCCCGGATGAGGACTTGCTTGAGAGCGTCCAGATCCTTGAAGTCGGATAGACTAGTGGCCGAAACCAGCTTATTGCCCCGGCGAATAAGAGTGCCAGCACCCGAGTCGGTGAAGAGCTCCTTCTGAAGCTCACCCGGATGAATGATAGCAACGCTAGATGCCCGCGGCAAGGTATCCAGCAACTCCTTGATCTCTTTGATCTTCAAGCGGGTGCCGTACTTAACCCATTCCTGAGACATGAGGTAGTCGTACTCTTCGTCCAGGTTAATGGCCGAGATCCGCTGGCCAGCGGCGTCAAAAAGACCGCCCTTCTCGGACAGGTAGACGACCTTCAGGGGTTCGAGAGCACGGGCCAGCTCAGAAGCGGCAACATCGGCGTTGACGTTGAGGATCTGGCCATCGTCGGTCTCGGCCATCGAGGTCAGAATGGGAAGGTAGCCATTGTTGATGGCAGCCTCAATGGGGGCCTTGTTGACGCTAGTAACCTTGCCGACGAAACCCCACTTGTCCTTATTCAAATATCCAGCACGGAAGATGCCCGTAGTCAGTGGCTGGGCGTGCACGCCCTTCTCCTCAAGCTTGTTGACCAACTTCAGGTTCTCCTGCAGGAAGAGGTCGCGGGCAACACGCAGGGTCTTGGCATCGGTCACGCGGATGCCCTCCTCGAACTGAGGCTCGACACCGGCTTCCTCGAGCAGCTTGTTGAGCTGGGGCCCAGCACCGTGGACGATAACGGGGTACAGGCCGACAGTGTAGAGGAAGGCCAGGCTAGAGCACAGCTCGTCGAGGTAATCGGTCAGAATAGCACCACCGACCTTGATGACGGCGAACCTCTGGGACGAGACCGAGGTGAAGAGGGATAAGTATTGCTGCACCTCACGCTTGGAGCCGACTGAGGAGAGGGTTTGGATGATCATGCTCCGAGTGCTGAGATCGGTAGGGCGGGCAGCCGATGTCGAGAAGGGTCTCTGACGGCGGAGGTAGGCAGGAACGGCAACGGCCCGAGCCCGGATGGGCAGCCTGCGGACGGTGCGACGAGCACCAGCCCGGAGGGAGACAGCAGCGGCGGAGAGCATTGTGAGAATCGGGGAAGGGGTCGAGGATGCCCGGATGTCAACGTTGGGAAGTGAATGATCGATCAAGAACGAACAGAAGGTACGGGCTCTGGTACTGCTGCTGACCAGACAGACAGAGTCGACGAGGCCGAGGTCGCTGGGATGGATGAGTCAACTTCAAAAGCGAATTGCAGGCGAACCGCGTCCCATTGACTGGCAAGAGCAGGCCGGCAGGACGAGTTGGGACCAAGGACGGGCGTTGAGCCTTGCCAGAGGTCAATGGCAACGAGGTGAGCCGGAGTCAGACCGGGTGGATGGCGAGGTGGTGCTGTTTGAGGAGGGCCCAGAATTTTATTTTATTTATTTTTTTTTTGTTGTATGAATCGGTTTCGGCCAAGTGTCGGTCAGGCCAATGTTCTGGGGTACGTGGGCGTATGCTGGTGCGGCGTGAGGGGCAACCGAAGCCCGCAAAAAAATTGTCAAGACGGGTGCCGAAACCGCACCTGATGAGGGGAAGGCTCCTGCTCGCCCACAACGATGAACCCCTGCCAGTATTGCCGCTGCGGCCAGCGTCCCACGCAAAAGTGGAGCGACTTCGGCCCTATAGTCCACTGGGCTGTGTTTCACTGCTTTCGAAACGCTCCATCAACGGTCGCAAAGGTGCGCGAATCGTTTGTAGGCTTTACCTGCCACCTCTCAGTGCCTTCGCTGGGCTGATGCTGCCTCACTGGATGCTGGTCGGCAGCATATGAACCTGGTAATTCCGACATCAGATCGGCCGCCTCGGGCCTTGTTGCCAACGGAGTACAACACTTGGGACGTGTCGAGCAGAGAACGGAAAAATAAACTACTTATGTTCCCGTCCCGTCCCGTTCTTCATTTTTGTCCATCAATTGAACCAGGTGCTTATGACGGGTGGCTGTCTGACACAGCATTCGCGCTGGGATACTGACTCCAGTAAGCGGACTCTGGAGTTTCACATGGCATCTCTGTCAACAGCTGCCGAAACCCAACTACGAAGTTCCCGAGAGCATGGACGAACGCATCTTGCTGTCAGCATCCATGTTCACTGTGCAAACAGTAATGTTACAGACTGCAAACTACACCTGCGAACGGGCCGAAACCCTTTCCGGATAAGTCACAGCTGGACAGCAGGGTGAACTTAATGGCGCTGCTGCCATGTATTAGATATTGAGCCGTCCTCGACCGCAATCAGACGCTTCTAAGAACGTTACATTCGCTGGAAAAAAAAATCATAATTGCCATCTCGAATTAACCGCATTAGGGGACCTGCTCCCTCATCCTTCGTCATAAGTACAGGTACGTACATTGAGGAGTCATGACTGCCGCGGACCGAAGACCGAGCATCGCTTGTGCAGCAGCGAGCTGCTGGCTCTCGAAGCATGCCAGCAGAGCAGGAGGACGTGAAACCAAGAGGAAATAACAAAACTCCAGAAAACAAGCAATATCCCAGAGCAAGCAAGTCATTCCACCATTCCCAGAGAATGCTATTCGTCCATCACGAATACGACGGCTCCTGCCCCAACACCAGCACCATATGGCTCTCCTTAATCCTTCTTTTGAGTAGCGACAACTATTTCGCACCATTAGCATACCCCATACAGACAGGATGGACTGAGAGAGGCTGTAGACATACCCGATGGAATAATGATGATAGCCAGAAGGACGATGATGCCGATCGCTAGCCAGATGCGCATCTTCATGTCCTAAAGAAGGGTCAGCACTATGACCAAAGACACCAAACGGATTTAGGGGGCCGCATACCTTCCACCACATCTTTTTGCGGACCTGGTTGGCACCACGGCGGAAGCTCTGTGCCGAGTCGGCGAGCCGGTCTGACTTGTCCCGGAGATCCTCAAGCCGATCGCCACGCTCCGCTAGGCTGTCAATGTTGTGGTGCAGCGCCCTCTTGGCTCCATCGAGTTCCTATGCAGACAAACCGGATCAGCCTTCTGTAGACGTCTAATCCTTAAGATGCCCCCGGTAACCATAGCCTGCTAGACGCTCCCGACTCGCATCCGGTCTTCCCGCAGACGACGCCCCGGAATCGCAAAATGTATATGTGGGTATTAAAACTCCCAGTGGAAGCGCCGTATACGTCAGGAAGAAGTCTGGCACATCGTACGAAAGCAGTCGTTTGCGTGATTGCAAGTTGACACGGTTGTGGAAACGACAGGAGCAATCTGAATCCCTCACAGGCCCATTTCTACCCCTCTCAAACTGCCATGTCACTCTCATAGACAGTAAAACCCACCTCTTGAAGCCGCTCCGTCACTGAGCGGCCCTGTGTATCTGGGGCCCGTTGCCCGCTGGGGATGTAAGGGTCGTATGGTGTCTCGGCCATTTTGGGAAGTTAATGAAGAGCAGCGCAGTTGCTGATGACGGTGAATTGAGTTAGAGAGGAGGGTTAAGGCAGTCGCAAATCGTGCGCTATTTCTCGGATTCGGAGCGCAGCCGCAGGGTGATGGAGAGTTGTTGATCTGGGCGGTTGTTGCTGGGGGATGGGCGAGAGCGGGAGGGTCGGTGGTGAGGTTTGTTAGGTGAGAACGGAAGGTCGCGAAGATGGGATCACAGCCTGTTTTCAGCAGGCGACACGCCAGCCAGAGCAACCAGGGGATTGCCAGGGAACAGCGGCTGTGTTAGGGTGGCGCTAACAGCAGGAGATCCAGTCCGTTGGGCTCCTAACAGGACCACACAGGAAGATTACTGTGGCGGTGTTATTGGACGATCATCATGTACTTCTCCACACAGCCCGCCAAGGCCCCGCATGAGCAAAAAGTTGGCTCGCGCCGCTTGCCGTCCCCTATGCTTTATCCGCTTCGCATACACAAGTACATATTCATTCGCCTTCCAATCCCAAAAGGCTTCCTTCATTACTGTGATTTTATTAACAGCCTATTAGAGTTTTCAGTGTGCTCTTTGTCTTCTATCAGCATAATAATGTCCCTGTTGATCTGCTCTTGCCAGGCTATGCGGGCACGAGGCTCGTATTGGGTAGGCTTTTCATAAGGCCTGAGATAGTCAAAATTCACTTGGTTGATTACAAAGTATGCTGTGCTATACAGCGCACAAAGTGCAAGGGCACGCGGCCCTGAACTCGAAACTCTGGAAGAAAGGCTGAATTGATATTTGAGAAGAACTGAAGACCAAGTTGTTATCATGTTTTCATTGTTACCACTACGCAAGCATTGATTCTGGGGAACTCAGTCAAGCTTCTGTCACAGCTTCGTTTCATCGCCTCGCAATGCCCAGCGAAGTTTTGCCTGCGTCTCTACAGCTTTTGTGCAATGATGCCCATCTTCATAGCAGGAATTTTTTGCCAAAAAAATAGAATACCAAAGCAGCATGCAATTAACACAAAGGGCTTACTTCAAAGACGATGTAGCCCTCACAATATCCTTGATTAATATGTCGATTTGTTGTCTTGCACTCGCTGAGTCTCGGTGTGATGCTTGGCCTGGTCATCCTCTTGGTGTTTCAACCCTAACCCTAAAACAGTAATCAGATGAGTCAGTCTTGGCTCTGTTCGGGCGATGGTGCTGTGGGCCCTTTATTCACGGCGCAGCGGGTCCAAACTTTCGAGCCGCTTGCGCTGTTCTCGGTCTTAGCCGGCTCAAGAAGTCCCTGTCCGCCGGAACTTCATTCAACACAAGAAGCTGTCACAATGGCCTCGTCTGCGCCAATTCAGAGGATACAGGCGCCGCTGCGCCTCTGTGTCGCGCGCGTCGGTATTCTATCATTCCGTGGCTATGCAACTATCCCATCCGTGTCCGATGTCCAGCAGCAGCAGCCATCACCACCGGCCGAGGCAGCTTCACCTTCAGCGACGTCTACAAGCACTGATGCCGCCTCCTCCTCGACCCCAAAGACACGTCCGACTTACTTTAAGGACAAGGTCATTGCTCCCTTCTCCGACTTCCTCCCCTCCTCCATCAGCGAAGCCGCCGCTACCTACACCCCGCGCACGGCAACCGTCGGCCCGGAAGGGCGCAAGCGCACCATCACCCGTCTTCCCGACTGGCTGAAGACACCAATCCCATCCGCCGGCACCAACCCGTCTTTCGCTAAGATCAAGTCCGACCTGCGCGGCCTGAACCTGCACACTGTCTGCGAGGAGGCCCGCTGCCCCAACATTGGTGAGTGCTGGGGCGGCAGCAAAGACGGCCGCGCCGCCGCTACGGCAACCATCATGCTCATGGGCGACACCTGCACCCGTGGCTGTCGCTTTTGCAGCGTCAAGACCAGCCGCAGGCCACCGCCGCTTGACCCCAATGAGCCGGAGAACACTGCCGAAGCCCTCGCCCGCTGGGGCCTGGGATACGTCGTGCTCACCAGCGTCGACCGCGATGATCTTGCGGATGGCGGCGCACATCACTTTGCCGAGACAATTCGCCGGATCAAAGCGAAGAAGCCCGGCATGCTGGTTGAAGCGCTGACAGGCGATTTCGCTGGTAACCTGGACATGGTCAGGATCGTGGCGGAGAGTGGGCTAGATGTATATGCGCACAATGTAGAGACAGTCGAGGGTTTGACACCGTATGTGCGGGACCGGCGGGCAACGTTCCGGCAGAGTCTGAAGGTTCTGGAGCATGCCAAGGCCGTTCGGGGGAAGGGCAGTCTCATTACCAAGACGAGCCTCATGCTTGGGTTGGGTGAGACGGAGGAAGAGATATGGGAGACGCTGCGCGGTAAGCTTTAAGAGTTTATCGTTCATATATCCGGCAGACTTGCTAACCGTCTATTCAGAGCTGAGAAAGATCGATGTTGATGTCGTTACTTTCGGCCAGTACATGCAGCCGACCAAGAGGCATCTCAAGGTCGAGCGCTACGTGACGCCGGCCGAGTTCGAGCTCTGGCGCCAACGTGCTCTCGACATGGGTTTCCTGTACTGCGCTAGCGGACCCCTGGTCCGGTCGTCTTACAAGGCGGGCGAGGCGTTTATCGAGAACGTGTTGCGCAGGCGGGCCGCGGAAAAGGCCGTCCCTCCTGAGACCCTTAGCCAGGCCGTTGCGGTCGAGGATGCGAGCAAGTCTGCTTGATGTTTAGTGAGGTTCTTGATGGCATGTTCAACATGTAAGAGGAAAGGTCATGGCGTTTCACGCACCATCAGAGTTATAGATTGGTTTGGTTAGGCAGCATAAATGGGATTTGGGAGTTTGGGAGAAAGGGGATATGGTCATAAGACATTTAGCATATTGTAACAAAAATTGTACACGATTCCTCGTATGCACGAGGCCGAAATCTACGAAACTATTCTGCCCACACTTTTGACATGATGTCCGTCTATGCCAACCAAACCTTTGATATTCTCGAAACTCTGGTCGAGACCATCCTCCTTTCCAGCCCAGCCTTGACCCAGGAGACCACCAACCGCAACGCCGTACACCATCCCGACCCTTTACCAGCTCGCCTTCTTAACACCAGGCAGATTGCCCGCAAGCGCCTCCAACCGGAAGTTGTACTAGTCGCACAAGCGTCAGTAATCATTCCAATGATTTTAACCCACCACCACACAAAACCCACAACCACAGAACCACAAGGTAACAGTAGCAGCATACCCTAGACATCTTGAAATCGCTAAAGATACCCTTGCCCTTGCCACCAAGGATACATCGGTTCTTGATCTGCGTCGGGCGGGTGTAGCAGTGCATTTGGGTCAGCTGTAGCTGGGCGATGGCGCGCGTGCGGGCGGGCAGTGTTGTGTTGCGCACAATGTAGCGCAGCGCCTGGCGCTCCGGCTCATTGGCGGCGAAGGCCTTACGCTTGGCATGGTCACGCAGGATCCAGACGTTGGTGAAGCATCCGATGTCGAGCTTTTTGGAGCGCCACATCGACATTTTGGCGGGGTTTTTGGGGGAATTGTCTTCCTGGGAGAGGCTCTCCGGTTGGTCAATCTTGAAAGGCTCGTAAATGGTCCGGTCTTGAATGTGTCGGGAGAAGGGTTCTGGCTCGTGTCGGTCACTGGCGACTCGTCAAATGAGGCTGTTTCACACCAAAGCTCGTCCTGACCTGATTGATCTCCTTGCTGGCGATGACCGTTGCGATTCTGCCGGGCGGTGAATCAAAGATTTGGTCCCCGTGCTTGGCGGAACTGGAGATGGCAGTGTCACGTGCATGCATCTGCAGTGTTTGAGGATATCACGTGCGCCCATCTGCAGTCCGGCAACGCGCACGAGCCACCTCCGACGAATATAAATTATTCGAGACCGAGCCTAGCTTTTGCCCTGTTTTTCTTCTTTTTTTCTTTAGCTCTCTTTGCCTTTTGGCTTAGATCAAGTGTAGTATCTGTTCTTTTCAGTTTAATCTCTGAAACTGCTCTACGGAGCAGAATCGTGATTATACTAATTTTTGGCCTTCGGCGGACTTCCCTCTGGGCTTGCCCATGGTCGTCTGCCACAGTGTCCCTGGTATTACACTGCCTCCAGGTGACGCGACCTTCCTCCATCTTTCATTACAGTCCTGGGTTTGCTCGGGATGTGAAGAAGGATGTCCTGGAATTCACCAGGAACAATATTGGGTAGATGATTGGTACTCGGGTCTTTGCTTTTGGGCAGGTTACCGTTGGCGATGATGTTGAAAGGTAACCAATTGCCAAGGTTATGGTAGAAAAACATGGTGTAATCACGCTTAATGAAGTTGTAGTTTGGGAAAGCTCTGAGGTTTCCAAGTGCAGCCCTTGACTCTGTCATCGACCTGGTCAGGTGTCCATGGCGACGAGGAACTTGGAGATGAGGCTGAGTGGTGTAGATCTCTGCGTCTTCCCAATTTGCTCGGGCCCAGTACGTGTCTCTGACTGGAGCATTCCTGTATCTTCTGTTTGACCTATTATGCATGCGAGTACAACCAAATCAATCGCTTTTGTGTTTCCCATTCACATTTGAGCGATTACATTGCAGCTTGCATTCTGCATCTTGGTGCTTCCTGCCCCCTCATTCAACCTTCCTGACGACTCACCTCCATCGCATCATTCTGCAACTTTCAGGAATCAACACCCCCAGAGCTTTTGATATCTCTTTCCTTCGCCCTCCTATCCTTACCTGGTCTTTACTTCAAAACTACCGATCGCCACTTTGCAGTTGAATCGCTCCAGCCACGGGAGGTAGATTGTCAACTCCACCCTTCAAACTCCTTGCACAACTTCGACGGGAGCCATATCATTCTTGCTTTCAGACATACTCGGTCGCGAACATGTTCCGTCGTCGCTGGTCTGGCCTGCCGCCGGATCCTCAGTTTCCCAGTGATCTTACTGAGCTTGGGTATGTCTCAGCGTCAAACCGAGGAACCAGACCCAACTGCTCCAGGAAACTGACCGTGCTTTTTTACCAGCTACTTTGTCAACGAGATCGACGAGATACGCTCTATCGCAAACCCCGATTACTACTTCAAGTACTTTATCAACAAGAACGAGCGTTGGAATGAGCGCCAGCGCTTCGCCTTTAACGGTGCCCTCAACTTCCCCATTGAATAACATTATTCCTGCTCTCAGGCACACACCCGACTAACCATTCTCTACAGAAGCTGTCGGCAAGATAATCCACGAACGCCTTACGAGCCTAGGCCTAGAAACTCTTCGCCTGCCACTTGGCACTCCGCCAACCGAACCTCATGTTCCCATTCGCATCTCATCGACTCTCGCCCAAGCTAAGCGCGTCGTCCTTTTTTTCGGCGAGTCATGCCAGGAATCCGGCGTTCTCTCTCACCGCGTGATCGGCCGCCGTGGCGGTATCAACAAGGGCTCGCTCGTGTCTCTCGTACAAGGGCTGAAGAAGCAACAGGCGGAGGATGGCAAGAAGGACGAAGAGCTGGGCATCGTGCTCGCCAACCTGGGCGAGCTCTGGTGGTGGCCTGAGGGCAAGAGAGGCCTGACACCTAGGGGGCGGCATGGCGTTCCCATGGCCAGCTGTGTACATCTGGGTCGGTGGCATGACAAGAAGGTGAATGAGATCCCGCTGAATAGGTCGCCGGCGCAGCACGTGAAGTGTGTCTTTGAGAGCGTTGTGCTAGGTGGCGAGGAGGGCAAGAAAGTGCCTGATGATGCCATGCTAGACATCATTGCGGTTGGTGATGGTGCGGATGAGGTTGAGAAGTACCTCGATCAGGAGGAAGTATGGGCGAAGATTGGAGATAGGCTAAATTCCTTTGTGAACCTCAACGGCAATTACAGCGCGACAAAGCTTACGTGCAATGGGTTCAAAAAGTTCATGGAAGACGTATGCAAACCCATTTTACTGGCCCTCACTTTAATAAAATCGACTAACACCTCTCCAGCGCGCCCGCGCTTACATGATGCACAACTCTCCCCTTGGCACCCCCCTTGCTGGGCCTGCTGGCAACCCAGGCATGCTTGGCTTCACAACCTACGGCTGCCCCGTTTACAGCGCTGGCCCGACAGTGCTCTACGTTGAAACCATGCTCATTGAGATAATGCCCGCTGTTCTGGAGTGGATATGTCAGGTTGCTCGCGAAGGCAAGAACTACAAGAACGAAGAAGTCCATGTTTATGGGGATGAAGTTCCGAAGGAGGATGACATCACTTGGGCCAACTGGAGCGAGGACAAGATGTGGGGTGAAACGATGGATGATAGCAACGTTGATGTTGAGAAACTGGGAGACATGGTAGCCAAGGTTGTTACGGAGAAGGAGGGGCTTTCGGCTACGGAGGGATGGTAAGACGTCCTTCAGGCCTGCTAGGAGGTGAGATAGAAATGGGATCAGTTCGCAGCGTTTTTGGGGTTGCAATTGGTGTCTTGAAATCCGTAGGAGGCCATTTAGAAAACTCAATCATAAAAAGTTTTCGGGACTTACAGTCCATAAATCAAGTTTGATGAAAAGCAAACTTGCTTCGATTTTTCAGGGCCATTATCCGTTTATTGTACAAACCGTGACACCATAAACTAGCAACACCTCTAAGCCTCCCCGTTAAACATTTTGTATATTGTCCCAAAGAATCAAGTATACAATCTTTTCATATGCTCACTACCACCCTTTCCCCAGTCAAGCCTGCAACCAAGACAACGGCCCTCTTGGCAAAGGCCTTAAGTCCTCCAACAGCTCCCTTACCCTCTTCCTTCTCTCCTCAATTACCTTTTCCTCAGCTCCCCAGCGACCGACTCGTTCCGTGTTCTCAGCCTCCTCGCTCTCTACAACAGCAGCTGGCCCTTGTCCCCACAAACTCCCAAGCCAACCGCTGCTAGCCTTAGCCTTCCTCTTCCTTTCTGCCTCCTCCTTTATCTTCTGCCTTTCCTCCTTCGCCAACCTGCTCACCATCGTCGACCAATTATCTAGGCCTGTAGCAAGACATTCCTTGCAGGTTACCCGCGTCTCAGATGGCTTCCCCGGCGCTGAGGAAGAACCAAGTTTGCGGAGCTGTTCCTCCGCAATATCAACTGCTTCCCGTGTCCAGGCGAGGCCTTCTTCACGATGATCCCTTCCGCTGCTAGAAGCCTTGCCCGTGACCCCCGGCGTCGTGTACATAATCTCGCCGATGTGCAAGCTCAGCGCTGCCTCCTGGCACAAAGCCTTTGCATCGCGAACAGGCGGGGCAGTCCCGTCCGGCGGGGGCGGCGGGTAGGCTGGAGGTACAAGGATGCTGCGCACCCAGGCCCATGTGCCCTTGGGCTGGGACGGCTGGTTCCTCAAGCTGGCCGTGATGGAGGTGGGGCCGGAGAACTCGCCTTGCAGCGAGCGGCGGGCTTTGAGGATTGAGACGAAGATGGGCAGGGCAGAGGCGACGTCGCCTTGGCGAGCGCGAAAGGTTGCGTAGGCGGTTAGGGCATTGAGGAGGTTTTCAGAGGGAGGGCCTGCGGCTTCGTTGAGAATCCAGGTCTTCTTGTCGATGGGCTCGACAGTGAGGTCGGTACGTTCTGAGGCGGCGAGGCGAACTGCGTCTTCGTAAACGATGCTGGCTGGCCCGGTAATGCCTTTGTATTCGAGCCAGGATGCGTACGCGATGCCGGCTTCGATCTTTTGGCGGTTGTTGAAGCCTACGGTGTTAAGGATTCGGAGGTAGACTGAGTCTGGGGGTTCGAATCGAAGCACGCAATCTTCTTCTCTTGGAGCGCCCTTGAAGCCTGGAGGGAGAGGCTTCGGGAAGGGGTTGGAGGGGCCGATCATGGTTCCGGGAGGGAAGGTAAGGTTCCTCTTGGTATCAAGCACCCAGCCGTCCATGTACTCAGCAGCCTTGGCAAAGAGAATCATAGTCTCGTAGTAACCTCGCCTCCACTCCTCAGACTTAGCACTGATATCCTTCGTGCCTGGAGGGCAGTCGTGCGGGGCGTCCTTTACGTCTTTGCCATCGATGTTAGGATCCTCCAGTCGCTTAAGTGTTTTCTCTGCCCACCAGGCGACCTGCTTCCAGTCCGTAATTTTCCCCGGCGGCGGCTCATATCTAGCGCAATGGCCGCCACGGAAATTGACGCGGGTCCAGTACGTCCATTCGTGAGGGCTGGGATAGTGACGTTCGAGCTTCTCTTCGACGATGGCGAAGTAGATAGCAAAAAAGCAGAAGCCGGCAATCCAGAAGTAGCCAGTGTACTTGATGCCTACCTTGATCTCATACTTGAGCTTGGCCTTACGCTCAGTGGTCAGGTAGCGCACGCGTGGGCGCGTGGTCGGGATATAGAGGAAAGGGAGATGAGGGCGCGAACGGAAGTCGGCTGATGAGCGGGCAGCTGAACTCTGGGCAAAGGTGCGCTGGAACAGCTGGCGGGTATCGACCCGACGAAGGTGAAGCATCTGAGTTCGCATTGTGATGATCAAGGAGCTTAATTAAGATGTTCAAATATTGCCGGTCCAGTGGTGCAGCTGGTTAACTGCTCGATCCTAACACCCGCATGGGCTTCCTCGGCATGGGCAATGGCGCTGTTGTCGACCTTTAGCGCATCGCAGTCATGCCAATGCTTCTCGTATTCAATACATTTGCGTTGCCTTTGTAGACGGTAACCTGTTCCCTCGCGTGGGTTGTTGCGGGACGAGGGGGTAGAGGACTGGTTTCGATGACGCTCTGCCGTCCCGGTGACCATGATCCAAGCTTCGCTTCATGAGTCGCTGAGCCGCAAAGATCCCAGCGGGCATGAGGTCTTGGCAGCCCCGCAGTCAACGGGTCTTGGCAGTGCTTGGTTCTGGCTCTGAGCCCCACCAGCAGGGCTGGTTGGAGAAGAAGCTCTGCTTCGAAACCTTTTCTTGGCTCCCCAAGTCATTTGGGAGATCATAACAAAAGTTGAGGATACGGAACTACACAAAGCTCACCGACCAGCCTACTGTCCGATAGCGGTAAGGTGACCGGCTACGATAACCCCACGGGGGTTTTGCTTCATCGAACGGTGGCGGCAGGGGAACCAGCCCCTACCCATCCCCGGACCCGTTTTCGGGATGGGCAGAGTCGTTTCCTCCTGCTCGAGTTGAACCTCCGAGCTCGGGTCGTAGATTTCAGACTGCTATCGCAGGTGACCACCGGACGACGCTCCCATTTGACCATTTGGCCCAGTGGGTGGAGCTGGTTGTTGGCAACGGCGCCCGGGAAGTAAGATATATAGTTTGGAAGAAAGCCGCGGGGAAAAGGTAGGGGCAGAGGGGTGGTCAATGCACTGCCACCAGAGGCTTTCGGCCACCCTCTTCCCTGAGTCCTCCCTGGGTGAAGGTCTCCTTATTGCCTGAAGCCTCTGGAGGTATGGGCTCTCGGCTATCATCGACGACTCCCAAAGCTGTCTCCCTTCTATGGACCTTACTCTTGAAAAGATCGTCTCCTCGCCTGTGGTACCAATAGTCTCCAACTCACATCGACTCATGACCTCTGGTGTGCAGGCCTTGTTAGTGACGTTCCTCAAGTGCATGACTGTTTGTGAACACATATCAATCCATCATAAGGTGCCTATAGAGCAGCAAAACAACTACTTTCACCATGTTTCGGACCTGGAGACGCCATCAGACTTGTTATCGACATGGTTCTACCTGTTGCTCTTTACCGCAAATCAATGGTAAAGCTACACAAAACACAACGTCAACATACGCCTTCTAGAAGGACGCAGCAATTCTCTCAAGTCGTGTCATGAACCAAGAGCTTTCCCCTTCCGGCCGAGACTGGAATATTGACGAGAGTCGGTGAGGGCGATCCTGATCTTCCTTGTTACACAATGTGACGCGGTCGTATGGTTGGCCACAAACAGCATGGTTCTTCTCAAGTTGTTGCGAGCTGCGCAACTAATGTGTTACAACATGTGATTGTCCTGGGGTTATATACAGAAACAGCGAGATCAACCGACGAACATACAGGACATCGCAACCTTCACCTGCTAGACTTAGCCTCCACATAGCGCTGTAGTGTCTCTTTCTGAAGCGCTCTCTGCTCGTTGATGATTTCCCACAACTCTTCGTTTTGTCTCTGCAGCTCCTGGTCGCCCGCAGATTGTGTGACTGGCTGATAGAAAGCCACGATAGCGCTCTCAAGAGCATCGGCTGGGAACCCGGTTGCGTTCAACAGAGAATCCAACCTACTCTTCGTAAACGACATCGGCTCAAATTGTGCCGTAAACGTATAAGCCCGCTCCGCTTGGGACGGCTTGATAATATTCACCGTCTTGGTAGGTTTGCTTGTCAGGAATGGCGATACGAAGATAAGGTTGGTGACGGCGGCGTTGAGGTTAGCAAGTTCAACGGGGGACTTGTTCTCGGAGATGTCCCACCGCATGATCTGACCCCTCGGGTGTCCAGTCAGGAGCATCGTGCCGTCATAGCTCACGCTCAAGCAGGACGCTGGGCCGACATCTGGTTGTGTCGCCCCAAAGGGAGTGGAGATCTGGACCACAGTCGAAGGATCCTCCGAACCTGGTCCAAGGAGCGGCTTCTCACCGAACATCTCTGCCACATAGAGTGAACTGTCCTCGCAGGACACAAAGATGGCCCTCGATGAAGGGTCAAGAGACATACACAGAGGATAGCCTGGGAAGATCAATGTCCTCAAGGCATCACCGGTCTGGTAGTTCCAGATGATGCAGGACTTGTCTTTGCTGGCCGATACACAAAAATTCGTGTCCGCGCTGTCACTGGGGCTGACTGCAAGCGCCGTGATGGCTGCTCGGTGGTTGGCAAGGGTGCGCAGGGGCTCATGCTCGGCAGCCGAGTCAAGCTCGAGTAGCTGGGACAGCGACCACACGTGGATGTCAGAATCATCAGACCCGGTGAGGACATGAGACGGCGTGGCTGCCACGCAGGATACTGCCTGGACGTGGCGCGCAGGCGTCGACACTAGTCGACCAGTGCATATCTGTGATGGCATGTCAGTTCGCAAATCATGCTCCCGAAATGGTTCTTTCTTCCACGCTTCCCGAATGTGGCAGACTCGTGACGTAAGTTCTCACCTCCCACAGCATCAGACGGCCCTCTGTGGTGCCGACAACGAGGATGTCGCCAATCAGTATCAAGCACCGTATTCTCTCGGGAAGGGCCACAAATGCCTCCTGATTCCCTCGTAGACGCGAGTAGACATGCACATATGCCTTTTCATGCTGACCGGCAAAGATATGTGTGTCGCTCACAGCCAGACAGTTCACTGGAACTGAGCTCTTTTTGAATGTCGACTTGACCGAGTACGAAGGGCTGAGAGTGTGGCAGTAGATCCCCACATCCTTGGCAATGGCGGTGTTGGAAGAGAGAGGCGGGCCACAAATGGCCGACACGAACTCTTCAGTGAGCATCTTGGATAGTAATAATTGCTCTATTTTCGGCTTCGATCGAGCCTTATCTTGTCCGACATTCGACACTGTGATTTCTTTTTGGGATTGTTGAGTTGGGCCCAGATTAACGGGAAATCAGATGCCAACTACTGTGTTCCTGCAGCTGGCACCAAACCTGTCACCGACCGGTCTGACGATGATAACTCCAATCTTGGATGGCTTTCAAATTCTTGGACTCTAAGGCCAGGGCAAGAGACGAGAAATTCTTGATTGAGACAAGATTGACGAGTGATTGCAAACACCAGGTTGCTGGTCGGTGGAAGAACACAAGGGAGGATGAAGTGACGCGTGAAGTAAATCTAAATCCGGCCTGTCGGCGTCAGCAGCTGTTTCTTGAGGTGCGCCGTGCCACCCAGCGCCAGATGCCAATCTTAGGTCTAAAATTTTGTCACGGCATCTTCCGCGCTGTGGAGAGCTGGTGGAGATACCTTTTCCCACCTGCATGCTGGCCCGCAGGGCCAAGCTCGATCAAGGTGGAGCCTATCCAGAGAGTGGGTCCCGCCCGCTGCCGCGTCGATCGAAGCCGTAACCCCAGACCCTGGCCCAGCCCAGCCCTACCTGGCCGGGGCCCCGCCGAGACCCACCGAAACCCTTGCCTCCCGAGGACCCTGCGCTCTCCGTTTCCGAACCGGAACGGAAAACAACAATGGACGGAACCTGGTGCGGGAACGATCCAATGTCCTGTCAGTGCTTTCCGAACGAGCGACGACCGTAGACAATGCTTTTCTCGCTCCATCAGCTTCTCAGTCTGCTGTGGCCCTCCCTCCAAAATGCTGTGCAGAGACACACACAGTGACATCCAGCTCACGCAGCTTAGCTGCTGCACACACCGACAAACAATGCCCCAAGTTGTGCACAATGTTTGGATTTGCAACGAGCCATAGGTGAATGTGATGGCTGCTTGAATATCTGAGTTGATGGCAAACTCTATCTGATATGGGAAACACAGCCCGATGATACCAAAATTCTTTTCCTTTTGCAGGCTGAGATGTGAGCCGCCTTACCTTTTTGAGCCGCAGCTGCATCTCAACTACTCCCGACTTGCATCGGCAACACACAACGCAAGAGACAGTCAACAGCCATTCGCTCCTTGCGACACTCTTCTGCAAGATACGGGAGAGACTTCAGACGCCAGGAACAACCTCACATACTCCTCACATACCAGGGTGGGACACATCCATAATGCCAAATATTGCAGCTGTCACGCAAAATTCCGAGGACTTGAACATCGATATCCAGTCCTTGAGGTTGCTTCTGCGTGCCGTCAGACATCATTGTTGTTTCGACCTCCTTCACCACATGCAGACAGTATCGGGATGTAACCAATCAAGGCTCGCCCTGCTTGCAATGAACATGGTGTTCTTCATCCAGGGAATTTCACCTGGCTGATGTTTGTATGCATGTAGTTACCCGTTGCTTCGTCACCCTGTTACTCCAGTCGATAGCAGGCTAGGCCATCACAACGGCACGGAGCCACAGACGGGTCTCGTAGTGTAGATGGTTACTGGAGGCTGCAGCAACGCTGTGTCCCATGGAGGGGGCGCACCACCCAGACATCAAGCCAGCTTTCCCCGACTGTGTGGTGCTGGATGGCAAGCGACGCCAGGACGTTCGTGTTTCGATCCAGCTACCCCTCTCTGCCTGAGACTACCCGTGGTGCACGGTTCCTCGCATCCTGGCCGTGCCCAACCTTCATCCCCAACAATATCTTAAGAACCAGATTGCCTGTCTCAGAAACCCAGAAAGCCTGTGTCTTTTGTTCTCCTATCTCTCTACCCATCTCTTCTTACCGGGCACGGACTGCTACCCTGGCTCGGGAGCGGTACGACATTCCCTCCTCCCTCGGCGCGACAGCACTTACTGCAAGGACGTGACACAACATTGACCACATCGTATACCATGGCATACACAACTATCAGACCACACAGGACGTAAGGGAAACCGGACACTTATACGGCAGTCCCCTATCCCGCGCATGATCTTGCCGGCAACCCCCAACATCTCTGTTCTTTCCAGATTTTCACCACCACACCTCATTACCTTCTCCCTGCTCCTGCTCTTTATTTTCAGCTGCCGGGACAGGTAGCCGAACTGGATCCTCGGTTACACCGGGTTCTGTTTCTCATCTTATTTTCAGTCATTTTCGGCAAGCACCGGTACCAGGAGATCAGCGACAGGGGTAGATATACACCACGCTGATCTGTGTTAACCCAACTATTTCCTATCATTCATATCTCTCGCCATGAGCTCCTTGAATAAGACTCCTTTTGAAGAGGAGGCTTACCTCAGCGCCAGTGAGAAATCAACCGGAGGGTCAGTGATCGAGTGTAACTTTCCCGAGCTACTTGTTAGAGACCTCGAGGTCTCAAAGGAAGTTTTCACAATGAGAGCCATGACAGCAGGGTATCCCGCCCCGGGATGTGAGGCTCCAAGCATTGAAAGAACTCGACCGTCCCAAAGAGCGGCAAGCCCCATCTTGGCCGCTTACTCTCGAACGCCTTTCTACAGAAACCCATTGTTCGCCATGGCCATTGCTCAAACAAACCATGAAGACCTGTTCTTCGGTCCCAGCGAGGTTCACTCAGGGCCAACCAGTCCGTCACCCGACTCGGCCAGCATCATGTCATCAACAATGGCGCCGCCCTCGATCCGAACCAGTGCCCCCTCAGTTACAGTAGGAGCCACGTCGGTTTCCGATTGTTGCTCTTCCGTCTTTTCACACAACACAATGTCGCCTGCTTCGCCTATTGCATCACCCTGCTCCTCCAATGGAGCTAGTAGCCTACGTGGCAGATGGCACGAAGACAGGACACTGTACACGCGAGACGGCCCACTCGTTAGTCCGGGACTCACTGACGGGAGTTCGATTTACGATTCTCAAGACTCGGCCATGTGCTTTGACGACGACTACGAAGACGGATGCAGTTATAGCAAGAAATTTGTCAACCCACAGAAGCCTGGAAATCTCTCACACGCCGCAGACATACATACGAGACCCGTTGAGCATTCAAGACCTTCCTCTTCAGAAACTGGCTCACGGCCCCACACTCCTTCATCTCCCATGCTTCTCGGAAAGGCACGGATTGTGGACGTTCCTCCATATTCTTCTGGAACTCCCAAGCAAGAATCATCAGCAACAGCAAAGAATAATAACAGCGATGGCGAAACTAGCGCAAATTCGATCACAAACAAGCCAAGAGACCAGGGCATTATGTCAAGAGACTCTGTAGAGGTCGTCCAGCAAAAGCCAGGAGATTCAACATCACAGCGCCCGCCTGAGGAGCCTCTTGTGCATGTCCCATTTCTCACAACACCAAGCGGACGAACACTTGTTGATGCCTCTGGAGCGCCATCAGTGGAACTGGAAGACGAAGCCCAGCTGTTCTTTAATGAAGACTCAAGCCGTTCATACCCGGTCAGCATTGGCGACGAGGCATTCGTCTACATTAACAAGGAGACGATTATTGAAGAGCGGTCTGGTAAGGCTCGTGGTTCCTCGAAGCCCTTGGAGCCCACTCTGCGCAGCTGGCTAGATGTGCATAGCGCAGTCCCATCCTCGAATCCTACGGCTTTGAGGGATGCGAGGCAACACTTCCCGACACTACCTGTTCGAGGCATTCGCCTTCCTCCAGAAGTGGTCGAGTCCCTCCGGGTATCCATATCCTGCTTTCCTGAGACCATGCTCCAAACCTCAAGCCTGTCCATCGAGACAATACGGACGTACTCCAGGAAACTGAAGTACCGAGCCGAAATCGACCGTTTGGCCGGGCTTCAACACGATCAATACTCGACGTCAAACATACACGAGACAAAATCTGCCAAGCGCTGGCACTTCTGGCCGGGTCAGTCTCGCCGTACCAAGCCCGACCTAAGCAGTCAACCACCTCACTGTCACACTTTTCCACGAAAGTCACGCTCTAGCTCAATCCAGTCAACCACGAGCATTACTCAATCTTCCCACAATTCTACCCAACCTCCCTGCTGGGCAGTCATCAAAGCCATTTTCCCAGCTGCTACCGATTACATCTGTGACGCTCTCTACGCGCATCTCGTCGCATACAACTACATCTCCTCTCTGTGTTCTCCCTCGCCAGCATCTCCTCCCCAATCACCAAAGCCATCACTACGCGCGGTATTCTCCAACCCCAACGCAACTAGCAACCTCCATATCGACGAACCCCCAGCCTGGGTTCCCCTAAAAGCTGCTTCCCTCCTCGGCATGAATGACCCGTCGACTCTAAACCTCGCCTACCATAAGCATTTACGCCAGCAAGGCCAAGCCATAACACGGCCGCGAACGCGCAAAGGCCTCCTCGTACGCAGGCCTTTGACACCAGTCAGCGAGATATTTTCTAATATTTCGCCTATTTCCTATTCGATTAGCAACGGTTCGACTGTAACTGGAACCGGCTGTGGCTCAGGCAGTGGGGGAAACCCATCCAGCACATCAGAGGACTCAGCGATGAGGGAACTACGTCTGGGGTTGCGAAGGTGCATTCACATGTTGATCGCAACCATCAAGAAAGGTAGTCTGGGCTGTGTGATGAGATTAACTGATACGGAAATTGCGCTTGGGGGAGGTAGTGGTACAGGCTTCGTTAGTGAGACGTTGGATAAGGAGTCCATGTCTGTGACGATGAGTCAGTTGGGCGATGGGATGGAAGAGGTAACCGTTGACCCTGCGCTTGTGAGGGCTTTGTGCGAGGTTGTGAGGTGTACAGAGGAGGGGTTTGTGGGGAGTAGTGGTCTTTGATGCGGCGGGTTTTCTGGCTGTGAGAGCAATTTGACGAGCAAGAGACAGTCTTCTGGTTTGTTTTGAAACAATAATAATTTCTAAAGTTTCTGGAAGGAATTTTAGATTTCTTGGGCTGGCAAAAAGCCGAAAGTTGGAATGGGGAAATGGTATTTAGGCCCGGCAAAGTTTATTTTGTGGGATGGCAATCTTGTGGCTTTCGAGGTGGTCGTGTATTTTCTTTAATTCTGTATATGGTCGTATGTGTTGTATTCAACAGTTTTTCAACTTCCAGCCGGATCGGTAGAATGGCTAACCATTTACTGTGGTTGGTCTCGAAACCCCTGAAAGTCAAGTAAGAACCCAGACTCTCTGGTGTGCCTTGTCAACAATCCTTTCACTCTCCTGACAGCACTATTGACGCAGCCAGCTGTCAGCTCCCCATGCTGATCCATGCAGCTCCCGCTCAGTATGCATTCCCCTCGGGGCCCCTCGGGCCCCTTGGTCCGTTCCCAACCGGAGCCAAGCTCAATGCTCTCCACACCTCTGGTTCCCCCAGGCCGATTGCTTCGGGCTTGGTCTGTCGGTTACCTAGACGAGTCTCCACCCCGTCCCGACACCATCCAAGTGAATGGTGGTCCGGTAAGTTGTAACTGAGGCAAGACTGATTTAAAAGTTGTAAGTGGTCAGAAGGCAAGTATTGGCCACCCATCGTCAGTCTGCTGGCTCTCTTCGCTATGATTATGGAAACGCCGGTCATCAGAGATGTCCCTAATGATGCAGTTGTAAAAAGTGATTCGGATGTAGATGACATATAATTCACTTCAGTACCGTTGTTATATTTTCTACGTTAATAGTATCATAAAAAGACAACATATCTAGAACATCAAGCATAATTATCTGACGGCACAGTGACGTCTCATTATTCTCTCCACTTTGTCAATACGCTTCATACATGCCATGCCATGGTGCCAGTAGGAAATAGAATGGAGGAAAAGAACTGAACTTCAGTCCTCTTTCCACCAATCCCACGTATCAATTTCTGCTATTATTACCTTGCCCCTCTACTGTTGCTTCCATCTGAGTCTCCGGCATGAATAACAAAAAAAAACGTAGAACAACAACGGGCCAAAATGAAGGGTGAAAGGGTGTAGGGGCATAGGGGCAGTAACAAAGGGTAGTGGGAATGCGTTAAAAACCAAAAGGGGTATGAAGCCATGATAAAACAAAACCCGCTCAATGCAATCCGTCCTTTTTTTGGCCGTGTGGTATTTGCGTGTGCAGTGTGTATGAAAAGTGCCGCCGCTCCATCTTTCCCAAACCTTTTGCTGCTGTGATGTGGTATCCCGTCCCAGAAAACGTCCCTATCCCATGCAGCAATGCAAATGGCCCAAACCCATGTTTCCTCCTCTGTATGTTTGTCTTTTTTTTTATTTTCCTGTTGTTTACCTTCCGTGTTGAAATGAAGAAAAATATCAAGGTAGTGTTTCGAGATCCATGGTATTGCCGCGAGGTGAGGCAATGATTATGTTGCAGACCGTTGAGATGAGCCCAAGAGACTTGATAAGCGCACCACATTAGTCATAGAGTAGAGGCAAACGAAAGCTGTTCAGACATCGCCCGCCGTTCGCCCTTCCCATATTGGAGCTGCCTCTTTTGGAGGCCAAGGATCCTGCTGTCCCAACTGGACTGCATGTCTGCATTGAACCACGCTACTCTCGCCACAACTCCGTGCGATCACCCAGTCAAGAAACGAAAGAATGAATGAGCACCCCAATCCGTATCGCTGACGCCCATCTTTGGCATGATGGATGATAGACGCATGTGACGCCATAGGCCATGATGTTTCATCCCTTTAGCTTCCCCATCCTGACCTTGCGCCCTGCTTGCCATGTGTACCAGATATGTGCGAAGAAAACCAGACGCGGATATAGCCGTGAGACGAAATGGCCCGGATCAAGGACCTGCCGATCAGCCCAAGCATGCTCTTTCCCAATGCCCAAAATGACGAGTGGAAAAAAGCAGCCCTCTAATGAACCTGATGCCCATTGCCACAAAACCAAGCCAAATGGCCAACAAATGCAACCAGACATAACATGACCAACACGATGTCATAACATAAAAATCCCGGGGAATCCGTTGAGCACACCAGACAATATAACGCCTGAACCCAAACCATACCGTGCGCCGATGATTGTACCGCAGAAAATACCGGCAACTCCATAAACAACCGCCACTGGTGCCCCCCATTCCCCGGCCAGTGGCACTGTTATGGACAGCGTCCAGGTATTGTAATGTCCGAGATCCAATGGACCGAAACCGGGAAAAATTAAAGAAGCCCAGTGAAAGGCATGCTAAAGAAAATGGCAAACCGAAAAAGGAACTCCAAGAGAGAAACCATCAATGCCGTTTCATGCGGGGTTCTCGTCGTAATGATTCTCAACGTCCCATCATGTAGGCCGGAGGGTAGCTTGCTGCACTCGGACCGGACATAACCGAGTTGTAGCCACCATAAGGACTACCCCATGGGTTAGTGTGTGGGGTGGCTGTAGGCGAGCCGTACATGTTGGTTGAGGCAGCACCCAGGACAGCTGAGGGAGCTGTGTATCCGCCACCACGAGCCACACCTCCGAGGCCAGGAGGAGCAGTCAGACCAGGCGGAGGACCACTGGCAGTGGTGAAGCCGTTGTTTGCACGGTTCGCAGGATTGTTGGGATTTTGGTTGGAGCGGACACCGAGTGGATTCTTAGAAAAGCTGAGACGGATGCCGCCCTTGACGCTGTTGTGCAGAGGTTGACCGTAGAGTTCATGCAGAGCCTTCGTAGCGAAAGTAACGTCCTCGAACTCGACGAAACACATAGGGCCGTTGGCCTTGGTCCTGAAGCAAAGACGCTTGTAGCCACGCTGCTTCGAAAACATGGCCTTGAGCTCCTCCTCAGACGTATCGTGGGGCAGGTTTCCAACGTAAAGGGTATTGCAAGGAGGGTTCTGGTCCGCTGGGTTAATCGGCGGATAGTGCCGACGATACGGGGGCTGGTGATGGTAGCCCATGCCAGGGCCGGACGGCCCCATCGCTGTTGGCGACATGGTATTAGGATGGCCAGAAACACCACCAACACCTGGATGGCCATAGTAGGGTACTGGCGCCGGGGGCGGAGTAGGGTTCGTGTTCAGCGACAGATTGGCCATGGCACTGATGGGCAGTTGAGGAGCAGTCTGACGCCGCTGCAACCCGTTTTCAGCAAATCCAACCGGATCGTTAATGAGTTCCTTGGTTTCATCATCATCTACAGAGTCAATCAGGGACTTGCTGGTGATCTGCGAGCCGTTCGCGAGGTGGTTGCCGATCGGTGACTGGGGCCCAAAGATCTTCTGGTAAGAAGATGCGTTCGCATCGGACGTGGTAGCACTCGGAGGAGGCATCTTTTCGAGAGCCTGGAAGGTGCCGTTGAACCGAGATGTTTGCCGGGACGACGGGGCCGTGGGAGCCATCGAAACACCGGTCGCTGCGGACGTTGTGGGCAAGATCGAATCGGTGGGGAACCGATTGCCCAAAGCCGTAGTGGGGCTGGAGCTGCCCAAAATCTCGACAACCAGTTCAGCATCGTTGGTGATGTTCGACTTGCCATCGAGTATTCTCTTGGCTTCCTGCGCGCCGGCGGGGGTCTTGAACTTCAAAATGGCCGACCGGAAGCCCTTGTCATTTGTTACTTGCTCGACGGGAAGAAGCTCGACATCCACGAGGTCAGTGGAGAACACCATCATCAAACGCAGCGACTCCTCAGTTGTGTTAGCTGGGAGGTTTCGAATCAGCGCCGACGAAAGGGTCGGAGGGGTCACAGTCGGCGAGCTTCCCAGCGGTTTCTTGCTCAGATCGCGCTCGGGACCATTTGCGGCAGAGGCGAGCGACGATGGAAACGAAGACTGGGACGACGCCGCGGCTGGTCGGAAGGCAGGCGCCGGCAGGTAGGATGGAACCGCCATGTTCTTAGTCGCAGTGGTGGTCGCTGGAAAGGCAGTTGAGCGGAGCGACGTAAGAGGGGCAAATGAGTTAGCAGCAGTGACAGCGGTCGTCGTAGTCGCAACAGTCGCGGTGCTTGCGGTGGCGGCGCTGGTTGTCACAGCAGTGTTGTTGCTGTGGTTGTTATTGTTGGCTGACGCGCCAGAAGATGCACTGCCTGAGCTACTGTCGCCGTTCATGCCTTGCGATGCATGCAACAGGGTGCCGTGACTACAAAGAAAGCTAGAGCGATGATCGCGCTGATCGAATGGTCAACGAACGAGTGGGAACGCGCAGATTGTGCGGCGACAACTTGGAACTGGTGGAGAAGCTGTCAGATACCGTAGGCGGGAATCACAGGGAGGTGCGGATAGCGAAAGCGTCGCTGTGGTTTTCGGTGTCGCTTTTCCGTTTTGTCGGCAGCGCGACAGCGAAGACCAAGCGAACGGGGAAAAAGGATCAAAAATGGAGGTGTCGACACTTGCGCGTGCAGAGTTGAGACAGGATGCGGAAGAGTGCTGTGCAAGCACCAACTACCAACAGGATGCCACTGCGCGACGAGAGAAACGACTGTGAGGAAAAAAAAATTGGGGGTTGGCGGAAGACTTGGTGTGGGATGACGAAGCGGGAGAGGGGGGAAACGGGACCTGGGGGGATGAGAGAAGAGGCTTGGAAGGTTTGTGGGAAAGCGAAAGAGAGCTGTCACAACCCAGAGCCTAGAGGTCCAGGGCTCAGAGACGTCCAGAGCGGGATTTGGTGGGTGGAAGGCCGGGCGGGGCCCGATCGAGCGCACCAGTCAATGGGGAAGCTTTCCGTTCAGGGTCGCTTGTGGCTTACCCAACTGCTGGGTGTGCACCCAGCACACGCTAGCACCTGCGCATTGCCAGCGGTGCAGGTAGCGACGAGGGTAAGAAAGAATTCTAGGGCCGAGCTTGCCCGGATATGAAACCGTACGGGTAATTATGGTAACAGTGTAAAATACCTGAATATTTACGCACCTGATACCAGCCCACCCAGTGGCTCAGCGGTTGTCCAGTCTGAAGTCCGTTGTCGTACGGCGCTTTGAGCTATGTGTCGCGTGGATAACGCCTGCAGATGGGAATCGTAGGGAACTTGCTATTGCGGGGACAGGAATCAGGATTTGCGTAGTTGCTGGGAGTCGAGTTGCGGGCGAAGCATGAAAGTTGGAGAAAGAAAAACTGGAAGTCAGGCTGAAGATAACCCCGCGCTGAACCTGAAAGAGCAGTCCGCGCGCCCACACGGCAAATCTTGGTAATAAATATGGAAGGAGCGCTGATCAAGCAGAAGGCCGATGCTGCCTTTTCTTGTACGCCTTCCCGGTCTCATCCAAGGGGTAATGCTCTCGAGGCCAAACGATTGGACACGCGTGCCCCTCAGCGGGCAAACCTGAGCTCGAAGAACACGGGTTGGATATGAGGAGCAGAAGCAGGTTCAGGCGCTTTCACTTTGAGCAGCGTAGCGGCAGGGTAGCAGTTGAGGCACAACCTTGGGCTAGCCAGACAGAGCGCGAGATGAAATGGATGGCCTTGGTTTTTTCATCGACCCCAAAATGAGAACAAGAAGCGGATTCATTTCAAAATCTGGAGATCCTGGCGTTGCACAGGCACGCAGGAGCGAACAGGCTCGTTCTTGATGACGCTCAGGCTCCCGACAACAGCCGTATTTCGGCTCCTGCAACTCATTCAACATCAACCTTCCACGAGCTGGAACATGCCTCACAGTAAGTGCGAAAGGTCGGCTTCTACTTGAAATGTGCGCTGTCGTTTCTTGCCTTTACTTACATTACCTTTCGTGTTTCCAGATTACGCAAAGTCTGCGACGGAACGCGGTGATGGAGGGGCTTGCGTGCCGGCGACGGCAAGCCCCGGGAGTATCAGGAAGCCGGTGCAGGCGCTCGGTTGATGTTTGGAGAGCTTGATGGGTCCAGCCAGGTGTCCTGGTTGGCTGCAACACATACAGCGCTAATCCAAGTTGGGAATAGCATATTCCCTCATCAAGCTTAGCGTCCTTTGGAGGGGCCGCCTCACTGGTCCATCCACACGCATACCAGGGGCAAGGGCACGCCATTCGCAGAGCGCGCCGCAGGTCGCAACCCTGCCTTGCACGCAGCTTCGCCCAGTGGGAGGATCCGCGACAAGTCTCCTGCAGCAACTCGATATCAGAATCAAGTTCACCTCGCAACCCTACAGTAGACCGACGGAATGTTGTCCATATCAATGGCACCTGGAGACACGGCGGACGATCATTGCATTATACGTGCTCATTATAGGGCCTGAATGCCATATTGTTTAAACGCTCGCTGCTTCCTCACCGGTCCGGCCGGGTAACCTCGCAGGATGCGGCCAGAAGACGCATTTCATCCGGCTGCTTGCTAGTGATGCAACCCTACCGTGTCGGGTTGGCGTTCCATCACGCGGGTTGGCGTGCTTCGAGGCTCTGTCACCCTGCATTGCGTCGCGTCGAGTTCGCCAAGGCCCGCGCCTTTATCTCATATTTTCTCGTTGGACTGAACAACGCCACATTCCATATCTGACAAAGATAGGTTGAGATATGGACAAGGCGCCATCCATCGAGATGGCCAGCGCCGGGCCTAGCAGCAGATCTTCCGCACGCCCATATCATCGGCGTTGTAGGGCGGCATCTGCCGAGATGCTGCCTTGGCTTGCGTCCAAAACCGCACGCCTGGGAAGATGGTGGGCGGGGAGAGTAGCGATGATGACCGGTGAGGAACGCATTCCTGGTGTATCCTGACGCGATTATCAAGAAATAGGGCACCAGAGGGAGAGCATTTTGTAGACAAGAGTAGCTGCAGTGTTCTGACACCCACAAATAAGACGTGGCCCCGCGGGAAACACAACCCCATTTGCATCTCACAGAGATCTGGGATCCTGGCGAGACAAGTCTTTTGTTTTTTTTTCGAGACATCTAGAAGCGCGAGAAGTCTCCCAGAGGGGCCGGCCAATCTATCCGGGCCTAACAACCGGCGGCCGCTCGATTGCCGCGGCCAGTTCGATCCCGCCGTCATGGACACGGGTCTGCAAGGTGGGGAAGAGCGAAGAAAATAACTTGATCGTTCGTCCCGAATTTTCATGATAACTGCATCGTTTCTGCAGGCAGAGCTACAAACGAAAAGATTCAACCTCGCGCCAACTTGAGGTGTGCACAGTGCAGAATCATGAAAATACTGTGTCTTGGTGGGGGCTATGGTTCAAAGCCCCGATGATCCACCAAACCCACAGCGGAGACTTGGCCAGAGCCCTTTGTGGGGCCCCATTTTCTCCATTTTCTCCACAAACAGGATGGATCTTGGCCGTTTTTGTCAACTTGTCCGCCTCGCCAGAATCCCTCCGACAAGAGGCTCGAACCAACCAGTCAAGCTCTCAAATGATGATCGCAGCCGCCCTTTATCAGTGAAATAGAATATGTCTCCGCTAATGCTCTGTCGAGTATTTGTCAAGGACTTCATGTTGTTTGTTGGCCGCATTGTACAGTGCAATTGAGCGACCAATCGATCTTGTCAGCCACTTTCTGTTTAAGTGAGCAGGCAGCCGTTACCTATATGTTTTTGACAGCCTGCACATAATAAAGGCAGTAAAGCTAGTCCATGCTATAGTTGATGTCAGAAGAATTAACCGGCTGTTATTGTGGTACTGTGTATCCAAGACCACAAGTCCCCTCCTATGTCCAGGCATCGTCCCATAATCTACCTCCTCGGGAGGAGCACCACACTTCACTTTAAGGGACGAGCTACATCTCTATTTCCGGTGAGTATGGAGGTGGTGCCTTCTTGGACGAGTCAATCTAGTTTATGAGTGGGTGCCTGCTGGCCTACCTGCCTTACCGATATATGTACTCGGATTCTCGCGACCGCTTCGGCTTGATGCTTCCCAGCGTGTCAGAAGATGCAGGATTAAACTGAATCCGAAAGCTTAGCCGAAAAAGAAACGGTCCCAAGAGCAATAGAGAGATGCAGAATAGCTCGGCTCGGCGTCTGATTTGATTGCGAGCAAGCGGTTATCATTTTTCGTCAGTGCCAGCATCCCTATTTCTTCCCGCCTTGCCCACCATCGAGCAGTGTGTGTTGACCTTCTCTGGCTGAAACAAGTCGGAGAGCTGCCTCTCTTGACAGGGGGTAGGAGGCAGTATTTGGGGGCCAGCCACGCCAGTCCAATTTCTGGTTCGGCGACGGAGAAGGGAAGGGAGGGCTGGACACGGAGAGGCAGGAGAGACGGCTTTCTCACCCACCCACCACTTGCTCACCACCAGTCTCACTGCGATAACACGCCGCCCTGTCTCTTTATCGTTGGGCATCCAACTACAACCCAATCCCCCTCTCCTTTTCATCTCCCTAATGGGATGTGATTCCACACCATCTCGAGCTAACTTGGAATTCGGGCGACGCAGAGAAAGGCCCTGACACATAGGTTACGTTGAAAGTGAGGACACAGCCAGTGGCTAGTTCATTACAGTTTAAGTAGGAGAAGGAGAGCCCTTGGGACTCTCTATCCGCGGACTTCAGTCACCAATACCCAAGTGGCCCTAGACATATCCGCCCCATATTAACTACGTACCTATGAGTTGGTGCCTCCAGCAAGCTCTTCATTCCCACTCTCGACTGCATGGTAAGAGCCACCTCTTAGCTCTGGAGTATAGTAGCTTTGAGGTTCTCTTGAATGCCTATCGAGCGGCCGCATTCAGTTATCGCCAAAGCCAACGCCCTCTCCTCCGTCGAGCCGTACAGCTATTTGCTGTCCATTTACAGATCTGTATTGAAGGTCGCACTGCTGTCCGACAAGTCCCCATCTCCCCAGTGATAGACGGGCAATCTTGTCCCCGTCGTTGCACGAAGCGCGGAAAGCGATGGCCGTCTGAGGCTCCTATGCGAAGAAAAAAACGCCCAATCCTTGATATGTAATTGTCGTTACTCAATCCAGATGATGCAGGGGAGACGTGACGGGGATCTCGTTGGTCATCAAGCTCTCCTGTTGGTTGCACTCGCCCACGGCAGGAGGTGCAAAGCCATTGTGGAATGGAACATGGCCAAGGCTGTTGCTGCTGTTCAACCCCAAGTGCCCGACACTGTCAGAATTCTCGAAGACTCATTGCGGGCTCTGTGGCATCTTGGTCACAAAGGAGATTTGGTAACCACACAGCGGACTCGCTGGTCACGCGGTGCCTGTCGCTACCTGCCAGCGAAGTAGGAAAGCAAGCGACCGAGCGGTACCAACGGCCACAAATGCATCAGCAGCCCATCAACGACACCACTGAGTAGTTGTCTGCATCTCAGATGCTTCCTGACATTCCATGAGATTGCAGATCCTGTGCAGGCGCCCTGAATGCAGTCCCATGTTACGCTTGGGAAGAGCTACAGCCTTTAGTTGTTGGGCACATACAGTCTACATTGTGTCCAGTGAGCTTCTCTGCTCGCTTGTGGGTATGCTACAAAGTATCGTCTGTCCTGGCTGCACGGTGTGCTGGGTCGTGCAAAGTCACACCGAGCACCGAGCCAACTAGAATTGTCCATAACCTTTGGTCCCCGCTGTGCTGTCTGCTGCATAGCCGTTCGAATTGCGCGATTCATAGAACCCCTGCTCGTCTGCGAAGAGCAATGCCACACCACCTTTTTCCCTTGCTGAATAGACATCCAAATGTCCTCCCAGAAGCATTGAACCCACGACTCCCCACTGCTGGCTCTGAAATCGTTCAGGCTGGCACAACCATTGCCTTCTTGCCACCCAAAGCCCTGTCAGATGCGTAACCCACGCACGGGCTGATCACCGACCGACCTTCAGACCGGAGCGGGCGCTAAGACACCCCGGCCGCTGAACTGCCGATAACGTTGTGCTTGTTTCTGATCCGATGGGCCTGCCGCGGATCAGTTTTGATCAGCGGTCCCAAACACATAAGCAAAACGTCGCGTGCTGCTTTGAGAAACGCCGATCTGTCTACAAGTAGAGGACTCCTTATACACAGTGGAGGCCTCCCTATGCACGAGATCCCCGGGATTCGAGCTTCCGGGTACCGCTTCCTCGGGACAGAGAAGCTGAAGAAACGGGTGCTAGAAACAGCTGATGAGCAAGCAGCTCGAAGCTTCCAATCGCTACCTACCGCAGCATGTGCCATTATAGGTCAAGGTACTTGGGGGTGTGTATGCAGTGTGATGTGCTGTATGTCTAGAGTACAGGACACAGGCCAGGCCCTTCAGATCTCGGTTCAGCCTTGTAATTTAATCAGTCATTCCCAATGACAGCCTATTCCTGCCATATCTCAACACTTCCCAGCCACAGCGACAGTCTTGATTCTCAATCCAGCGACATCTCCACCTCTCAGGAAGACAAGGAGGGCCCGACGTCAGCCAGAGTGTAATGCCAATGGCATATGGATTAGAGGGGGGGGGAAGGACCCAGCGTGGGCAATGGCGAAAAGCTTGGCGGGCTGGACCTTTCTTGCGCATTGTCCAGCTGTGATGTGGTTGGAAGGCACAAGCCTTCCGCATATCGCACTTTGGCTTCTTCAACCGCGTTGCCTACTCCTGCAATCTTAAGCAATTACAGACTCCACACACCAAAAGTACCTAAGCAAATGATGTTTGGCTCTGTGTCCCGTTAATCTCTGAAGCAAGTCAAGAGATGTTTCACTTCTTCTGCGTCAACGAAAAAGTTTTCACATCCTGTCATAAAAAAGGTAAGGCATGGCACGAAAAACTCGCTGCTGAACCTGTGAAAAATCCAGCCAATCATATCCCCACGACATGCCAAGTAATACGAACGGGGTTATCTCAATTGCAAAAGAGGACCAGCACGCAATCACCTGCGTGCAGGCTGTGTCACATGATTTTGTTTTTGCAATCACTAACAGTGCTGGTGATGAGGACAACACAAAGTCTTGTATGCCCTTGAGATTGACGTTTGAGTAGAACAACAACATTTCAAGTAAATTGGCATGTTGCTATCTGTGTCCGATATAAAAGTATATGAGTCAATGATAAAGCGAGTGAGCATAGAGGTAGATTTCTATAGTTAGAATTTGACCTTATATGTTTGACGCCCGGGGGGCTTCACAAAGCTCTTAGTCAAACACTGTCCCACAAACACTCAGAACTCAAAAGTTATAGATGTATATGGCAAGGAAGTTGTCTGAATGTTGCTATGAAGAAGAAGTGTTGGTGTGAACGAAGCGTTAGAGGAGTATATATGTACACATGCTCATCCTCTCTCGCACCTTAAGGCTTGCAGTCACCTTGGGAACATAGACAAACGATTCTTTCTATCAACGATACTTAAGAAGCATTCGCAATTTCTTTACATATGACCAAAGTCAGTAAAAACTCGTCCTTCAGTCCTCTCTACCCCGGACAAGCCACTGAGGGTGAAATTAGCAGTTGGGTCGGTGATGACCAGAGAATGCTCCACGTTGTATATTTTTGTCGTCAATTTTTTTTCCCTTTTTTCTCCTAAGCTTTTCACTTTCTGCATTAAGTGCAGCCATGCTGCACGGAAGTGTAGAATCCTTCCAGGAAGACATTCTATGAGTTAAGCGACTAGAAGATGGAGCTATGACTTAGGTTTCTGCAAACTATTTGACAGAATACTAACAGAGAGCCTAGTGACTTGAATCTGGTTTGTCAGATTTTTTCAATGTTAATGTTAGTAGGCTGCACTTATGTTGCCTTTTGTGCTTTGTAGCCTGCTGGGATGCTTATTATTCGAGCAATTCCTGCTCCGTCTCATGGACATCGGTCCATATTCATACTGTGAGTTTGCAGCTGTGAAATCACAGTGAATGCTGAGCAGGTCCAGCTTTATGTTTGTAATGTAGCAAGAAAATCACAACACTGAGAGCCATGATTCTTTGGCTTAACTGTGGGTAACAAGAATGTTTGGATTAAAGTGAGCTGGCTAACACCTCATCTGCCACATGGGTATCCAACGTTACCAGATTCTTTCCGGAGCAACTGAGCAATGTAACCCTCTGAAGGTCTTATATTTACGGCACATGGATTCATGTCTAATGAAGAATGTCGTTTCGGGAATACCAAGTCCCGAGTATCACCACAGTGTAGAGTGTCTGACAGTAAGATAAGACAGGGCTGACACAAAGCTGATATGAACCTGGACACATTAAACACGGGTATAACAGCCAGAAGTTAATTCAATCAATAAACTCTATATCCTTCACATATACCAGAGATGCATGTCCAGTACATTGGTTTATATACCCCAAGGTCCTGAACTTGACCAGAATCCGTTTACATACAATCTCTCCATGTTCATCTCCCATGAAGATCAAGCACGAAGTATGAACCACTTAATTCCTCGAACCTCCTTTCCTGCCAGTAAATATCGCCAGCAAGTCCTTTGCTAGCCCCCACCAACCCCTTGCCTGTCGCATGAGATTGATCATCTTCAAGTACCTCCAAGTGAAAACCTCCACCCGCTCGTAATCATGACCATAGACTTCCCAGACACCGTGAGGCTGTACTGGATTCTGCTTGGGCATTCCCTCTTCATCGAAAACGACCCTTGGCCCAATGGCCAAGGCTCTGCCCCGGATCTCTTCGTCAGCCACCAACCTAGTGGCAGCGTTCACAACATCCTCTAGCTTTGCAAGCACTCCTCCAGCGAGAAGCGCATGAGCTGCTGGGGGGAGCAAAGGCGTATCGACAAAATAGGGAGCCAGACAATTGACCCGAATCTGTTGGGTTGACCATGCGGTGGCTCTCAGCGTCCGGAACAGGCCGATGACAGCATGCTTGGATGCAGCATACTCGGTCTGGCCGGGCAAAGGAAGCAAACCAGCAATAGACGAGATCAAGAGTATATGACTGTCGCTGCCAGCACCTTTGTTTGGCTTGTTCAGGGGGAGGAAATGCAGGGCTAAGTGTGTGGTGTACATGACACCCATAAGATTGACATTGATGACGCGGAGAGGGGGTGGGGAAGGGATCATGTCAGATGATGAGAGGGAGGACGTAGGGAAGTCAAAGTGTTGGCCCGAAGTCGGGTTAGCTAACTCGACGATACCGGCCGCCGCGACAACAGTATGAATGCTGCCGGACGGACTTGAGGACATGGCAAATCGGTAAAGGGAAACTTGGTCAGCCCAGCTGGTAACGTCGCAGTGCTGGTAAACAAAGGTCTGCGAAGGATAGGCGATGCGAAGCTCAGCAGTTAGAGCCTCTCCGGCCTTATCATTGACATCCCCCAGCACGATGTGTGCACCATGGCGTGCCCAATGACGAGCAAAGGCGGCACCAAAGCCAGATGCACCGCCAGTGATAAGAATGGTCTTGCCAGCAATGGTAGAAGGGTCGTAAGGGGCAGTACAGTCCACCGGTGGGGACTGGCCGATTAATTCAACAACACTCCAAGTATCATCCTTAGGTGGAATGTTGGGATTGGCAATGAGAACCATGGTTGGCAATGACGAGAATTTCGGGATCACTCAAAACTCTAGCTGTACACCATGATTAGTTGCAGGTTAGTTGGATTAGAACTCAGAATCTGGACTCACCCTAAAAGCTTAAAAGTTGCGAGCAACTAGTTAGGCATTCAACTGCAGTGAACCAAAGTTTAAGACTTAGTATTTAGCGGTGCTCAAGAAAAATAAAGACACTGGACAACTTCATCTGCCAGTGTCTTACGGTGTGAACAAGATAGCAGGATGGTAAAGAGACTTTCAACGGGGAGAACTGATCTTAACGCAGGATGAACGGCAGAAAAAGAAAAATCCAACCAAGAGCGTATCATCGGCGCACTGCACGCTGACGGTGTGCCCAATTAAGGCAAGCCAAGCCAGCTGTGGCTGTTTAGGTCGCCAGGGGCCACAAAGACTTCTGCCTAACTGGGCGAAACTGTGCATTATGAGATCAAATACACCATGTTAATAGTCTTGGATCCATCAGCATCTGTGATTTGATCTTAGGCGTGAAGCGATTAGGACCTGGACTCTGAACGAAGTCCGGTGGATGTTGACCGCAGCCCCTAGATCTATCTACCTTCACTGGGCATATCCGCAGCACTCTCAACAAAGGTACGCAACCACGCAGCAACAGATATTCAATCACTTTTTGAAATTGCACTAAAGACCCAGACTAAATTGGCAAGTTACCTGATCAGTTTCACTAAGGAAGGATCGCAGAACTGAGATGATACTGAAGAAAGAGGTGCAACAGTGTAGATGGTACAGCCAAATCGAGGGGATCTATGAAAAAAATCCAAGCAAAACTGTGTCTGAATAGTCTGTGTCAATCCAAACTAAAATCATACTCCTCAGCCTACGGCTTAAAAGAACAAAGACCAAGGCCAAATATCCCGACAATACCAATTGACAACTGAAGAAGCAGAAGTGAGACGGGCTGCTGGCCCACCGTCAAGGTCACATCGCTCCCGCTGATGACAGCGCTGAGTGGGACATCAGGGGTCGACCCCACCACCCCACCAGCTCCGATTGCGGGGCACGATGGCGGGGCAGTGGCCTCAATGGCGAACCAAAATCTCGATGCTCCAAAAAAACTGTCCGACACAATCACGAGATTGACTCACCTCCTTTTTGTTCGCCCGATAGACGCCTCTTGAAGCCTTAATTCGAGTCCAGAAACTTCCAGTATGTCTCAATTACCGGTCAAGAAATGCGGTATGTTCTGTCTGCTGCGTCATGCCTACAGTCCCCACATGTTCATCACGCTGACCATGCGATGCTACAGGCGTCCTGGGCTGCACTGGCTCGGTGGGCCAGCGCTTCATTCTACTGCTTCAGGAGCACCCGTCGTTTAAGCTCGTTGCTGTCGGCGCGTCCTCGCGGTCGGCTGGCAAGAAGTATCGCGATGCCGTGAGGTGGAAGCAGGCGAAGCCCATGCTTCCTGAGGTCGGAGAGCTCGTTGTGCGTGAGTGCAAGGCCAGCGAGTTCGCCGACTGCGATATTGTCTTCAGTGGCCTCGACAGCGATGTCGCTGGCGAGATCGAGAAGGAGTTCCAGAATGCCAACCTGGCCGTCTTCTCCAACGCGAAGAACTACCGCCGCGATCCCCTCGTGCCCCTCGTCGTGCCCACTGTTAATCTCGACCATCTTGAGATGATCCACCACCAGCGCCGTACCCTCGGCCTCCAGAAGGGCTTCCTCGTCTGCAACAGCAACTGCGCCGTCATCGGTCTTGTCATCCCGTTCGCTGCCTTGCAGGCCCGCTTCGGAAAGATTGACACCGTCTCTGTCGTCACCATGCAGGCCGTCTCGGGTGCTGGCTACCCAGGTGTGAGCAGCATGGATATTATTGATAACGTTGTGCCCTACATCGCTGGCGAGGAGGATAAGCTGGAAACTGAGGCGCAGAAGATCCTGGGCAACCTTAATGCTGATGCAACTGCCTTTGAGGAGCAAAAGACCCTGCGTGTCTCGGCCGCCTGCAACCGCGTCCCCGTCATGGATGGTCACACAGCATGCGTGTCTCTGCGGTTTGTTCAGCGTCCCCCGCCGACGGCGGATCAGGTTAAAGAGGCTCTGCGCGAGTATGTCTCCGAGGCCCAACGCCTTGGCTGCCCTTCTGCCCCTAACCCGCCCATCCGGGTCTTCGACGAGCCCGATCGCCCCCAGCCTCGTCTGGACCGTGACTTGTCCAATGGCTACACAGTGAGTGTGGGTCGTGTCCGGGAGGATGAGAGCGGCATCTTTGATATCAAGTTCGTTGCCTTGAGCCACAACAGTAAGTATTCCCATCGCCAGTGACAAAAGAGTGATGAGGACATGCTGACTTCTGTCCCAGCCGTCATCGGTGCTGCTGGTTCGTCTATCCTTAATGCTGAAGCTGCTGTGCTCAAAGGTTATATCTAAATGCGTTTTTGGGTTCGATTTCAGCGGCGTGCGGGTAAAGACTAATTAAATTGGGTTCCGAAGCCCGGTTTCAAAAGGGCCCAAAAGTTGAGATACCAAGAGTTTTTGGAGTAGAAGCCCCAATGTGTGCAATGTTGACGCCTTCTAGAAGCGCCAATCACCATGTGTTCTTGTGTTCTCTTGCGTGCAAATCTGGACAAATACCCTTTCTCCCATGTGGATAACCAATATCTGCTCAACCATCCTGATTCGGCGCGGTCTGGGGCATTGTGAACTGCCATAGTACCTAGGTGTTGAAACTGTATTTATTTTGGTCCAAGCTGCAGGTCAAACAACGAACATTTGGGCGACAATGCCAGAAGTTGAGATTGCAGCGTTGAGCCTGCCATGAGTGCATATTGACAAAACGTACTCACCGAAGATACCGCACGACCCCCCTTATCCATGTTCCATTGTACGTTGGTGGGGTAGGCTTCGGGAACTCGAGTTCGGCGAGGAGTGAGTTGAGTATCTGTGTCGCCACCGTTAAGTGGTTCGCCGGCGTCGCTTCGTAAACATGGCTGACAAAAGGGTCGCCTGTGGGAGCTTGGGGCACACTACAGCGAACTTCCGGCCTCGGCCAGTCCGTTCCTTCACAAATTATACGGAATAAAATACTTCAAAGTCTAAAGAAACCAGGCCTTCCCAGCAAAGTTGCGTTTGGGTCGTACAAGGCATGTCATGGAGCAAGGAAGGCCAAGCATGCCACGGGATCCGACAGTTCGGAAGTGCATCAGCAGCGTTCTTGGTAATCATGGCCATCGCGTCGTGGTCCCGTGAATCAACTCATTGCACAAATGCACTTCCTGCATATGGGTGTGCTAAGAATTGCATAAGACTACCCTAGGCCAGGGACTTACTTGAAGCGATAACCTTCAGGATGTGCAACTCCAAACTGCAAGTCTCCTTCTGACTGTCACAAGCTGGTGTCTCGTGGTTTCGACGACTTTGTCTCGGCGTGGGTAAACAGAGGATCTAGTCCTTTATATTCTTGAAACTCGGTTGGTTTATGCGATCGTTCAGTTTCTGCTGTGGTCAATGAAGTTTCCCTGAGCGGCTAGCTCTGCGTTGTGATTGTTGCTGCTGAAACAGGTCGCAGATCTGCAAAGATAAAGGAGTTTGGCTTAGCGAGTTGGATGCCATTTCTTGGGATCCTTGATTGAGCACATCTCCTGTTGAACCAGTGTTGCGACATGATGTAGGCAGAAGTCTCTAGAATTGTTTGAAGGCTGTGCAGTTCAGCGTAATTTTGAAAGTTTGTTGGGATGATGGAAGAACCGTCGATGTTGAAAGTCGAGCCGAAAGATCCTAGAGCCCATCTTGGCGCGCGTTTGAGGGCCCGCTCTCGAAGCTTGGGCTGTTAGTTTAACTCGCCCCAGTTTGGCGTCCACCCCACCAGGGATCCAGCTATGCACCCCTGGAACCGGGAACTGCTCACACAACCCTCGCAAGTCGCAACGGTCAGCTCTGAGCATCGCATCCTGACTTTCAAAATCCCAGCACCGGGAGCCCGCAACCCAAGACAATATTGGATTGGTTGCGAGTCCCGCATTTGAAGCATACTGTCTCCTAATGATAGCACTTAATCTGACATCCGCATAACGATCGTTTGTATCTTCCGAACCTCGGTTCCTAGCTTTTGACGACTTCCGTGCCGCTATCGACACCACAACAGCACACGCTACACACCCGACTCTCTCTTGTCCGAGGACTAACTTGAATTCGCGCCTGTGCCCGCGCAATCCTGCTTATCCTTACTCCAGCCAGACATGGCGTCGGCAGAAGTGAGGGCAGTCAGCCCCGAGAACGGAACGGGCACGACGGATCAACCGTCGACATCAGCAGGACCTGGAGCTCAGAAAGCGAACGACGACACCAGCAAGCTCGTTCAAGATGTCTTGTCCTCGGAGGTGCGCAACCCAAACAACCGCTGCCTTTGAGCACAAATCTCTTGCTCTCGAATCGTGGAGCACGCTGACAAGCTCCATTCTGCAGATTGGCATTTCTGTTATGCTCAACCGGTTGAAGCAAAGCATCACCTCGGCAAAGGTCGGTTCGCAGTCTTGCTCCCAGATGCTCAAGATAACCCACAGAACCATTGTGTTTGCTGATACTTCTGATCCATCAACAGGAGTTCTCCCAGTTCCTTAAGAAACGCGCCCAGCTCGAAGAAGAGCATGCCAATTCGCTCAAGAAGCTCTGCAAGAGCTCCCACGAGATTATGCAGCGCGGCGAACACCGAGGCGGCACTTTCGGCAAGGCTTACGAGGAGATGCTCATGGTCCATGAACGAATGGCCGACAATGGACTCATGTTTGCCACATCTCTGCACCAGATGTCCGAAGACTTAAATGAGTTGGCCCAGGTAGCCGACAAGTCACGGAAAGGCTGGAAGCAGAGTGGTCTGGCTGCTGAACAGCGAGTTGCAGAGCTTGAGGCTGCTATGCGCAAGTCCAAGTCGAAGTACGATGCCCTTGCGGAGGAGTATGATCGCGCCCGTACTGGTGACACCAGTGGTCGTCAGGGTGGCAAGATGTTCGGCTTCAAGGGCCACAAGTCTGGCGCTCAGCACGAGGAGGATCTTCTTCGTAAGGCCCAGGCAGCGGAACAGGACTACCAAGGCAAGGTCCAAGTTGCTGCATCTGAGCGAAGTGAGCTCGAGGCGAAAACACGCCCTGAGACTGTCCAGGCCCTGCAGGATCTTATTAGGGAGTGTGACTCAGGATTGGCCTTGCAAATGCAGAAGTTTGGTAAGCGTTTTGCCAACAGTTGCTGGGGAATTATGGTTTTTAACATGGTTTGCAGCCTCCTTTAACGAGAAGCTGGTCCTTAGCAACGGGCTCAGCATTAGCCCTCTGAAGAAGGAAGGCAATGAATGCAAAAGCCTTCGTGAGTGTATTCTCGCTATTGACAACGAGAAAGACCTCAACGACTACTTAATGAGCCATCATCCTAGGCTCCAGCCCAAGACCGGGCTCCCCAAGTATGAAAAGAACCATGTATGTTATGTTTACGATCAACAAAGATTCGCAAAACAGATAACTAACTTTAAATCCGTTAGCTTCTCGATGCCCATCGGACCCCAGCAGCCTCAACTCAGAACATCTCGCAGCATCAGGGGTCTAGCGGCGGTTATCAACCACCGCCGAACATGTTTCCTTCAAATTCACGGTCAAACACTTTCAGCGAGACTCCACTATCTACCTCTGCACCGCTGGGGCATAGCTATGGGCAGAGCGTTGGCTCAGTGCCTCTTCTCGGCGGTGCCACGCGGCCATCATCCCAGCCTCAGCATGAGAGAAGCTTCAGTCATGGGAATCTCCTAAATCAAGCCAGCAGCAGTGGAGGCCAACAATATCGTAGTGTCATCCCACAGTCACAGCCATCGAATGTCCGGTACAATGGTGGCTATGGCTCAACAAGCACCTCTCAGGGGCCTCCACAACTCGGTGTTCTTCCTTTCCAATCATCACAATCGCAGCAACCGCAATCACAGTCTTATGGCCAATCACAGCAAGGTTCCTCATCTTCGACTGCCCTTCAAAGAGCGTCACCGCCCCTCGGCCCACACCTTTCCCAGCCAGTGTTTGGCGTGTCACTGGCTAGGCTTTATGAGAGAGATGGGTTGGCGGTGCCGATGGTTGTGTACCAGTGTATCCAGGCTGTAGACCTTTTTGGCCTGAATGTTGAGGGCATCTATCGGCTCTCTGGGTCTCTGCCGCACGTCAACAAGCTTAAGCACCTCTTCGATACAGGTGAGTGACACTCGAACTTCAAATATCACCACCTTGGAATGTCCTAACCTTTTACAGACTGCCATTCTGAAAATCTTGACTTCCGTAACCCCGAAAATTTCTTCCATGATGTCAACAGTGTCGCTGGTCTACTGAAGCAGTTCTTCCGTGACCTTCCCGACCCCTTGATGACACGTGAGAACTACCAAGCCTTTATTGAAGCAGCTAGTAAGTCATCAATACCTCATCTTCAGGTAACTACATCAGCAACTTACGCTTTCGTCAGAGCACGAAGATGATATCGTCCGTCGGGACTCTCTCCATGCTATCATTAATAGTTTGCCCGACCCCAACTATGCCACCCTTCGCGCCCTCGTGCTACATCTACATCGCGTTATGGAGAACTCAGCGTCCAACCGCATGAGTTCTCAAAATCTTGCCATCGTCTTCGGGCCTACTCTGATGGGTACCGCACCAGGCGGCAATGTCGCCGATGCCGGCTGGCAAGTGCGGGTGATTGACACCATCTTGCAGAATACATTCCAGATCTTTGATGACGATGATTAGAAGGTGTATTAAGAGCTGATTTTGAGCAGGCGCACTTGGATTTTTCGTAAATGGGCGGGGAAATCTGAACTGTTGAGAGGGAGGGGTAATTGTACTATTAATTAACATTGAGGTATGCTGGCATCATTCTCAACTCCCCTCCCCATATCTGCCAGCTGTACACTGCACCGCCACATGAACACGCACCTACCTAATTCACTGGTTGAATACGGTGAGAGGCTACCAAGCATAGGGTTGGATGTTTGGCTTGACTACTTGGTTGATGCATGGCTTTGCGAAAGGGTTTGAAAGCATGTCATTGCATTTGAGTTTTCGGCCTCTGCATTGCAATACTGCGCACTAAGGGATACTCTACTGCTAAATCTTGGGTTTCACGGAATCTTTTTCTGGGTTGCGTTATTTAGCTGCCATTTTTCCCACTGTCTGGTTATTTCTACAGTTACCTGCATCTTGTTAAGGGGCTAGCATATTTTGGTCCTTATCAGACCCAGGGACATCATGTTGCGACGTTGCAAGGTCATTTGTGAGCACAACATCAAAAACCCTTTACATCGAGTGCATGTTTGTGTAAATAAGTAGCAGAGGGCATTATAACTGATAGGTAAAAGGCGCCAACACTCAACAGCGACGAAGCCAAGACAACGCTCCACTGCCCGGACGCCAATGCCCCGCAAAATTTGAAATACCAAGGGGAAAAAAGGCTAAAAATGTAGCATACAAGCTCCTCCGGGAAGGCTCGAACTTCCAACCTCCTGATTAACAGTCAGACGCGCTAGCCGATTGCGCCACAGAGGATCTTTGTATTTCGTCTGCCTAATATGGCCGAAAACAATGTTTTCATATCATTAGAACCTCGTCGCAAGATCTCATACGTCTATTCTGCAAGGGCCATCTCTACAAGATCGCCAAGATGGAGTCATTCTAGACTTCGATTCTTGATTCAATGAAATGCACCGTCCTTTCATCAGTACCTTTTAGTGATAGAGACTAATATCATGGCCTTCCGGTGATCAAAATACCCTCTTTTGTTTCCCAGACGGTGCTGGCATGCACATTAGTACTCGTCAAAGGAAACATGAAAAAACACCACTCATCATAATACTTATTACTCATCTATGTACCAAACTACCCAGGTTCATACATGGGATCACAAACTCATACAGCCACTCTACAGCCCAGTTTACTGTGTCGCCCCCCATCTCATATTGATCTGTTTTCTCCGGACCTGTAGCACCGAACCTGTTAGCAGCCGCTTGCTGAGGTCTCATGAAAAGGAAAACGGAAGATATCAACTTACTGCCGGTGCCAACAAGACCACACCAACCCCCAACGCCACAACTGTTCCTACCAACCCGATCTTGTTGAACCCCTTCCCGAGCATATCATATACAAAGCTAGGCGCAACCCTCGATCCGAAAACATCCACACGGCCAAAAGCAAATACCAAACTAGTACTCTCTACAATCGCCGGGCACGTCACGATCTTCTCCACACCGATCACGTCCCTCTGATGGGTAATTACCGTCTTCGGATCGATCTCGATAGCCGGGTGATACCGAATCAATGCCTCAGCCTCAACCTCGGCGGGAGTCGGATCGCGGCCGACAGGTCTGCGTGGATCAAGCACGATGCGCGGGATACCCGCAATGGCGTGCGTCTGCGGCAGGTAGGCCAGGACTTGGCGCGTGGTTACGCCCTGCCGGGTCTGGGTGACCTGAAGCGCGGAGAGCGGGGCGGAGATGATGTAGGACTGGGAGACAACAGAGGGACGGACGGGACCGTCGGCAGTGGGGGAGTCAAGGGGGGACAAGGATGAGAAGCTGGGGGAGTTGCCGAGGGGGCCGCGGCTGTTGGGGGTGTCGCTTTCGTAGAGGTCGGTGACAATGAGGTGGTAGCCTTGAGCGGACTTATGGGTGGCAGCGTGCTGTTGGCCGGGGGAGTAGGAAGATGGAGGAGAAGGAGGGGCAGTTTCGCGGATGGTGTACTGAGCGAAGAAAGTGCAGACAAACCAGTTCTCGGCCATGACGCATTCGATGGGCTTGGTACCAGAAGTGTCGACACCTTCGTACTTTGCTGTGTGCAAAATCTGGCCCGAAATTGTGTCCAGGAGATAGATGGTGAGGGTATGAGCAGCATCGTTGACGGCTGCAACAACGATGGTGTTAGGGTTCAGGTACTTGTACTTGACCGTCCGATCGGAGAGGACGCGGCCAATTGAGGCGACAGCATCATGAGACGGCCTCGTAGCGATATCAACAATCTTCTGGCCAGGAGGAGGAACAAACGTCCATGAAGTGGCTTCGTAAGACGTTGTACCGTTGGGAACGAAAACAATGCCTTTAAGCTCTCCCTCTTCGCCACGCGTAACGACGGTTTGCTTAGGGGCTCCATAAGTGGGCAGCTCACCAATCTTGCCCCCACGGCCGATCCGGATAAGTTTTTGACCAGAATGTGTGTCGACAAGAGCAGCGCTTTGGGTGGTTGCCTCTCCGCTAGGCCCCTTCGATTCGATAATCTCACCCGTGAGGGTCTTGAATACGACAAAGTCGTTCTGAGCACCAAGGACGGTAACCTCTCCTGCCTGCTCGTCAACTCTAATACCCTTGACATCCCACTTGGCACCATTAGCGATTTTGAACGGCCGCTTCTGCCACACAATGTTGCCATGGTTACCAATGTCAAGACCATAGAGCATCCCGCGCTTAGAAGCTAGGATGACCAGCTTGTGGAAGCCAAAACTATCTCGCGTCAGCCTTCCAGCGTGGGCGGGAACATCAGTGCCGAGGATGCTACTCATCACCCTTGAAGGGATGGCGCTCAAGTAAGCCGGGAGATATTGAAGGTCGTTCACATGGCGCTTGACCCGGTGAATATAAGCCTCGAGGGGGTTGCTATGAGCCTCCTGCTCAAGCGAACGCACCAGGTCTAGGCCCTCAGGAATCTCAGCGAATGTGGCAGCAGCGCCAGCTGTCATGCCCTCGGGACGGGACCAGGCAACGTTACCATTGCGAATCAACACCCAGTCATCCATATCCGTGAGCACAGCCGCGCGAACGGCATAGCTCTCCTCGAGACCTGCCCTCTTGACGACTTCCGAGACCCCGTGGAGGGCAATCAGCTTAGAGCCATTCGTGCCGAGCGGCCAACGAGCGAGGATGCCGTGGGACTTGGACGATACCAAGATAACCTCATCCTCAGTCACGCGGGTAAAGTATACGTTGGCGCCATCCGAGCTAGTCGAAAAAGCGCCGGGACCAGCAAGATGGGGGAGGCTATAAGCATGTGAGACAGTTTTGGTCTTGAGGTCAACATGATAGACATCACCGCGGTGTCCAGTCGCTGTCCTTGTATGGACCAAAAAGTGCGGTAGCGACTGCACTAGATGGGGCGCATGGATCTCGACCGACAGAGTGCCCTCGGGAAGGGGAAACTCCTGGCGTGACTTGGTGCCTAGCACATTGACCATGAGCGTGCGACGGGCATTATCGGTCCAGGCTACGACGGGCGCAGCAGAGTTCGCACCCACAAACATGACATCCTCTCTGCGATGCACGTCTGCCTTGGAGCCGAGCACTAATTCGTCCAGCTTGCGACCCGTGGCTGTATCCAGCATGATGACCTTCAGATTATATGCATCCGCGGCGCCCTTAAGGCTCACCACGAACACTTTCTCGCCGTTGGTGCTGACCTGCAGCGGCAGATCGCCGGTACGCTCACGGAAGGCCCAAACAACAGAGCCGTCTTCGGCATTCAACCGCCTTAGGGCCGTCTCTTTCCCTCCTTCCTCCTCGCTCAGCACCAGAACATCCTTTCTTGTGCCATCTTCGGCGCCCGTTAGCTCCATCACTTCCAGATCCCGCACTACGGCCTTGTCACTACCAACCCGAACCCTAAAGCGACTCCTGCCCGTGATTGCATCCCACGAGCCCAGCTCCCCGTCGTACACGCTCACCACCCATCCCTCGCCTTCTCCAGCCCTCAAGAATCCATTCGGTTTCCCTGATATTGTTCCTCCATCTGTAGACGTAATCCCTAATGAACCGAGGTTTTCAAGCAAATCCTGTCTCCATACAACCTCGCCGCTGCCTGGATGGACTGCAGCCAGAACGCCAACATCGCTGAGCGTGTAAAGAAGACTAGCGCGGTCGGTGCGTCTCGGGCGATGGAAGAATGTCGTCTCGCGTAAGGGTAGGCCGACGAGCGCATGGTGGTAGTCAATGTGGCCGACTTCATCGGGGAAGATGGCCAGGGTTGAAGGGAGTGCGATAAGAAGGGGGAGGAAAAGAGATCGAACTGGCCGCATCTTGTATTCCGCGGACTGTCTGAAGCTATGTGGCCAGCTGTTGATTTGTTTAGACGATTCTGGCTGTCGCGGGGGGCGGGAGTGGCCGCGCTTCTCGCTATCGGCGGTTTGTTTTCTGGTCGTTAGGATGTTGTTAAGTACCGTCAGGTTGTCGAGTTGGCCTGCTCCATCAGGTATCCGTTGTCAGCCGCGTCTCAAATTCTTGGAGAAAAACCACCTTCCCGGCTGCGGTGGTGTCGCCGACAGAGCTTAGGCTGGAGCTTGGAGAGCTCTCTGGTGGGGAGCGGCGGATCAGTAGTGACGTTTGAAAGCTGCCTCAATGCCCCGTGGCACCCTAGTTGGCTGCTTGATGCGTGGTCTTGGCGCTACCCATGCCAAGACAGCTGCTGCTGCGGGATGGGAACTGTGATGTGGCTTGAGCATTTGGAAAGCAACCAGAACACTAAAATGGTAGACTCCCAAGACCCTATTTGAGTTCTTGTTTGCTGGAACTACGGGAACAATCTCAGACACAATATGTGCCATGCATACATACATACACCTATAATCCGACAAATGCTGATACAGATATAGAAGATATGCCCTGCCGAAGCAAATGCCGACAAACAAATGCTGCCTCCGCCCCCTGGGTATCATGCCAACCATGCAAAGCGACCCCCCTCCCCTCCCAAGAACCTGATGAAAGATCAATGACCACCTACCACTGATGCTGCTCCGCGATTAAATCACTTCCTCCTCCACAAGTCTCTTCTTTTCGACCTTTTTCGGAATACACTTCCACGAGCAACCGATCATCAAGAACGGCACCGGCCCTTCACTGTCCCTGTCTCCGGCAAACAACATCTCACCGTCACCTTCGCCATCAGCTATCATAATCATCTGTCCAATCTCACGGAACTCGACCCACTGGGCAAGCGGGATGATCGTCTCCCGCCCGCACACCGAACACCGCAAACCGCCGTTTTCGCGTATCTCAACCGCCTGTTCAAGCAGCCGCAAGAGATGCGGTGGCCAGACGTCAGAACTCTGACGCATGATAGCCAACGTCTCGTCGGCATTCTGCTTCTCTGCACATTTCTTGAGGGCAAGCTCCAGGAGCGACTTGGGGCCCTGCGGGTTGACTATCTTGCTGGTGGCGGCACGGTATCTGAGCTCGCGATCAAGTGCCATGGGGGTCTCGAGCTCGTGGAACGGCTCGATCGGGAGTGTGGTCCGTTTTGGGTCGTTGCAGGATGTGGGTGGGAGCTCGAAGGAAGTATGGGCGGACGCAGTGATGTCCATGAATTGCACAGGCGTCCGGGCATACAACTTTGTGCCAACAGTTGACACCACCTGCCCGTCATCGCGGACAGCATCAACGCCTAGGGTGAGTTCTTGATATTGGGCGGCAGCAGCAAAGTCGGGCACAAATGGCTGCGGGCGCCAGAATGGATTCGGGTGGACATGAAAGTAGCGAAGCTTGCTCCCCTTGTCCAGGCAGTTCAGCCATTCACCGGGCAAGTGCCGCAACTTATTCTGGGCAATATTCAACGTCTGAAGATTCTTGAGACGAAGCAGACTCGGCGGGAGAGTCGAGAGCTGATTGCCCCGCAAGCTAAGCACTGTCAGATACTCGAGGTTTAGCAGAGCAGGAGGGAATGCTGTCAGAGCGTTGTTGCCCATAAACAATCTGATCTCTGGGTCCCTTTGCTCAAACGCAACATCTTTTGTCACGTTTGGGATGGGTGTGATGTCCCCGATGGGCTCAAGAACGCCTGGAGAAACACGCTCCAGCCCTAAGCCGCTAAAACGAGAGTCAATTCTCGAAGCCCGGAGCATGCAGGGTGAGACAGGAAACGGAAACTGTTTACCTAAGATCGACCGACTCTGTGCCATCCTCAACACAAGCTTGAATGATTTTTTGCGCCGCCTGTTCAACCTCGGAGAGAAAAGGCCGAGGGGGCAGGAGGGTGACAGGTCCAATAGGGCCCAGTGTCAGCTTCGCTGGCAGAGGTGCCAAATCGATGCTCTCGTCCGAGTCGGTCAGGCTACTATCCTCATTCAACCAGACACCACTGTCAATCTGTCTTTTCAGCTGTCGCTTCTCAGTCGGTTGAGAGGGGTCGCCAGCATGCTGCCGACGTGGCGGACGATAAGTTATATCAGACTCATCGCCGAACGCCGAGTCGCAAGAAGCAGGGTGCTGGTCAAACCAGGTACCTTTGTAACGCCTCTTACGCCGCCCATTTCCCTGATAATTATCCAAGGCTGGGTCGTCGTCGCTGGAAAACCAGGCGGGGTCACTTGATGTGGACGAGTCCGGAGGGGCAGCCTCTACATGTCTGCTCCGTTTACGTCGACCTCGAGCAGCCGTCGGCTCACCTGGGGGAAGAGGAGGAAGAGTTGGTTCTGGGGCTTCCTCTAACATGCTGACAATCAATATCGTGGCCTGAATGTTTGCGTTTTGAGGAAACGAAGGAACGCGGATTGTTTTTGTGGGTCGAGGGTCTCCTGTCGCCAGGTCCAATTTAATTCATTGAACCAAAAGCATGTATGTCAGAGTGGGAGGTTTTAAACTGCTATAAATGAAAGTGATTACAAAAAAAAATCAGTAATATATTCAGATGTTTGGGATTCAGATAGGTTTTGGTGAAAGAAAAAGGGTGAGTAAGCACGAAAAGTTGGGATGTCGGCGACAGTACGCCAACATGTGGAAAGTCGCGTGTCGCGTCTTGGGCGTCTTGCGATCACCAAACAGGGCACTAACACGACGGTTTCCCCACACCCGTGCAAGGAAAGCATGTTGCTATTCCCGAAACGCGCTAGCGCGGCTCCTGGAGGGCCCACCCTAGCCCTGCCATCCGAGTCTCATCCGCGGTTCCGGGACTCTGGTCAGGGTTGCAACCCCTCATCTCCAGAACTCAAGTCTCTCCTCGTCATTGCGTTTGTCTGTTCGACAGAACACCAATCATGAGCACGGTTTGTGATTCCGCTCTTCCAAGTTTATTATTTCCTGGACTCTTGTAACTTTTAAATTATTTTTACAATTGTGACTAATTAATGAACCAAGCAGTGAGTTTTAGAGAACTGCATCGTCCCGTTTACGTACATGTCCCATGTATGACGACACCTCTGAACTTGTCTATCAACTATTTCCTACCAGCCGACCGATCATAGAGAGCATATGCTTTACTTCGTAAATAATCAAAAAGCTATAATCAGCAAATCGTATACAGAGAAGTAGGCTGTTCATGGCGTCATGACATTCCAAGTCAACATGAAGCGTGATGTACCATAACTAGCACAAAGTAAGGTATCTTGCTCTAGCCCAGAGGCAGGCTGGTCCAAGCCTTCTGTCCAATGCAATTAATCGGACACATCAATATTCGTTTCATATCTGAGGATTATCAATACATGCCGCTCGATCTCCTCTGCCACAAAAAGTGATCGACAGCACCACATATTGCTTGTAAAGGCGTACATGCGACAGCTCTTTTCACCTAGTTACACTAACGCATTTTTGTCTGCGCCAATCCTTGGTCTATAGCTACACACTGAATTCATTGCTCAAACACGCGTATTAAAGCACGTGTGAAGAACATCCAAGTGCAGCATCAAGTAGGCGCAGGTATTGGCACTTTGGCAGTCTATCTAACTGGTCCCTGGTCTTCGGGGAAACAAGACTTCTGCAAGCTACCAGGACGAAAACGTTTCATTTGGAAGGCTCAGGAGTGCATAACCATACGGTTATAATATCAAGGTGCTGCGGAAACACAGCATCCAAAACACTTGGAAAAATGAAACATTTAATCATATAATATTCCAGGTGCGAGGAGGACCAATAGAGTGAAACACAATCAGCAACCTACAGTAGGTAGTATCATATCTCTCAACAAGTATAGTCTGAAGAGAAACGGCAGTCTCTAGAATGTCATTCTGCAATGTGGCAAGGCTTACGAGTCATTGAGCACAGCTTAGACATGAAGGGTGCATTCAATCTCTTAGTCAGCTGCCACAGTATCTGATAACCACCCATAGTGTTAGTCCCGTTAATCTAAGTATTGTCTTGAGCTATCACATGAGCACCTATGATTTTCATTCTATTATAATTGACTAGACGTTCCGTTGTTAACTCTAAGCCGAGAAAAGAAGAAATAGAAAGCAAGGCCAGATTTCAATCAATTAGCTGACCCTATCATCTCTTTGGGAGGTAAACGGGCCGAGACTCTTTAAAAGTTTATGAACCATCCACGGCTAAAATCGGCCAAGGGCGGACTTCTATACCGCCCAACCTTGCCTGCTAATACTTATTCTACCGAAATTGTCCCAAGCAATGAACGAAACTGTAAGGCCTTTTTGTTCCTCATGGTGCTTCTTAATTATCCTGCCGAGGGAACGTCTAGAAAAGGCAGCGCTCCGTAGATAGAGAGTCCGAAACTTGATCGCCCAGGGCAAGCAGCTCTCGATCACCCACATTGTTGAACTCGTCAGGAACCTGGTCAGCTAGTTTTAGGAGTTCCTTTTCCTCTTCGGGATCAAAGTCGCCAAACTCGTCATCAGTCTTCTTGTCTTGCAGATTGCTTGCTTGCTGCATGGACGGGACTGCACCATCCTTATTGGCGTTCTTTTCCTCTTTGCAAGAGGTAACTCCCACTTTGGAAAGAGTTTCATGTTCTTTGAGGCTTGCCAGACAACCAATGTCTTCCTCCTTCTCTGTCATGCCGCTCTGTTCCTTATTGAGAAGTATTGCTTCAGTTGTTCTACCTCTCATTGCTCTCTGGTACGACGGAGATCGTAAATGTAGGTCAGCCTGTGCTTCGGGCCCAACCAAGCACCGCTCGCCCATAATAAGGATCTCATGCTCAACACGTTTGTGTGGAGGTTCGTCATCCTCCTGGGTTAGATCAACCACAATCTTGCGCTTACTACCAGGGCGCACCATCTCTGCACCCTGGAAGGTCTCCTCCATGCCCCTGTCCCAACCATAATGGCAGGGATTGTCATCATGTTGTTTCTCTTTCTTTTGCGTCGTGATATCAGTTGTAGTGAAGGTTTCAAGTTCGCGCTGACCAGCAGAATTGCTGGTGAACTCTAGCTGATAGCCACATCCACCTCCGCAAACAAGGACAGCTTGTTTTCCATGGAAGGTGTCCTTGAGCTTTTCCACCAACCAGCCAGTCACACATGCCGGGCATTTCTTGCCACTTTCACCAGGAGCCTCTCCTGATTTCTGCTGCTGAGCTTGTTGAACCAGCTGAGTCTTAGCACGTAACTGAGCCTGTCTGAGAGCTTGCTCCTGCCACATGACAGGGTCTTTGTTGATTGGATCCTCATCCAGAACCTCCCAATACTTGCATCTTAGGTTATTGCTGCAAACGAAACGAAACTTGCCAGCGTGAGGTGATGTCCCATAAGGCTTGAAGCGACTGCGAACACGGCGACCAGTTTGGCACATGGGACACAGACCATATTTAGCTTTAGCAAGTCGTGAATTGCCATTGCCGGTGGGAGTACCTGGGGAGGAAGCTGCCCTTTTTGAGTCAATTTTATTTTTGCCGTTGCTACTCGTGGTCGGAGAGCCCAATGGATTGGACTCTGAGCCAAGAGTTTGAGACGAATGGGCCGACAGCGCCAGACCTATCTTTGAACCCTTAGCACCTTTTTTGTTTGGTGTTGCTTGAGCAGCCGGATGTGCTTTGGCGATGCGCCCGTTGGTAGTAGACTGACGTGTCCGTGGTGTTGGAAGTAGTGGTAAAGGAGCCACTTGGTTTGAGTAAGAAGGATCTAACCTTGTTAATTGGTTGGCCATTTTTTTTAAAAAAAAGAATATGTTATCACACCTATGAAATAGGGAAAGATCTTGCAAAGAACAACTCACCTGCATGATCTGCCATTTCTACGTCGGTCGGACTTGGAAGTCGACAACTCGAGCTAGTGTATGAATGATGTTTTCACAACTTCTTGATAGTCTGCATGTCCTGCAGTGGTATCGCCTGCTCAGTGATGCTCTCTGAAGGTATGGCTTATTGCTGTGCTCTAGATCTCACAACCGAGTAGCTTAGCGGTCTTTGAAAAGTGCGAGATATGTGAGGAAGTCGGTATGGCAGAAAAGTATGCAGTCTCCTTGACTCGATCGGTCGGAGAAGAGGCCGACTTCAGCAAAAGTGTCTGTGCAATAAAGCTCGGAAAACGAAAGCTTATTCGTGTTGTTTCAGACTGCTTGATAGCCTATTTGTATTGAGTTGGAATGCTTTCTGACAAGAGGTGATGAAGAGCTAGAGCACCGGGCTGGAGATGTCCCAAAATCGTGTCGTGAAACTTTTGTTAATTGAGGTGTCGTGCAAGATTGTACCATAAAGTGTTGGCAGAGAGGAATATGCGTGTAGAAGGGTACGGAGATGGGGTTGAGGGCATGGCTTGGGGAAAGATTTTGGCGGTTGCTGATTATTTTGACTGTCAACCATCGATAACGTACGAAGGCCTCGGACGGAATCCAGCTGATGATCTCCTAATTGTGGACTTGCAGCTTCGTCTTGCTGCTCCATGAAGCCAAGTCCTGCCTGCCTGATTGTTTTTGAGATTCACCATTTGATAAATCATGTGGCTAGTCAAAGATTAATCATCTGGCTGACACTGACAGACAAGCTCAGTGGACCAATAGACTCATCATGAACTATCTGACTAAGATTATGCGATGTATCTCGAAAGGAATATGGAGAGACAAATAATACATTCCTAGGGTATTCTGGGAGGGAGAATTTGACCTTTCAGGTGCTATCACTACGTTCAGCGATATTAGAAACTCAGGTTGGACATGAAATGAGACAATAATCTCTCCTCATATGTGATAATCTGGAACCAGTAATGAATCTTTCTAGCATCCATCACAAAAGGATCAAGGCATTTGAAAGTAAACAAAGATCAATACAGCTGTCTATTGACATCTATTATGAACACGCTTGTCACAAAGGGTCATTAAATCCCATCCGTCCACATGCCCAAACAACCCATTCCGACATTGAACCTGAAATATCACCTATCTGATTGTCCAGTTTTACCTCCAGAAAATCATGGAAGCAGCCTCTTAGGCGTACGTGGGTAATACGCCGCAAGATGCACGCTAGGCAAGTTGAGGTACCATGCAACAACGCGGTCCAAGCCAATACCACCACCTCCATGAGCAGGGACACCGGCTTGCCTGAAGATATCTACATACTCTTTGATACCGGGGCTGTTGGGGTCGATACCCTTGGTACGAATACGTGCCTCCAGTTCGACAGGGTCGTTAATACGCTGGCCACCAGAGCAGATCTCCTGACCGCGCATGAACAAGTCATATGCATTGGTGACCTTGGGGTTGGCCGGGTCCTCCTTGGCATAGAACGGACGCGCGCTCTCAGGAAACTTGTCGAGGGTGTAGAAATCAGTGCCGTATTTCTTGCGGACGAGGGCTCCGAGAGCCTTCTCCTGGGGAGTGGTCATGTCCTCGTCATCACGCACGTTGCGGAACTCCTCAGGACCCTCCTCCCGGAGAAGTTTCTGGCCCTCAGCAAAGGTCAGACGTACGGTCTTGCCAGGCTCGGGGAATAGGAACTCCTCGCAGGGATAAACAGAGCGAACAAGGGCGATCTCCTTGGCACAGCGCTCCTTAATATTCCTGAAGATGTACAACAGGCAGTTCTCCAGCACATCCTGACCGCAACATTAACAATTGCTTCAAAAATCGGGAAAAGAGCAGGATAAGTTAACGTACCAGGACCTCATGATAGTCCTTCTTGATTTCCATTTCCATGTCGAGACCTGTAAACTCGGTCATGTGCCTAGGGGTATTCGAGTTCTCGGCGCGGAAGACCGGGCCACAGCTGAAAACACGCTTCCGACCGCCGGCGATCTCAATCTGCTTGTAAAACTGAGGAGACTGGGCTGTCAAGATGTGTTAAAATAAACATATCTTCTTGAGTGAAAGACTAGTCCTGTGCTTACCAAGGTAGGCCTCCTTGTCAAAGTATGGCAGACGGAACACATTTGCACCACCCTCAGAAGCAGCGCCAATAAGGCAAGGAGGCTCAAACTCCTTGAAACCCTGGGACCTCAAGTACTCCCGGTAGAGCTGCTTCATCTCGGCACGGATATCAGCAATGGCCTGCTGCAGAGGGGACCGCTTGTGCATGACTATGTTATCAAGATGAGTGAGCATCGAGGCAGCAGGAATACCAGCTGGCTCAGAAATGCTGAGCTTCTCGACTTTCTGCTCAACAGAAGCCTGCTGTTCCTCATCACTGAAGTTGGTAATAGGCCTGTTTGCAGCAGCGAGAGTCATGCCAAGCATAGCAGGGGCAGCGGCATGGAGATAGCACTTGGTGATGTGGAGCTCGTAGTTCGAGACGGTGCAGCCCTTAACCGGAACAGCGGGCTTTGCAACAGTGCCCTCAACAACGACGAAGCTCTCGGGGTTGATAGAACCAATCCACTTGGCCATCTGGCGACTGACTGGATTTCCCTCCGGGCTGGCAGTGGCAATGCCTTGGATTGACCAGTTACCCTCCTCTCGCAGCTCGACGAAAACCATCTTAGCACCCTGCATGCGGGCGTTCTGCAGCCAGGCCCGAAGCTCGACGGTCTTGCCAACATGCTCCTCACCAATATCCTTCAGGTGGATCTCAATGGCGTCGGGAGAGATTTGCTTCTCAGGCGACTCCGGGCCGTAGTTTTCCTTTGCGTTGTCCTCACTCTGAGCAGCGTTGGCAGCAGCCTGCTTTGCGGCCAGCTCAGCGGCACGGCGGGCCTTTTCGGCCTCCTTCTTAGCCTTGGCTTCCGCCTTCTTAGCGGCTTTCTTGGAGATCGTCGCGCCCTCACCCCCAGGGGCAGGCGCTGGTGTGCCTGCAAGAGTGCCGTCAGGGACCGCGGGCGCAGGTGTAGCAGCAGGCTCCGTCTTGGGGGCCTCAGCTGGAGGAGGAACGGGATTTGTGGGTTGTTGGTCAGCCATTGGAGCTGTTGTTGTACGGGTATGCGGTGACTAAGTTTGGGAAAGTTGGTAGCTGTTTTTGACTGATGCAGGAGAGAACCGATCTGATTTTATTCAAAGAGCTTCAATGGCGCGCGGCTGGGAAATTTAAGTCACTTCAACCGAGACCTGACACAGAATGAGAGGTGAGGGGCCGTCGCATCTTTTCGGCGGGGCATGGAGGGGCAAACGTGTGATCTTATCGCTGCCGGTGGAGTAATCGTTCCTTGTGTAACCCTAACCCACCGCTATTTCTTGCCAACGCCATGCCAGCCATAAAGACATTTCCATGATCTTGAGACAGTACAGCGTGAAGACTACTGAGAAGAGCGTGGCTATGTATGAAGCCATCTGGTGAAACATCTCTTATCCTATCATCCAACGATTGTAGCTCTATCTTTCAGCGAGGACGATTATGTTCTTGCTAAAAGCTTATCGTAAAGCTGGATAATACGATATCGAGGTAGCCTCTACTGAATTGAGCCCCTTAGCGCAATCCTTATCCATATCTTATCGTAAGGTAGTATGTACCCAGGTAGCTCTTGAGGACAGGCCTGCAAGCAATTTACGCGACTGTGACTTTGATCAAACTTTCTGATTTCATTAACCACCAAACCACCGCAGCGCTTACCGAGTCTTCACCCACGAAACAGGTTTCGCGAAAATCATGGGGCGCAAACGCAAACATAGGGCCATTGTGGCCGATGACAACGATCAAACCTCTACCCCGGGCAAAAAGCGATACCACTCCCAGAAGGACGACAAACCTGCCCGCGTCGAAGGCAAACGTGACCCTGTCTATGGCCAGCGATTTGCCTTCCCTGGCCTTGACAGCGATGATGATGCTAACCTGATTTTGGACGATGATGTCGAGCAAGAAGATAACGGCGACGTGCTCGCCTATCTTCGATCTGTCCGGTATGGTTCTTATCATTTCATCTTTGGCATCGATTAACCGACATTTGCTGAACAACACGTTTTCCACACACCAGGTGGCTTTGGCCACAAAACTTGAAAATATCTTGGGCTAATGGTAAGTATGTTACAGACAAGAAGCGAACAACGTCCCATCTGTCCTGGTAGCACCCAAAGCGGGCCCGCAACTCCCTCCTCACCTCCAAACCGCCGAAGACAATACCGATCACGGCATCTACAATAATGGTGTGGGCGACTCTCGCGGATACTATCAAGATGGCGCTTACACCGCTGCACCTTCTACTCCCTCAGTGGACAGCTCAGATCTCAACCTCGAATATGGTAAATGCGACCCGTCCGACCCGGACCAGGTTGCTCGTCTCCGAGCACTCGCACGCAAGTCTTACTATGATGCTATCCTCAACCGATTCCTCTCCCTGCGCGCCGTGCTTCATCGCAAACCCCCGCCCCATCTTATCGACGCGCTGCCGCGTGAGAATGGTACATTTGTGGGTTCTTTTGGCCCAAAGACTCCAACATTTCGTGTCTGGTCGCACCGCCTGCGGCATACCGATCCGCATCCCGTACAAATCGCCTCGCTGGACACCCAGAGCGTCCTAAAGCTTATCCGCATTCTTCTCGGCGGCAAGTTCATGCGGCGCGGCCATGCTCTGCGCGAGCGCACCAGCCGCTGGATTTGGGCTCTTCTTGCGCGGCTGCCGCCCCGCGGAGAGCTGCGATTCTCCGACATTGGCTGGATACGGGAGCTGGGTAGGCGCGCCATTTTGATGATGGTCAGCTTGGCAGATGTGGAAGCATTACAGGAACAGGTCAACGGTGACTTGGAAGGTGAGCAGTTGGAGGGAGACGCTGATAACGATGCTGAGGAACCCTATGTGGCCGAGTTGGTGGTGGACGAAGAGGAAGAAGAGGTAGCGCCCAGAATACTTCGTCCTACTACCAAGTCTTCTGTGGCAATTGCATCAACTCCCAGGACCGACAGAGGGGAAGATATGGACACTAGCTTTGAAAAGAGCAAAATCGTCAAGAATGACACCACGAATGGTCCCAATGAGGACCCGAGCGCCCACATTGAAGCTGCTAAGGCACGGCTCCTCGCTCGACTTGAGGAAGCCACCGTCGCAGGCGATCAAAACAATCAAACAATCAATGAAGATGGGAAATCCGAAAAGAAAGGCGGGTACGATGAACAGCAAAAAGCTGTCGCTGTTTCAAGGACCCGACCTAGGAATGAAGAAGGTGAGGCCAATGAATCAAAGAAGGCTCAAAGCCTTCAGGCAAACAAAGCCAACGATAGTTCCGGTGCCGACGATGAGAGGCTCGAGCTAAACATGCGAGTCACTCTCAACATGATTCTCACAGTGGCTGGTGAGTTTTACGGGCAGCGCGATCTACTGGAGTTCAGGAATCCGTTTCCTGCTGTTTGAGAACGCCTTGATCTATGGGTGTTTCGCATCGCAAACGCCTGTTGTCCGCTTTGAAAGAATGACACCATCTCGCGTGTATGACAGATGTCTTTGTTTCTTGTTGCATGCGGAGTTCAATTGGGGGTAATTGACCGCAAAGAGTGACCTCAAAATCACACTTTAAGGCCTTATTCTGGTAAGGGGATCACAGCAACAAGCTGAGGATTGTGGGACATGTTGTAGGTTGGGGATAATTAATTATATATTGTTCGCTTGTGCTCACAAGACAAGCTGTAGGCAGCTTTCAGAAACGATAGTACTGAGCCTAACGCACTACTAAAACCTCTGTGAACTTCCACCAACAATGCGAGAAACTCCATGAGCCAACCAACGTCCAACTAGGGTGAGAAATACCGGCCAGTTATGGCTCCGGTATGATGAAACTGATAATCCATTACCCATGACAACCCATTATCCGAACACCAAACCACCAACGCCCAAAAACATGCAGATAAGCACACCACCGACCTATAACTACGTCTTGCTCCAAGGGATCCTCATTCGGAATCTCACTCTCATCAAGTATTTGTCATAACTTTGCCAGAATCAAGATGACAGGGCACATTCACTCGACATCCATACCCCCACTGCCCCTGATGCGATAGTCCAAGAATGGTGCCTCCTCAAAGTCATTCCCATCGACGATCATGAGGCTTTGTTGCTCCATTCCCTTTTGGTGCTGCTGCGCTAGCCGCGAGCGCCTAGGCACGGCCAGCACGCGCACATTATCCCAGCTCCCAGGCGACGGCACCACACTCCTCGGGGAAATCTCATCATCAGGCATGATGTTCCAACCCTCGCCCGTATTGAGACGGAATGGTCCCGCATGCGGGAGAGACAAACTGGATGGGTCGTTCTCTTCGTCTTCCGGAGTGAAGAAACGCTTGCGGGGCTGGGACGAGGTGTACGGAGTAGCGCTGCTGGCTGTGCTGATGACCGTGTCTTGGCTGCAAGAAAGGCCAGGCACAGAGTTTTCATCAGTGTCGTCGTAGGCCCGCGAAGAATAAGAGGGCTGATAGAGCAGGCCACCGACTTTATGGATGCCACAGAAAGGCTCAAGCTCGCGGATGGAGGAATTGTAAGATGTCTTGATCGGCGTCGATGACGGGGCGGATTGGGCAGAGGGAGCACTGACACCATTGTCTGACCACAAGCCCAGGCTGGTGTAGGTGCCGGTCTTGTATCCCTCAGGAATGGCCTTGCGCACTCGCATACCAACTGTCAACAAGTCGGTTTGAACTTGCGCCGGGAGAGTTGGGGCGTTGAGTGGATTGGTCTTGGTCGAAGGCGGGGCAGAACGATTCGACGATGCCGGGGACGAGATTCTTTCGAAATACGATGTGATTTGGCGCTGCGAGGGGTCGCTGGCAGCGCCAGCGAACTGTCGTTTGACGCGAGGACCAGTCATCGTGTGTACAACTTGATGATGGTATGTATAACCTGGGCTTGAATGAACGACCACTTTCAATGCTGGAAAGTCTTAAACTTGAATGCAAAGGTTGTGCAAGGCTGTCAGAAAGTCCGTGGAAGAGCAGATCGGACCAAGAGAACCCGGAAGGTTGGGCAAGTGCTGAGTGGGGACTCTCGAATGAGGAAGTTGCGCGTCGAGCGCGTCCTGGACGTGTCGGTGTTTAATTGAAATCTGCAAGATATGATTGGTTGACGGTGCCACTGGGTGGTCTTGGTACTGAGATGGTGGGGTTGCGGGAACACAGAAGCGACAAGGTGAAACCAGCACTCGGGATTCGACAGGCGGAGCTTCTCCCTTAAAAAGAGGGGCCCAGCTTGCCAAGGCGTTGCTGCAGTGATACGCCGGAATTATCCCGTCATGCAAGCCCTCCACACGGATATTCAACCCTGGTATCCTCTCAGCAAGAAATACCCTTAGCAGGGATTTATTTTGAAGATAGGAGTTATGAATGAGCGAACAGGGGTGCAGTGAAACACTTCGTTGGCACAAAGTCGTTGCCTGTGACGGGCACAGCAGTCAGAATCATCAGTTGTGGATACTCATCGACAGGAGTCAAGCAAACCAAGTTGAGTCAAACTAGGCTATGAAGTACGGATGCTCATGTATCAGACAAGGAATGGGTTTACGGAGTGCTGATTGACAAGGTGCTCCAACATGACTGGCTCTGACAATCTCTTCCTGGGGAATAGACGAGGGTTGAAGTACAAAGTAATAAGACCAAGTGCCTAAGCCTAACCCAACGTTGAAACTCATTCAAGGCATCATCAGTCATGTTTCGTGATATATCATGTCGATAAAATGGCATCCTTGCACAGCATCAAACACTGGATACCTATTCAACTCTGGTCATGGAATGTCGTCAATTTCGTCGCAAAGCGAATGCAAATTCCCGTTTCTCACCCATCACATCGGCGACGTCCCCGGCGATTCTCAGCAGTCCACATCATCGCACTGATCAATCTAACACCGGTCTGTGATAGACCGATCCGATCGATTTGCTCGTGAAATGCTTTGTGTCAAGTTATCCCCCAATGTTTTGTCATGACCGCCTGGTACAGCAAAAAAGACGAGACGTAGCAGAAACGGAGATCCAGAGAGAAAGTCGGATCAGTGGCTGATGCTAGATATCCGGACCCCAAACGCCCTCCCAAATTGCTTTGCGGGATGATTTTTGGTGAATCCATCCTCTATCCGCAAGGAGATTGAATTGACCATGGAGAGTAAATGTCTAGCCGCCCGACTCATAAACAGCCTTGCATGCCCCCGAAATGACTCCATTACCATGCCATTATGCCCAACCAAAGAAAGGAAAACAGCCCTAGGTAGACCGTTTACTTTCTCCGGAAGGAGCAGCCCTCAGTGAGCCGAGCCTTACCGCCAGTCGGCTGGCAGAGCACGTTGGTGCAGCCTTGGCAGATGACGACAGTCTGGGCGTGCGAGAAGACAGTTGTAATGGTAAAGCAGCCCGGGCACTTGACATCCATGAAAAAGGAGCGGGGAGCAGGCACGAGGGTCTGTTCATTTGTCAGTATCTCGGCAGACAGTTAAGCATTGATGTTGTCAGGGGCATACCTTGAGCTTGTGCTTGCGGGCCTCGGAGGCCGGGCTGGGGTTGAGGAGATCAACAGCGAGAACCTTAGAAAGACGAATGTGTCAGCGAGTTGTCAATCGCCATCATTTGTTCTCAGTCATCGTTATCGCTGCTGCCCATCCTGCCCGCCGATAGGTTCGATGTCGGTTTGCTCAAGGGCCTCGGGGCTCATAACCAACCGAGTCCAAAGTAGATATCGCCTTTCTTCTCCATCGCAAAAATGCCGTTTTCGACTTCGGTTTCTCCATTGCGTTCGATGTGCCGTCGAAGTCTACATGGGAGTTTTGTGTGCCGGTGATGCAGCATGGTGCGGGCAGGAGGGCTCATGATCGACAAATTCGGCAGCATTTCGAATCCTTACCATCTTGACTGATTATTTCAGTTTTCTGAAATGACGAGCAGCAACCTTGTCGATGAGATTCGATGGAGTTGGCGGTAGACTCTGGCTCGTTGATGGTTGCGGAGGGGATTTTCTCGAAGGCCAGCGGGAACGAAAGTTCAAGAGGCAAAATTTCGGTCTGTGAGGAGCAAATGGCAAAATTGGCTGGTCCGGGTCACAGCCGCTTAGGGCTTGAGCAAATGACCAATCAGAGTAAAGAAATTCCCCAGTTGGAGAACTGAAGTGGGGCCCAAACTTTGGGTGTTAAGGTCCACTAATCGGACAGTGCTTGATCACTGTGTATAGTCGGGGCTTCGGCGCTGTTTTGGATGGATTGTTGTCGTTGAAGCGTTGCAGCCGTTGAGTGTCCTTTTGATAAAAGCACCGATAGCCCTTGGATACATAAGTCATCAGAGTCTTTCCATATAACATGTGTCATTTATAAGACCCAAAACTGCGGTTTTGGTTGCTTGAATCTCGTCAATCACCCGAAGTTCAATAACGGGATGCCTGGAATCCATGCTATTGCAGACAGCTTCAATTAAGAAGGAAAGTGATTGTACTACCAAGGACTTGTTAACGTGATGTAAATAAAGATTCATAACATTAGTGTCCTTGGTTTACCTATCATATGGAAGGTCAGGGTTAAGTCACGCAGTCCCCTATGATGGTTGTGTTACACGGTCCTTTTACCCTTGAAGACCAGGATCTACGGCGGGGCAAGCAACGGAGGTGGGGTGGAGTACAGTTCAACACGAGCCTCCGGGAACCTTAGACAGCAATCATCAGGCAGCAAACAACTTCACAGCCATCTACGAGAACTGATACCAAAGAATTTAAACGTATCGACGCACAAGGACCTATAGTATCATTTCCATATCGAGAGTTTTCAATATCCAGCGCTATTAACAAACACCGTCCCTCAAAATGGCAGCACCCGTAGACCAACGCATCGCCGTCACTGTCGACAACCCTGACGCCGATACTGAATGGTCAGACCGACGCTTGCCGATGACACACCAACCCCCAAGCTGACTCACGCCTTGATTCACACAGGAACGACATTCTCCGCAAACACGGTATCCTTCCCGAGAAACCCCCCTCCCCGACACCTCTCATCGAGGAAGCCATCATTGAAGCGCGCCGCCTCGCACACGAGAACCGTCTCGAAGGCAAGGACCTTGACGAGCTCGATGAGCTTGAAGATGAAGAAGACGAGGCATTCCTGGAACAATACCGCCAGAAACGTATGAGAGAACTTGCCGAGCTGCAACAAAAGTCCATCCATGGCTCCGTCCATCCCATCTCGAAGCCTGAATGGGCGCGTGAAGTGACGGAAGCGTCACATCAAGGACCCGTTTTCGTCAACCTGACTTCTCCCCAGGGCGATGCAAACCCGGAGTCACGTGTATTGTCTGCGCTATGGAAGCAGGCGGCGCGTGAGTATGGCGAGATCAAGTTCTGCGAAATCCGTGCGGATCGGGCTATCGAGAACTACCCAGAGCGCAATTGCCCGACCATCTTGGTGTACAGGAATGGCGACATCGTCAAGCAAGTTGTCACCCTCGCAACAGTAGGCGGAGTACGCATGACCATGTTGGATCTTGACAAGATCCTCGTCGAGGTTGGCGCTGTGCAAGAGGGCGACTTACGTGTAGTTAAGCGGCGCAGGGAAGCTGAGGATGCCGAGGAGGAGAAGAAAGCCTCAGGCGGTGGATCAGGAGGGCTGAGGATCGGTGGTAGCAGAGCAAGACGGGGAGCCAAGGAGGACGACGACGACGACGATTCTGACTGGGACTGAGGGTTTCTGGACAAGGGATACGGGAGCATTATCTCCGTTGGTTTAGCCACTCAGCGTCTGCCCCATGAATTTTATGATGTCACGGGCAGGAAACACAACTATTGAGGGTATCCGACGCAACCAAGCAAGCAAGAAACAGCAGCATCGCCCTGGGGAAATTCTGGATGTGGCGGGCGGTTGTGCAAGTACAACAGGCCCTAGCCAACACACGTACCGATGTCGAAGCCCTCATGAAGGGATAAGGCCCGCTGTTCAGGATTTGGGATAACTCGCATGGTCGATCTTGTCTGAACACGGGGTCGACGCACCAAGGGTAGAGCTCCTATTACTCCATTACTGTTGCCACTTCTGTTTTGTAAAGGCGGCTCTAAAAGCATGAGGCGGCTGGATCAAGCTTTACTTAAGTTTAACTAGGTACCTCGGGCTGGTACTCGCCTGGTCGTAATAACCTTTTGTTTGAACCTAATAACTACGTAAATTTCATAATGGAGCACTAAAACCTTGCAACCCCCGATCATGAAGTGGCAAAGCAGTGGCGCTGTAGAACAAAGGCTCTTGCGCGCGTGCTTTAAAACGTAACACGTATGGGAGACCGGCTTTCATTATCTTCAGAACGGGAGAGGGCAACTTTAACCTCATCGTATGCCAGGAAGCAGATAACATCGACGTAGCTTCAAGGGTATTACATTGCGGCACTGTTGCATTGCCTACCACGGACCATCACAAAAGGAAAATGAGAAGCAGTTATTTCATTCGTGGATGAATCAAGATTCCTGCCCCTCCTAAAACCTTCCTGTTAACTCTTCCCGCCAATAACAGGAAGTCGGGCATGAGAAATCCCGAACGCCATCTCCATCATCTCCAGCCCGCATTAACATTATCCGACGACCATTACTCCGTCCTTCATAAGACCCCGAACCTCATTCACATCATCCCGATGCCAACCAACCATTCATGCCCAAGAAGCCAGAACGAAGAAAGAGGGGAACAGAAGAAGCCGTTCGCTGCATCATGTCCGGTTCAAATCATCAAAACAAACCAAAAAGGGTCGCAGACACTGACTTAGTGTGCCGCTTCGAGCGTACGCCCAACCTGTCCGACTAGACCAGGTTCGGGACGCGCTCATTGCTGCACGAATAAAGGCTGATGTAATTGTCGCCACGGGAAGCGCATCCCAGAATCATGCGGTGAGGATGGAAGGCGGTCGTGGCAATTGGTGAGGCTTTGCTGCCTTGCAAGAAGTTTGAGTAAGGCTCCAGACGGGTCAGCTCGTTACCGTCGAAGTCAAAGACCTTAACCATATGGGCAGATGTGCCACTGACGAAAAAAAAAAAAAGAAATTTGTCAGTTAACCATCCCTACAGAAGGCAACTTGGGAGGTCATGAAAACGTGTACTTACACAGCAAACACGGGGAGGTGTTCATGTGTGCTCGCCGTCCTTAGAATCTCCTTAGTACTCTGGAAGGTCTTGAGCGGCTGATCCATCCGAATATCCCATAGACTGATCTTGCCGTTTCTGCTAGCCGAAAGCAGCTCGCGCTGGCCACCACGTTGCATATGGACTGACCTGACCCATTGTCTGGCATCATCCTTCCACTTCCGGACCATAGCTTCGTGTGGGCGTAAGCGCGAATCGAAGACACGGATGGCGCCATCGCCAAAGCCAGCCACGAAGATGTTGCCCGTCATTTGATCTGAAGTCAAACTAGTCACACATGAGCCCGATCGAGCTGGGATCTCGTGTGTGCAGATCTCTTGACCGGCACTCCAGATGCGGATGACCCGCTCATCACCCGCGACGAGAACGCGGCCATTGACCTGAAGCCATTCAAAGACCATGCCGGAGTTGACATTGGAAGGGACCATATGAGTCAAAGCACGCCAAGCTGATGCAAGCTCAACCCGCTCATCGCTATCATAATTGTTGTAGATGCGGATGACACCATCCGAAGAGCCAGTCATGAGAAGGGCTTGGTCATCCTCATTGATGAAGCACAGGTCAGATATCTTGGTGCCCTCTGGGTTGCCATTGGAGAAGCGACTCAGGCGAGCATTTGTCTTCCAATCCCAGACAGTAATGGTATTACCATCGTCAGCTACTGCCACGCAATTCTCGAACTGGTGGAAGGTCATCTTGGACGGCTGGGTGCCGTTGTTGATCAGCCCAATTTGGTTATTCCACCTGTGAGTGCGAGCATACAGTTTTTGGGGCTGTGTCTCTCGGAGAACTGCTTCATTGCGCGACCGCCTCCAGAGCCGTTGGTTGTATTCATGGCTACCGGGCTCTTCAGCTTCCGGGGGCTTCATCTGAGGCTCCCGGAAGTATTCAGTAGACCACTCCAAGAAGGTGCTGACCAAGGGCAGAGTTGGCATTTCCTTAGGCTTCCGCTCTTGGTACCCGGGACTCAGGGGCTCTGGAGCAACATGGTAGGCAGCCGGCGGAGCCACCTGATCAGGCTTCTCAGGAAGAACATTTGCAGCGTTCAAGCCCTTCCGACTGCGTTGAGACGAAGACCTGTTCATACCAGGCGCCGAGGTAGGTGTAGATGAGACACTCGACGTCGAACTGCCGTCTGACGTGACACCCAAGAGAGGCCCAAAGAGATAGCTGGCAGTCCGTTTTAGCAAGCCTGCCGACGGCATCGGTTGTGCAGGCGCCGCACGAGTACCTGCGGCACTGCTCCTTTGACTGTTGTCACCTCGCGACACTTTGCTAGCGCGCCTGAGGATCTCATCCATGAGCGTCTGTGCCTGCGTGCCAACGGGAGAGTGCAGGAGCGCGTGATGAATGTAATCGACGATAGTCGTGGCATCTCGCTGGACTTCAGGGTGGGGGTCAACGCTCATGATGCACAGGTGCTTCCAGATGGCAGCATAGAGGGAATCGTGCGCAACACCGTATGCACTCGGTTTGATGGTGCCATCTTTCTCGCGATTCTCCGGCCGGGCATAGTGCAGGCCCATCTTGTGCTCGAGGCCGTCCTCAGGTGGGGGATACAGCATGTACTCCTTCTCCTCCAGCAGCTGCTCGTAGGCAGCAACAAGGAACTTGTTCTCGTAGCGGAGAACGAAAACCGACCAAAAGACCAACAATTCCTTGCGGACAATGGGGCTTCCGTCAGTAGCCATCTCAAGCAAGGCCCAGGCAATTCCTTCCTCAAGTCTGGCTACCTCATCCGTTACCTCGGGAATCCCCAGGAAGGTGGTCATAGCATGAATCATGGCAGCCCGGACCTCCGGGCACGAATCTCTGGCCAGAGCGGCGAGCTTCTGGAGCGCGTTTTCTCGAATGCCTCTCCACTTCGCCTCGTTGAAGTCCTTCCAAAGCTGGCTGATGCAGAGACACGACCACTGCCGCAGAAGCGGGTTGTCTGGATGCTCAGTGTGATAGAGGCAGGAAGTCATGATCTCCGTCGAGTTGCAGACAACCTGACCGGTCTTAAAGCCTTTGCACAGCATGGACAGGATGAAAGCGCACATTGCTTTGTGCTCGTCAATAACAGAGAGCCCGACAACGGGAATGGTCTCGTTTGGCCGCATAATGGACGAAAAGTAGGTATAGCCATTGTCCTTGATCAGGTCCTGCTGGCATGAAATATCGACAGCCAGGATACGTGTCCAAATGAACACCATTACTGGCTTGAGTTCTTGAGCGGCCGATTGCAGCAGCTTCAACACATAGGGGAAGATGCCAATGCTCAAGGCCAGCTGAACCGCCCATGGACCAAGATCGAGGAATCGTCCCAGTAGAATCAGCGCCCGCAGACGATGCTGCTGACTAAGGAGGACCTGAAGCACGACTGGTAACTGCTCTGGTGGCTTTTGAGCGGCCGCATCGCCTCGCGTGAGATAGATCTCGAACGCGGTAAGCTGCTCCGTGAAAAAAGTCGAAGGGACGTAGTCATAGGGAATGTTTTCCCTCTCCTTTCTCTCAAGCATTGGAAGTTGAGCAAGGGCCATGTCGACGGCATGGTCCCAAGCCTCCCACAGTGGATGCCGACGGGTATCAGGTAGCTCGGGATATGACTGGGGATGGCAGCCATAAACAGGCATGATGCGTTGAGCAAGGAGGAAATTCCGAAAGAGTGCGGCAACTAAAGACAATCAGCAAGGTCAGCACACGGATCTGAACAGTCCAGTGGGAGATTAGGAAAACATCAGGCTTACCCATCAGGTCTTGACGGAAGAACTTCCGGAAGAGGTCCCTTGGAAGCGTTGTCCAAGCAATAGTATCTGTAATTGCTGTAAAGATCCAGTTGAGCTCTCCGAGTGGCGTACGACGTTCCTGAAGCCTCCCGCCTAGCTTTCTTGCTCGCTCAGGTGTGAGCTTTGTCTTAAGAGGATTCTGTAAGACAAAAAACCACAGCGCCATCTCGATAGGGGTGGTCAAGCAGCACGTGAAGAGGTCTGCAGGGAGCATTGGATTGGTCGGCAGGTTTTCTTTAGAGGCGCAAGCAGCGAGGTGGATGTACGGCCTGAAGTTCACCTTCTCGTAGCTCGGATCTTTTGCCGCCTGCTCTTCCTCCTCTTTCTCGTGCCTTTCGACGAACTTGTGGTAGTTTTTCAGGATGTTACCTGCTTCGGAGCAGTCCCAGACGAAAATGGTCGGCGCCTGAAGCCACTGTTGGAGGTCATATAGGGAGACTGGAATATACTGGGTGTAGTTCTTGTTAAAGACCCAGATCTCGCCCGACGCCGTTGGCTTGGGGACTCCATGCCCGTTGTAATGGAACAAGACACGCTCGTCCTTGGCGTTGCGGCGAAGAGAGATGCAGAACTTTTTGGTCTCCTCGATGGACGGATCAAGGTACTGTTTGCACCGAGTGCGGATAGCAAGGGTTTCATATTGGCTCTGAAGAGCCTTGCCGATGTTCTCCAGAGCCTTGCTGACCGGAGGAATAGTTGGGTCTTGCCAGGCCTCGAGTTTGGCGCCCGGGTTTGTTCTAAGTTGATCTGGAGGCTCAACGCCAATGTTAAGGCAGACGGCAATTGCAGCAGACACGGTCTTTAGCCGATCGCGCATGCGCCAGTCCTGGATCTCGAAGGTGGGAGACTTGGGTTTCCCGGTTGTTTCATGACGCTTGTCGGTGAAGTACATGTACCAATTATTGGCAAGTTGAGAGATGATATCCTCAGACTGATAAGCTTCTTCGAAGCCATGTCTTGCCCCGTAGGCATACTGCTCATCATCCAAGGATTCATCTTGCTCATGGCGCAAACCACGCTCGCTCTTCGATCGAAGCAAAGGGGGTTTCGCCAGTTTCCCAACAGCACCGGAAGGCCCCGACTGTTCTTGGTCTTCATCTTGACCACAGTTTATTTGGCTGGCTGGATTAACACTCTCTTGTTGGTCACTCGGCGCGCTAGAAGGGCGGCGGTGGATCTGAACTGGTGGCACAGCCTCAGATATGCCGTTGGTAATTGGTTGTGCCGGTCTTGTAGGAGCGGCGTAAGCTGCAGAAGGTGGCATCGACCGCATACCTGTGTAACCATCTTGCTGAATGCCCGATGCCTCGGCATACTGGGCCTGGAGGTGGGAGATGGCCAGAGTGGTCTGGCGCATGAAGGCCCCAGGATTGCGAGCAGGTGAGGAAGCGACCGATATAAGCCCAGCAGAGGGCCTAGTAAGATGGACTGGGTGGTGTGGATGGTGATGAGCGTATTGAGCATTCATATTGTGAGAGCCACCAGGCTGTCCGTGGTTGATCTGGAATTGACCGGGCTGTTGTGGGGGACCTTGATGAGGGCCGTGGAGAGTGATCGCCGTCATAGCTGGTCGCGGCAGTGAGCAGAGCCTTTGACTCGGCCCCGTATATTAGTATTAAGCGGTCGTTGCTATTGCGATGGACGGGCCGATGGGGAGTAGGTAGATTGAAGCCGTTTTGACAGATGCTTAGAAGTGGTGGAGGGGCACCATGGTCCAAGAGCGCCGTCTCTCAAGGGTACTGTTTCCCGAGATTCTGTTTTGGAGCAGACGATATACGACTATGACTTGAAGTCAGAATATACAACAACGTTTCCGAGATGCAATGAAAGATAAAGTGCTGGCGTTTCTGAGAACATAGATGTGGAACAGGCGACCAACCTGAACCTGTTGGGGACGCCACAAAGCAAAGTTCCCGATGTCTTAATGAGTCGCAAACACGGCCATACACAGCGATAGGACGAAGGACGACCCCTCTTTGATGGAATAGAACTGTCAGATCAAGTAGGTAGTCCTCTGTTGTGCACAAAATCAGCTCTAAGAGCGGAGATAAAAAAGGTGAGCTTAGATGGATCGCAACCCGCTTGGCCGTGCTTGACGTCGGCACGTTGGCGCGGTCTTGAGCGTTGACTCCAACAGGCGCCAGTGTGGAGCTTCCTAGATCCATTTCTTGGTCTGACCATTACGCAGGTGGGGAGGGTGTGGCTTGTAACAAACCAATCAGCGTGCGTAGAATATGCAGCATTGGGTCGCTTGGCAGGTTGAAGCACGTGACAGGATATAGAGGAATCTGGTGGATTGCAAGCGCGCAGAGCGCCGGGAATCCAGAGCGCTGGATGAAAGAGTTGTTGGATAGTCGTTAGAGCCAGAGTTGACTGTGCCAACTGTTGATCAGATCTGTCAACAACGACTTAGAGTTTGTCAATATGGTGAGAATAAAACCACCCGCTTACTTGAAAAGCGCAGACGTATCTGTAGTAATCAACAACTCTGCAATTTGAAGTCAACCTCTTTACACACACCTAACCGCACGAGTACTTGTATCGTTGATTAACATTGTTGTCGATCTAGAAATCCTCAGCCACATATTTGTGATCGCTTTGCGACTTCTAACAGCTCTGAAATTGTGTTAGACTTTCCAAAGGCTGTGAGGGATCTCTTGGAGACAGTAGAGCACGCCATAGCATACAATCATAACGGATTCAATCTAACAGAGGTCACATACAGCGGTTAAATAGACAAATCAGTCGTAAGATAACCACCTATAAATGCCAGATTGTCGTGACCTCAACACATTATCTGATCGATCAGTAAGAACCTTTCAGAAAGCCAGGAAGCCTGGAGTTGGAAGTCTCTGACAGTTACAAAAGTAACTAGCAGGCTCACACAACTCAGGAGCGTATAAAGCAAAGAGAATGAGATATCTCGGTCGCTTCTTTCATCACCTGATGTCCAGAGTGCATACACAGTGTACATACAACCGCAGTTATAGCCCTCAGCGCTCGCTAAGAAACATGAAACAATGAGCCCGCCCAGGAAATTGAGGGATGTGACGCTGAGAGGGGCAGCCCGCTCGAAGGTTCACAGTACAAACTTAAAAAAAAATATATGCGCATAGTCAAAGACGACACAATCAAGTAACTTGCTCTTGGGACTGCATACCTAGCTGGGTACTTGATTCGGTGCAGGACAGCTAAACAACAATTGGCATCGAGATCTTACAAGGGTCTATTTGTTTGTGTGAGTCCTTTTTTGACGTACTCAAAGTTGCAGTATCTAACAAGCATGAATTGTGCTATGCTTTTAGTAGCAGGCTCCCCAGTCTTATGTAGGTCCTGTTGAGCATCGGTGTGAACTTGCCCCTTGTCGTAAAACGGCATAGGGACATGTATGTAAGCTGACCATTTGCTATCCAACCACTTTCACAGATGCTACTTGCTCAGCCAAAGCCGATGTTTCGGCTTAAATATGTTCATTTGATGGTCTGGTCCAGTGATTCAGCACCGCCATGGCTGTCGACAGGAGCTCTTGGCATAAATCGCTTTCGTAAAAGTAGCACCGTGGCTCGCACAGTCCAGCTTCACTGTGTAGGAAGATTTTTGGACATGACAGCACTTTGAGATCAGATTGCAAAAACTTCGGCACCCAAGAAGTAGGGTTTAGACGAGACTTCAAAGATATTTGCTTAAAACTCTGAAAATACTCAAGAGAGTTCAAGATATCGATGTCTGTCGGAGTATATCTGTGAGAAGTGGTCATTCTCCACGATCCTCAGGCTGTATCCCGCCAGGGCTGCGCGCCTCGCCGCGATTGGTGTTCTGGAAAAGCTCCTACCCCTGAACTGTTTGGCCCATCTCTGCCCCTTTTCAACCTTCGGACTGGACTTGCCCCGCAGACCCCTGGGTTACGGCGCATCTCATTGGTCGGCCACGTTAGTTTGCTGTGGAAAATCAGGTTTCCACCTGTCCCTTCCAATCCTCGCGCCCTGTTCAGTTGCTGAGCCTTGCAGCGGGCGACAGCAGCGCTTCACTGTGAACGGCGAGCTTCCACAGCTCCTCCCGCGCCCCGACCTTCACCCTGACAACCCCCCAACATCCCAGAAGCGATCTGCCCGTGGGGAAAGCTTCAATCCCGTCGTCAAGGTTCAATATCTTTGCCCCCGTCCATCATCCATCATCAAGGTCGCGGTCCGCATAGGTGGGCCGCCAGAGTCCAGTGTTGAGAATACAGTCGATCAGCTGTAAGCAACAGACAAAAAGTACACGCTCGAGCCCGGACGTGCGGTCGCGACAATCTGGGCCTTTGGCCACCGCAGCGCAATCGTCTGTCCGTTTTGCGTCCCAAAACCTCTGGACCTCCAGGCCTCCTAAGTCTCTCCTAGACACCCAGCTGCCTTCAAGCCAGTGTGCTCCCCTTTTTTTTTCCGTTGACGCGCTATCCCCTTTGGGTCTTCTGAGCATAGCGCCCTGTAGCGCTACGGACAAGGAGCCCCCTCGATAATTCTCGACGAGGAAAGAAGACAGGATACGGGTAAAAAAAAAAAAAACGAACAGCCGCAGACCCCAGCCGCTGCTTGCCAGACCGGACTGCTTGAACCACAGCACTACCAAAATTCGGGCTGCTGCCGCGCCGACTCCACTGCCGCCGCCAACGGATTCCGCAACGACGCCAGATGCTCTCCCAGCCATCGCTGGACTCGCTGCCCCCGAGCGTCGATTCCGAGTCTCTCACCGGCATTCTCGTCCGCAGTCCCGGTCCTCCATCCGTCAATATCGCTTGCCCACACCAAGCTACACACTGTCGCCCGGCGTGTCCCCCCAATTGAGAAACGCGAGGCGCTTCTCCCTGAGAGTCCGACACCGTCATCGCAACAGTTACCAGCCTGCTTCACCCCGACAATCACCTCAGGGCAGATCTCGGTTCTGGCGTTTCGCGATGGCTTTCCTCTTCAGAGGGAAGAAACACCAGGACCGGGCGCTCCAGAGCCGCGATGGCCCGCAGGGTCCTGGGTCGGCCATGGGCGGCGCTGCTGCGCGCGTGAGAGATGAAAAAGGTTCGCGGTCAACGCCGACTGGCAGTCTCCATTCCCTTGATAACGAAGGGAGCATGGGCAGCCCCGACCAGCCATATGGCCGCCAGCGTGGGCAGAGCCTCGATCAACCTCAACAGTCACAGACTTCGCCCCCTCAAATGCAACTCCAGCAACAATACCCCGGCGAACCACCGGTACGTTGTCGCCCAGTAGTCTTGTTGTGGCCGTGACATGAACCTCTTTTATGACATGTGTAGATAGTACGTATCTAACGTGAATGTTATTGCAGTACCGAAACGGTGCTCCTCCCCTCTCTAACAATCCAAATGCTTCGCTCTATCCATGGTCGCAACGCCGATTGACCTACACGACGTCACATCCAAGCCCATTTCCCCGATATGGTGCTGCTGTCAACTCGGTGTCCTCGAAAGAGGGCGATATCTATCTAATGGGCGGTCTCATCAACAGCTCGACCGTGAAGGGCGACTTGTGGTTGATTGAGGGCGGGAGTCCAAATCTGGCTTGCTACCCTTTGGCAACAACAGCCGAAGGTCCTGGCCCCCGAGTTGGCCACGCGGCTCTGCTAGTAGGAAACGCTTTTATCGTGTTTGGCGGTGACACCAAGATCGAAGAGACCGATATATTGGACGAAACGCTCTACCTCTTGAATACATGTAAGGCCCCATCTCCTCGAAAACAAGGCAGTATCTAGACCTGGGTTGCTTACTTCCTCCTCTCAGCAACGCGGCAATGGTCACGCGCACTCCCTCCTGGACCGCGGCCTACCGGTCGCTACGGCCATACATTGAATATCCTAGGCTCCAAGATCTATGTTTTCGGTGGCCAGGTGGAGGGACTCTTCATGAATGACTTATCAGCATTTGATTTAAACCAGTTGCAGAACCCGAACAACCGTTGGGAGATTCTTATTTCCAACGATCCTGCTCCTCCCCAAGGAAAAGTGCCCCAGCCCAGAACGAACCACACCATGGTGACGTACGGCGACAAACTATACCTGTGAGTTGCTATTTCTTTTCTCCGATGACGGTGGCGGCGCTTGCTGAGACTTTCTAGGTTTGGTGGCACAAACGGATACCAATGGTTCAACGACGTCTGGAGCTATGATCCTGTGACCAACTCCTGGACCTTGCTTGACTGCATCGGGTATATTCCGTCCCCTAGAGAAGGCCATGCTGCGGCTCTCGTCGACGATGTCATGTATATCTTTGGCGGAAGGACCAAGGAAGGCGCAGATCTCGGTGACCTTGCGGCGTTCAGGATTACGACTCGTCGCTGGTACACGTTCCAGAACATGGGACCGTCGCCCTCTCCCCGGTCCGGACATAGCATGACAACAGTTGGGAAGACGATTGTGGTTCTTGGTGGTGAACCAAGCTCACCAACAGCATCCGTAAATGATTTGGCGATTGCATATTGCCTTGACACAACTAAGATCCGGTACCCCAACGATTCAGGTGCCAGTGGACCGAGAACGCGCCGTCCGAGCGATGTCACCTCGCCGAGCTCTCGTGGTGCGGCACCATCGCGCGATGGTTCAGCTGGTGCCTCGGAAAACCGCAGGTATACCGGAGTTCCCAGTAACAATCCTTATCGATCTCCGCCTGGTGGTGAATTCAGTCCTCCCAATGGCCATCCTTCGGGGCCGAGTAAGGTGCCGAGATCAGGGGGTCCGACTGGCCCTTCTGGGCCCTCTCCTCAGGGACAACCTCCGAGACCAACCCAGGTCGGTGCCGTTCCTCGCCCACGAACAGCATCACTAGAACGCCAAGAACAACCTTCACGGGGTTCTCCTATCACGTCTCCTGTATCCCAGCAACAACAACAACAACAACAACAACAACAACAACAACAACAACAACAACAACAACAGCAGCAACAACAACAACAACAATCCACAATCCCTAAGGAGAGTGATGACGTTGCTGCCAACGGTCGTCGCACCCCGAATCAGAACCCGCCACGGTCTTCATCAAGACAGGCGGATGTTCAAACCCCAGATGCTGCCAAGCAAAAGCCACCCAAACCCTCTGGGAACCAAGGGCCCTCTGACAATGCTACAGACTCGGCACCCAAGCAAGTAGGCCGACCCGTGTCCCCTCCGCCCCCGAATCGTCAGAACAGCAACCCGCTTTCAAGGAGATCATCGACGAGGAACTCGCAAACCGTCGCTTTGCTGAAAGAACTAGACGCAGCGCGGAACCGGAATGCATGGTACGCTACTGAGCTAGAGCTGGCGCGTAAGAATGGTTACATTCCCAATGTGTCCCTTAATCCGGCCCTTGACGGCCGTGCCATGGATGCATTTGACGATGACGATAAACCGCTCATCGAAGCCCTACTAGCCATGCGTAACGAGCTCGCCAATGTCCAAGCATCTGTTGATAAACAAGCCGTGCTGGCTGCCAAGCAGATTGCCGAGGTGGAGAGGCAACGAGATGCTGCCATCCAAGAAGCAGCCTATTTGAAGGCTAAACTGGCCGCTCTTCGCGGAGGCAGCACGGCTGGCACTCCGCAATTCGACGAAAAAGATGCCGAGGATCGCATCGGTGAGCTCAGCAAGAAGCTTGCGTTTGCGCTTAATTCCCAAAAGGAACTACAGGATCAGCTGGACCGCCTTACCATCGAACATGAAGCGGAGAAGAAGGCAAGGAAACTCGCGGAGGACACTGTCACTGCGGCACAGAAGAGATTGGCGGAGCTGGAAACTTATAAGCAGCAGGCCAGCTCTGATCTCGAAAGATTGAAGTCGGAGCTTCATCTGGTGCAACGGGAGGCTCGCGAGCAATCGGTCAATGCAACCGAGGCGCTTGCGAAAATTGAAATGTTGCGCATTGAGAAGGAAGCGTTAGAGCAGAAGTACAGTGAAATTGTTGGGAGTAGCAAGGAACAGTCTGAAACTTTTGAATCGCTTCGCCAGGCTGTGGCTGCTTCGGCAGAAACCAAGGCTCTGCTGGAACGCAGGTTGGATGAGGAGAGGGCACTGAGAGAAAAGGTTGAAGCCAAGCTTAATAAGCTCAAAGCAGAGCATGAGGCTCGGACTGCGGAATTGGTGGCGGTTACACAGCGCCTGAGGGATGCCGAGGAGTTGGCAGAACAGCATGCTAACGAGGCCCGCGTGCATCGGGAGGCTGTGTTGGCGGGCCTTGACAAGATCGCTGCCAGAGACGCGTCTAAGTCAGACAAGGTCGACAGTGAGCGACTCGCGTCCCTACAAAGTCAGATCAATGCTGCCAATGCATTGGTTAGGAAATATCAGCAGGAAATTGACAATGCTGCCGACAAGCTGCGTGGTGCCGAAGAGCGGATCGCAGGGCTCGAGGCCTACCAAGAACAAGCTAGCCGTGAAGGTGTCTCCGTCCGGCGCCAGCTCCAGAGCACGCTTAGAGAGGTCCAGTCTCTCCAGGCTACTAACGCTGAACTGAAGCAACAACTCGCCAAACAGCAGCTTGAGGCGAACGCCATGTTAATCCAGTACAATGCCCTTAAGGACATTTTGTTAGAGCGCGGCATTTCCCCGACGGCTGCTGCTGCGCGGGCACGCAGCAGTCCTCGCGGTACTCCTCGCGAGGGATCGCCCGAAATGCGTCTACGCGAACTCGAACAACAGCTTGCTGAGGCCCGGAGTGCCCTGGAGGAGGCCAAGGCTCAGGCGGCACTACAGCAGCAAGAGTCGGAGTCTCTCTATCGGGACAAGCTTGCACAGCTCGAGAACGACTATCAGTCTACTGTCCACTATGTCAAAGGTACCGAGAAGATGCTCAAGCAGCTCAATGAGCAGCTTGCCCGGTACAAATCCGAGAACAATCGGCTCAAAGAGCAGGTTGTCGAGCTCGAAGACAAGCTTTCCACCGAAAGGTCGGCCGCAAAATTGTCAGACGCGCCCGCAGATTGGGAGACTCGGCAGCAGCAGCTCCAAGGAGAGATCGACCGTCTGCAGGCACAGCTGCGCGAGAACTCTCAGAAGTTCGAGCAACAGATCACGTCGATCCAACAGGAGCTGGCCGAAGTCCAGAAGGAACGCGATTCGGCGCTGGGAAAGACAGAGGAGGCCGTCCGCCGTCTCGAGACCACGCGCCGCGATCTCGAGACCCTGCAGCAGGAGAACGCCCGGCTGGAGCGTCGCGCTATCGACGCGGAGCAAAAGGTGACCACCCTGCTCGACCAAGTCGAGATGAGCGTCGACAACTTCCGCCGACGGAGCGGCCGCCAGGCGACAGATTCGGGGACCTCTGGCGAGACGATCAGCGCCATTGCTAGCGCCAACGCGACCAACGGCGGAGGGCCGGGCCACACTCGCCAGGAGTCGCTCACCGATGTGGAGAGCTTGTACAGCAAAGGTGACGCTGCCACTCTGGCGAGCCGGCGCAATAGCTTGGGGCTGGGCGCCAGTATCGGGGATGCTCGCAATAGCGCCGCACTGGACAGTCTCGCGAACGAACTTGAGAGCCTGCGCAGCCATTGGGAGCAGAGGAATTACCGGCTGAGCAACACATTTGATTTTGACATGCCCACGCCGACGGCTGCTTCTCCTGCGACGGCCACAGCCGGTGGTGTTGCACCTGGAAACGCTTCGGCTGGGCTGAGCGAGAGCCTGGCTGATTGGAGGAAGAATAGACTGGAGGAAGAGCAGCGGGATTAATGTTCCAGGAAATGGGACCTTGGATGAATTGTTGCAGTGTGCTTGGGAATTGAAACCTTTGCGGCTTTGGGTTGTCACTTTTTTATTTTCTTCTGTTGTATAGGGGAAGCAAGTGATTAATAATCTTGTGTTATTGGTGTTGGCTGTTACCTGCGGGACACAGTTTTCTCTTCTTTGGGGGATGGGTGAGGTATTATCTCTGCTTGTCATTGTTCCTTTCAAGCCTTTTGTGGTCGATTTACATCATACCACCAACGAGGTTGCCCGACTCAGTCATTCCTCTTCCCCCTCAAACCCTTCCCCCCCCTTTTTTTTTCCAAAGTTCTCTTGATTCCCATGTGTTTGTGGTTAGGCTGGCTGCAAAACAGGCGTGCCCAGCGCGCATTAATCGTCCTTTGTTTTTCCACTATTGCTTTTCAGTTGACTTAGCTCTTTTGTATTACGATTATATATACGCTGGTGATGGTGAAGGAATGTTGGAAATGGATGATGTATGGATGTCTGGATGGTTGAAATGAAGCTGGCGAAGGAATGGTTTGGTTGGACTTGCTCTTAGACTCGAGTAGGTTTGTGACAGACCCAGTTGGTTTGGGCATTGTCAGCCAAGAGGGGTTCAAGGCATTTTGCCTTTTATTCTGTTTTCTACCGGAGCTAAGTAAATATACAAGGGCCTTTTGTCTCAGTGCTGCTACCTATTGTAAGGGTCCTGCTGCCAGTTGAACAACTATAATTCACCAGTTTTCACTGGTAATCTTCTTTACACTATTATGTTCGTGTTGCCTATTCAGCCGTTGGTCTATGTGTAAGCTCTTCTGGATTTTGCCTGACTCCATCACTTTATGGGCACCTCATTCGCTAGCCAAATGCAACTGTTAGAATAACTCGAGACCAAGCAATTGAGCGTTGAGCTGTTGTTTGAACCCCCACTCCTTAGCGCAGCGGGACATCCATTGGGCACCTTGGTCAAAGCAAATGTGTCCTTCCGCTCGCTTATAGACACGTTTTTACATATTGCAGTGAAACCGAGTTTTCTCATCTTAACCAGTCAATTTTTCCAAAACCAGCCACCGTACCAAGATCAGCAGTGAACGAGGTGGGGCTTTCCGAAGCTTTGTTGTCGCTCTTGAACGCCTTTTCGGTTCTGTGCGAAAAGCTTCTGAAAACGAGAATCCCCTCCCACCCTCTTCCACATACACCTTTGCTCTAGAAAATCTGTGGTAGTGAACAAATCAATATCTAGCCAAAACAGAGTATCCTCATCAATCCTCTACCCGAGACCAATCACGTCACACCCCATAAGCAACCATGGCCCTCTCCCCAATTGCGAGGTCAACACTTCAAGCGGCTCTCATCAGTGCCATATCCAATATCCTCGCTCAGTTTATTGCTGCTCATCAGGCTGGGGTATGCTTCTTCTGCAGTTTTGTGGTATACCTGATTCATGGACTGACTGGATTTTAGCAACCTTTTGCCTTTAACCCCATCCCAACACTCCAATACACACTCTACGCTTTACTTTCTACCCCTCCAAATTTCATGTGGCAGGAATACCTCGAGTCCATATTCCCTTCTTACACTTCTCAGGAAGATGGGGATAACAAGAGCGAAATTAAGCGGATGCAAGAACAGCCTCGTTTAAACAAGATCAACACTCTTATCAAGACCATTTTGGACCAAACCTTGGCCGCTGTCCTGAACAATCTCGCATTTTGCCTGGCGCTGGGCGGGATGCGGATGGGTATGGCTAAACAGGCAAGCGAGTTTCTCCGCCTGCAACAGCAACACCATTCGCAAAACCAGTCTCCTGCTGGGAGCTTTATTCTCTCACTGTTACTGCTGCTTGAAGCTTTTTCGAAGACGGGGGGTCCGATGCGGTATGAGGACGTGAACTGGGCTGTGGTCTGGGAGCAAGCGAAGAGTGAACTTTGGGGGCTCATGATCGTTAGCTGGCAGTTTTGGCCATTGGTCAGCGTGGTTAACTATGCTTTCTTGACGAGCGTAGAGGCGAGAACGCTGATAGGCAGTTTGGCTGGTTTGGCATGGGGTGTGTATCTGAGCCTGTATGCAGGGGGTAACTGAAGCGGGTGGACAGGATTGAGAAAGAGAGAGGGGCTACTATTGCTTTTATGCATCTTGCCCTCTTTCTCATGACATGGATTGATGACAAAACATTGATTGCTGGAACAACTCGCAATACGGGTTGAGACTTTCCAATCTTGGACCAAGAGAGATTTCATGCTTAGTGATTCTTCAGCATTATGACCTTCGTTCTAGAGCTATTCTAAGTCATATACCCGTGCCCCAACAACCCGAACTATGGAAAATGGAAAGTGTAGAGATCCCTCACGTGACGAGCCAGCCATAAGAAATCGTGCCTGCGCGGCATTCTTCGGTCCGTCGTCCTTCCATGTCTAGCAGAGGCCCAGCCTGGGCTCGGAGAAGAGAGACGTAACCATCATGGACCCAGAGAAACACCAAGAGCAAACGTGACGCTAGCCCACATCATTATTCAGGTACAAAGCAGGCAAGTGAAGGAGCACATAACCGGTACCCCTTCAGCAGCCCGGAATTAGACAACACTTGCGCTATACATGTCTGTATCATACAAGCCAGTGTTTGGTGATACTTCTCTGCAGGTGCCTGCCACATCAACCCCACATAGTTTGACATTCATGGCTGTCGTATTTGAGTAGACAGCAGGAAAAGCTGTGATTTCATGACCGGCAGAGGATCCACATGAAAAAAAGTTGGACGATATAGGAGTAGAAGAAGAGGAACTGCGTTCGCTGGTTCCTCTTGGCGCGTGAATCAAGTGGGTGCATGGTCTGCATGGGATTCCCCCTGTCGTTATTGTTCTCAGGGAGGAGGACATATTTCAAGGAACGCATCTGTCATGTCTGTTAGTCTCTGAAACCGTTCAAAGGATATAGAGACCGAAACGTACCAAAAACAAAGAATTGGCCAGAAAGGTGTAAAGAAACACCATCCATCCAACCCAGCCACCGGTTCCCTTGCCACCATTGACAATCTCAGCAATAATGATAGTCACGTTGATGCCGACAAACTTGTATCCTGAGTATGCCACCAAGTCCAGCAACTGGCTCTCGTTGGAAATGCTCAGAAGATAGCAGCCAAGCTTCAGGCCGAGAATCTCGACGATTTGGACTACTACCGCGGTGGTCGCAATGTAGCCAAAAAGCTCGGGCTGGAACTTGCCGCGCAAGCCCGAGATTAGCGCCTGGAGGAAGATATATGTAACCAGCGACATGACTGGGATGTACATGTCCGGACTATTAATGTCGTCGCGCGGCGGCAAGTAATACCAATTCTCCTGACCGGGGCGACCACCTCCTCCAGGGGCCTGACGGCGCGTCCACGGCTTGTGTCGCCAGGGGAACAGGACCAGGAACAGTTTTGAGAGGACGTAGCTGTTGGTCACATTGAAGTAATGCTTGAGGGCGGTCACGTTCACGAAACGGTTGACCTAGCAGTCATGTTAACCATAGTTCATCCTAAGCAAGCCCTGGGTACTTTGATCCTACGTTTTGCTCAAAGTATTCTTGTCCATGGCGGAATGCAGACTGGCCAAATTGTGTTGCGATCTGGGCGGCAGGGTCGTTTATGAAATTGGCATAAGGCCCAAACATTCCGGTGCCCGACGGCGCCTGGTGCTGTGGCTGAGGTTGGTAGGGGCTACCATCGTACGAAGATGCTAGCGGTGGTGGTGACCGGAGTTGTGGGACAGTCGAAACGTGTTGCGGCACGGGGTGGTGTAGCGGGGGCGAGTGGCTGTATGTTGGTCGCTGCATCGTCGGAGAGTTGTGTGAAGCTGTCGAGGGCTGGAGGGTCGACGTCGAGCTGAGTCAGGTCGCCAGAAGCATCGATTGTCAGAAACAGAGTAAAGGGTCCTATCTCGCGATGCTGGCCCGAGGGTGTGGGGTTGCGTCGGATGTTGGATGTTTAAGCGTGGTGTTTCTGGACATGTGTTTTTAGGGAGCTCCTTCGCTGACGTCCCCCTGGGCTGGAGCTTCGGCAAGGCCAGAAAGATTGGCTGGAGCCTCCCGGTCTTGGCAGAGCAGGCTGAGCGGGACTACTAATGACGCAGCACACTGATCCTCCAATCACGACCTGAAATCTTGTCGATAAACTATGAGGCCGCGCCGTGTCAGTGGCGCCGCGACGACCCTTAGAAAGAGGATCCAAGAGTTGACCAAGTGGCAGCTTTGAGGGATCGCGCAGCCTATTTCCAGCTTCCCACATCAAATCGCACAAGGTCGACGTCTGTGCTTGATCGCCAGTCCGAAATGTTGGATGCATTTGAGATTTTAACCACCTCGGGTGTGGTTCTCTGGTCCAGGACCTATGCACCCGTGAACCCGTCGGTCGTCAATGATTTTATTACGGATGTCTTCATTGAAGAGAAGAGCGCGGTGGCGGGCTCCAAAAATGGCGGCTCTGCAGCCTCCAACCCTCCATACAAGCACGACCAGCACAGTCTACGGTGGACATTCGTGAAGGAATTGGGTATCATCTTCGTTGTAAGTGTCCTGCACTTAGGAGATAAGATGTCCCACAGGATGTATGGCATACAAGGTGCTGACTATCCTGGTCGCAGGCTGTCTATCGTTCTTTACTACATCTTCCATGGGTTGACAAACTTGTCGACAATATCCGGGCCATTTTCGTCAGCCTATACAGCGAACAATTTAAGAGGCCTAATACCACGATTATCGAATGCATCAACTTTGACAAGTATTTTGACCAGCAGCTGCAGGAGCTTGAGCAGACGGGTTCTAGGGTTGATGCGCGCGTACCCAAGATTGAGGCACACTCCGCAGATGAAGAAGAGCAGCCTTTTGTTCCATCACCAGCGGGAAAATCTGAGCAGAAGGCTCCTATTGAGTCAATCTCCCAAAACCATTCGCGCCCTACCACTTCCAGCACAAGCCACCTAGTCGTGCCGAGACCAGGTCCCGGGGGCAAGTTGTCAAGAAGGGCCCGAAAGCTTCAGAACAGTAACTCGGCGCCTGCTTCTTCTGGCGATGAGGCCCCGTCGCGGAAAGGCAAACAGGGCAAACTTGTCAAGCGCGGCAGGAAGTGGGATGCAGATGGGTTGGCCATTGAAGATGACGGATCGGATGTTCAACTTGACTACTCAGCGCCTGCCTTGACGAGCGACAGTGAGGCTGAGGCCAGTGGGAGGGCAATTAGCATCGAGAGAGTGGATGCTTCAACCATGGGTTCGAGAACTAAGGGGAAGTTTGTGCTCAAGGATCTGGGAGACGAGGTCCACTCTATTTTGGCAGACGCGGAAGCCAAGAAGAATGCTGAAACAAGCTCCGAAGCTTCGAGTGGCATTGTTGGCTCCAGTTTGAACGCTATTGGTGGCCTTTTCAGGAATTTTGTTGGTGGGAAGGTCTTGACGAAGCAGGATTTGGAAAAGGCTATGAAGGGGATGGAAGAGCATCTTCTTAAAAAGAACGTTGCCCGTGAAGCCGCGGTGCGTCTTTGCGAGAGCGTTGAGAAAGAGCTGATCGGTGTCAAGACCGGAAGCTTTGAGAGTAGGTCGACTCCGAAAGATCATGCTCTACCATAATGGCACAGTCACTAACACCATTGCGCGCAGGCATCAGCAGAACGGTCCAGAAGGCCATGGAGGCATCTCTCACTAAGATGTTGACGCCAACCTCTTCCATCGATCTCCTTCGCGAGATCGACTCGGTCACATCTCCCCCGCCCACTTCGGGTCGCCAGCGGCGGCCCTATGTCATCTCCATTGTAGGCGTTAATGGCGTGGGAAAATCAACTAACCTGTCCAAGATTTGCTTTTTCCTGCTGCAGAACCAGTATAAAGTTCTCATTGCCGCGGCTGACACTTTCCGGTCCGGTGCGGTCGAGCAGCTGGCTGTGCATGTACGCAACCTCAAGGAGTTGACGGCCCGCGAGGGTGGCAGGGTCGAGCTGTACCAGAAGGGTTATGGCAAGGATGCTGCGGCCGTCGCCAAGGACGCCGTTGTGTTCGCCGCCCAGGAAGGGTTTGACGTGGTGTTGATCGACACGGCTGGTCGTAGACACAATGACCAACGGCTGATGTCGTCACTCGAGAAGTTTACCAAGCTTGCAAAGCCCGACAAGATCTTGATGGTTGGTGAGGTAAGTTATGCTTGTTATTACGTTCTCTATGAGAGATATGTTACTGACCTGAAGCAGGCTCTTGTGGGCACAGACTCCGTGGCACAGGCAAGGAACTTCAACGCCGCGTTTGGCGCCGGCCGTTCACTAGATGGCTTTATCATTTCCAAGTGCGACACTGTAGGCGATATGGTTGGAACTTTGGTCAGCATTGTACATGCAACAAACGTTCCTATATTATTCGTCGGTGTTGGGCAGCACTATTCAGATCTGAGGAATTTTTCTGTCAAGTGGGCAGTTGATAAACTCCTGAGTAGTGCGTGACTGCTCAACTTAAGATAATCCATGTGCGGCAAGGTTGGAATACTAGATAATATATGGAATTTTTCAGCTTTGCTGATCCAGTAACAAGCTCTCCTGAATAGTGATTACTTTAATAATCTTGTCTTTTTGAACTACTGGGCCGGCGTGTCGGTGTCAGCTTGCAATCAGCCCATCCTCGAGTCTGCTGATGGAGGGGAGCGTAGGACAGACCGTAAAACCCTTGAGACCAGAGTCAGGGTCTCAGGGATAGGGTTGATTTTTCAAGATGGCGCGTCACGTGTTTACGTGAAGCTGCGTTGAAGGCCCCGCGGTCATTAGCGCGTCGCCCATGCAGCTGAGGAATTACGTATACTTCCCTTCTTTTACCACCGACTGCATTCGCCAGCTACGGCGCCATGCCAGTTCCCAATGGCATCCGATGCTCTCACAAACCCTGCTCAGCCGGGTCAGCACTCGTATGCTGACTCAGCAGGTCCTGCAGGCGGGCCTCTCCCTTCTGCTGCCCCTCCACCCTCGACACTTGCTGCGCAGCTCGTGGAGAACATCTCGACTTCAAGCACCAGGCTCACACGACCCGACGAGACTAGCGAACTGAAGCGCTTGTTTGCTGCCATCGAAAAAGTCAAGAATGACCCAAGCTGTTTGAAGACTCCTGAGCAGCGTCTTGAACATAACCACTTGCTCGTCTATGTTTGTGGCAGTGTCCTGCTCGATAACCTGAAGTTGGACGATGCGTTCGCCGATCGTGAGCGTCTTTGCAGCGAGACATCCCGCGCCATAAATTTCCTCAAGGTCACAATTCAAGAGACGCCCGCGGTATTGAAATGTACCACCGATGGGAGGACTTTCATCCACCGCGGACAGGAGCCGCTGTGGGTTTGGATCTTGCCTAAGGTGCTCCGAGTTCTAGGACATCGGAGATTCATCTCTCTCTCAACAGAGATAAAGAATTTTTGTTGCGAAGTCTTGAAGTTAGCCATGGGGAATGAGAAGCTATGGGACTTGGCTCCGTTGCTGTTGATTTACCTTAGGACAAACCTAGGAGGTATGTAGGCCTTGTTTACATGACGTCATATCGAAGTTGCGCTAACGTATACGCTGTATCTAGCCATTCTCGCTCGCTATAAGTCTTCGGATATGACAAACTTGCAACACGGCCCTTCTGCGATCACCCTTCCTCCCAACGTTTTTTTTGAGACCTGGAATGGCAGTGCACCACACACTTGCACCTTCACTATTCCCGACGGTGAACATGCTCTACGACATGCGGTTACCCTCGCTACCATCATTGCTGACGTGTCCATCTCAAGGACACACGAAGTTCAGCAAATTTCCCCTCATGATCAACAGTTAGCTTCTCTTTTAGATTCCTTGCAATCCCTGAGCTCTCTCTTAGCTGCCTGGCCCATGCCGTTAGGGATTGGATTGGCACCCATGATTCAAATCCCTCTCGATTTGGCTGAGGCCTATAGTAATTGTCGGAGAGTAGAAGGAGTTTTGAGCCACAAAGCCAATACATCGCTGGTATTGGTGTGTGCCAGTTTCTGCCAGGCTTCAGGCTACCTGGCGGCTGAAGATGAAGACGGTGCATCTTTGAGGCGTGTCTTCTGTTTAGCTCTCGCTCATTTGGCAAAAGCCTCTACCAACCATGAACCTACGGCAAGGCTCGTGACCTCTGTGCTACTTCCACTGGCACAACGACTTACTGCCGACAACCCTGCTTTGGGTGCGAGCACTGATGTTTGGGTAAGTTCCAAGTCGCTTGCCATCTGCAAAGTATAGAATGTCTTACAAATAGCCAAGAGGTCTGTTCAACTTCTCGTTCGCACAGTAGCTGGGTCAACTTCGCCGGAGCTCAGCGAGGAGATTGCAGCAGACAAGTTCATCGATACTCAGTTGCGTCGGCAGGTTCAGAAGCTGCCGCTTAGACGGACGCGGGAACAGCTTGAGCTCCGGCCTGCCAAACGCAAGAGATCCGATAAGGGACCATCATTAATGTTGGACGTAGCAGGCCGCCTGTGTCGGTTGGTGGGCGCTGATCCTTCCAGTCAAGTGGATGCTCTGGAATCTCACATAATGTTTGTCTCTTCTTCTTAGAGTTGTTGAATCTGAAGCTAACAACTACCAGGGAACGATACCCTCAGCTGAACGAGGATGATCAATGCTATCTGATTGATCTCGTCTCCCGGATCCCCTGTGTCGCCGATGAGACCCTTGAACTTAGGAAGAGGAGCCTGTCCGCAGGTGGGAACTTCCATTGCCCTTCATGCTCCGATGAATTGATTTTGTCTCCTGCACCATCAGGTCGACACCAGGAAGTCAAGCATCTTGGCATCACTCTGTTCAGCAAGATAATTAAACTCCCGAGATTCATTGAATCAAAAAAGCCTCGGGTGTATGCCATGATTTGCCTGCGACGCATCGCAAGGCATTCAACGGACGAGGATTTTTGGGATCTTGAGAAGTCCGACCCTGGTCAGTGGTGCCTGCAATCGCTGAACAGCTCCATCCGAGAGCTTCGCATTGCCGCTGGCAGGGCCATTCCGGTGTTCATCACGGAGCCCGCTTTGGCCACGATCAACAAGGAGGTTATCAAGCGGAATCGTACCACTGTCTTGGCTTTCTTGCGATCTCTTTCTGAAAAGGAGTCCCCTCGGCTTCATGAGACCTGCATCATGGCTTGGGCACAAGTAGGCAGAGTAGTCGCCGATGACGAGCTCAATCTGGTTGTCCTCAAACTTGTCGAATATTTGGGGCATCGGAATCTGACAGTGTCATCCTTCGCCTTCAACGAAATAATTAATCTTGCCGAATCTAGAGGCCAATCACCATCACAATTGTTTGAGCCTTTCTGGTCTAACCTCGGTTTTGCTGTTGTCAAGGACCTAATGACCAGGCCCCAGACAGCACGGATGGTTGCCGACCTGCTTCAACTCAGTGTGCCGGAACTTTTGGAGTTATTGCAGAAGCATGCCCTTCCTTGGCTTGTCCTTACCAAAAAGCGCGAGGTTATCCGAAAGATTGCCGAAGCTCGTGGCGAGAAAGAAGAATGGCAGCCGTGTCTCGATCAAGGGAATCTCCCCTCGATCCTAGCCCTCCTTTTGATTCAGGATACACCCGATGTTGCTACCCATGCTATGTCTTTACTTGGACATGTTTCTGAGAAGATTGCCAACAGTGAGCTAGTAGAGCTCCTAAGAACAGACCCTATAACCATTGCTTTGGAGTTGTTCAAGGCCGCGGCTGATTCCAATGAGAATCGGAAAACAAGGGCAAGTAGCTAACGCATCCTTCTATGTTGAACGGAGGAATAAGGACTAACAATGCGTAGGTCAAAGCTGCTCTGACCACCATGGCAACCCTTCTGTTAGGAGATCAGAACGACAAACGAGCCAAAAAGTCTCAAGTAATTGGGCGCTATCTTCAGCAGCACGCCCTTGGTTTAGCACAACGTCTGATCGAAGTGATAAATGACACCTTGCAGCTACATCCGCCAGTGGCGGAACAGAGGAGGTGTCTTGGGGCTATGGAAGAGATGATACGCATATGCAAGACTTATGTCTGCATTGCCCGACCACAGGTACGATTTAACCTGTTCTTTGTGCTTCGATTCTCGTTTCTTAGCTGACAGAATCCCCAGATCTCTGCCTGCCTGCTCTCTGCAATGGCGTTGGATGATCTCCGGTCTGCTGCCTTTTCCTGTTGGGAAGCCATGCTTACCTGCATGGAAGAGGCTGATGTGGAAGCACAGCTTGAGACGACGTTCTTCATCATCGGATCGTATTGGAAGACTTTTGACCTTGCTACCAAGCAAAAGGTCAAATCTCTAATATCGACTCTTCTTGAAGCTCACCAAGCTCTCTTGCAGAAGTATGCGAACAGGCTGCCTTCGTTAAGACACATCAGTGAGCTTTCCGATTTGTGTACGGCACTCGATAATCTGCGCCCACCCTTAGATGTCAGAGGTGCCTTTGGCATCTTTGCCGAGCGCTTGAAGCATGAAAATCCAGGAGTGGTAGAGCTTGCGCTTGTTGAGCTGAACGCCTTTCTCCAAAAGCACCAAGATTACGTCCAAACATCAGCAATCAGCGAGCAGCCGGATACAGTTGTGACTGCGCTAGTTCGTTCCCTGCTTGACTGCTCTGCCAAATATAATGGCTGGCAAACGGACATTCCTCGGCTTTGCGCTGAAGCCATGGGGCTGATCGGCTGCCTCGACTCGAATCGTGTTGAAACAACGCGGGAACAGAGACAATTCGTCGTTGTCCACAATTTCGAGGATGCTCGAGAGACCACAGATTTCGTCGCCTATATGCTTGAAAACGTGTTGGTCAAGGCGTTCCTATCGACAACCGACACCAAGTTCATTGGCTTTCTTTCCTATGCCATGCAAGAACTTCTCGAACGGACCGATTTCAAATATGCTGCTGCGGATCCCAAATCCGAAATACACGCGGCGATCTACAAGAAGTGGCTCGCGTTCTCGGATAACACGCGTGAGGTGCTGACGCCGTTCCTGTCCTCAAGGTTCGTCGTCGCGCCTATGCCTCCTCAGACGATAGAATATCCTGTCTTCAAGCCAGAAAAGCCTTACGCCGTCTGGGTGAGGGCATTCGTTCTCGATTTGCTCCGCAACGGGCAGCATCCGTTTAGCCAAGCCCTATTTGAGCCCCTCTGTCGGTTAATCAAAGTCAAGGACCTTGTTGTTACAGAGTTCTTATTGCCTTATGTTGTTCTGCACGTTATCGTAGGACAAGATCATACAGATGCGTTCAGAAAGAAGATTACTGCTGAGTTGACGGCGATTCTCCAACACCAGCCCCCTGAAACTGCCTCATATGTTGAGAAGGAGGACGCCAAACTCTACTACCAGGTATGAAGCCCAATTGTGTTTACTTCGTATCATTACTAACTGATAGTGAAGGCCGTCTTTCGCATTATTGATTACTCGAGGAGATGGCTGCAAGTCAAAAAGTCGAACCATAAAGTCTCAGACAGAGACCAATCATGGATCAAACGTGTTGAGGAGGTCATCGGCTCTCTTGATCCTGAGCTGATGTCACAGCGAGCAATCGACTGTAATGAATATGCTCGAGCTCTGTTTTTTCTGGAACCGCATATCGAGGCCCGAGGGAAGCACCTCACACATGAAAGGGGGGACAGGATGTTGCAGTCGTTGCAGAACATTTATACTAATATCGACGATCCCGACGGCCTTGAGGGAGTTTCTGCAATTTTGCAAAGCATTACGCTGGATCAGCAAGCTCTCAACCATCGCAAGGCTGGCCGCTGGACTGCCGCGCAGACATGGTATGAGATTCGGCTCGCCGAGTCGCCTGATGATCCAGACATCCAACAAGATCTTCTTACATGTCTCAAAGAATCCGGGCAACATGGTTGGTCACTTCATATTACTCCTTTTTGGATTGTAGCCTTTCTAACAAGATATGACAGACGTCTTGCTAAACTACGTAGAGGGAATGAATGTTACAGAGAGCAACGTGACTAAGGTTGCGCCTTTTGCTGTTGAAGCTGCCTGGGCGACAGGAAGGTGGCAAACTCTCGAAAAGTACTTGCGGTTGTACAATGCGGGAGACGTCTCAGAGATTTTCAACCTTGGCGTCGGCCAAGCTTTGCTCTGTCTGAAGAGCGGAGATGTTGCGAAGTTCAAGGAGCATATTCAGATGTTACGTGACAAGGTGGCTGGCTCCATGACCTATTCGGCAACGTCGTCGCTCCGGGCATGCCATGATGCCATGCTGAAATGTCATGTCTTGAGTGATCTAGAGTTGATCGCAAACGAGAACCTCAAAGGAAATGGCGATCAGCAGGCAGTCCTCGCCACACTGAACCGTCGGCTGGAGGTACTAGGTGCCTATGTCAGCGACAAACAGTACTTGCTTGGCATTCGCCGAGCCGCTATGGAGCTGATGAGGTATGGTTTTCTATGTTTCGGGCACCAGTGTTCTGCTCTGACTTGTCACAGGCCCAGGTTTTCAAACGAGGACATCTCTTCCCAATGGCTGGCTAGCGGCAAACTCGCGCGGAAAGCTGGTTCAATGCACCAGTCATTCAATGCAGTGCTGCATGCTCAACAGCTGGGCGATGGTTCTGCTACCATTGAGCATGCTAAGCTCCTCTACAAAGATGGACACCATCGTAAAGCCATTCAAATCCTGCAGTCGGCCATCGCCACGAACTCTTTCATCACGGACAATTCTGCACTTACTCTTCCACCCACTTCGAGCAAGGGCCAGGAGACCCAACGGAGTCTCTTGACCGCACGGGCACATCTTCTGCTTGCCAAATGGCTTGATTCAACGGGCCAGACGCATGCTAGCGCTCTTCGGTCTCAGTACCAACAAGCAGCGAAGACGTATCCTCATTGGGAGAAAGGCCACTATTACCTTGGCCGTCACTACAAGAAGCTACTCGAATCAGAGAAGGCCCTCAAGCCGGATGATCAATCGGATGAGTATCTTACTGGGGAGATGGCGAAATTGGTCATTGAGAATTACTTGCGGTCTCTCAATTTCGGAACCAAGTATCTCTCTCAGACTCTACCTCGTATCCTCACGTTATTCCTCGAGCTGGGTACTCAGGTTGAGAACATACGAACTTCGGAAAGCAAGATCACCGTGACGCGAGAGCTGCACCAGCGCAGGAAGAACATCCTCATGGACCTCTACAAGCACTTCCTGAAGCACATCCCGAAGATGCCGGCATACATCTTCTACACGGCGCTTCCGCAGATTGTGGCCCGAATTGCCCACCCCAACCAGGAGGTGTTCAAAGTTTTGGAGCAGATGATTCTTAAGGTGATCGAAGCTCATCCTCAGCAGGCTCTCTGGAGCCTGTTCCCTCTCATGACGACGAGATATTCCCATGAGCGCCGAACGCGGGGTATGCAAATCCTGCAGGCCGCTCGTTCTCTGTCAAAGCGAGTGGAAGGTGCCGATTATGACCTCAGCAAGCTGATTCGGATGGGTGAGAAGCTGGCCGAACAGCTTTTGGTTGCGTGTAACACAGGAGAGTTCCAGAGCAACAAGACCATCACAGCAAGCATCACAAAAGATCTGAACTTCAACCACAAGTGTACGCCGTGTCCTCTGGTGGTACCAATTGAGGCTTGTTTGGTGGCCACGTTGCCGACCCTCACCGACAACGTTAGGAAGCACAAAGCCTTTTCTCGAGATGTGATCACAATCCATTCCTTCCTTGATGAGGTGTTAATCTTGGGCTCCCTGGCGAAACCCCGCAAACTCACTGCCAGAGGGTCTGACGGGAAGCTATATGGGTTGTTGATCAAGCCCAAGGACGATCTTCGAACAGACCAGCGTTTGATGGAGTTCAACGGGCTGATCAACAGGTCTCTGAAGCGGGATGCTGAAGCAAGTAGGCGGCAACTCTACATTCGCACTTACGCTGTTACCCCTCTGAACGAGGAGTGCGGCATTATTGAGTGGGTCAGCGGACTCAAACCACTGCGCGACATCCTGCTTGCTCTTTACCGGGCGCGAGGCATCTCCCCTAACTATGGAGAGCTCTCGAATAAGATGCGTCACTCAATGATGACCGGGGACATCCGCATCTGGACAGACGACATCATTCCCAGCTTCCCACCTGTGCTTCCTGAGTGGTTCATTCAGCAGTTCCCCAATCCCTCGGACTGGTTTGCTGCCCGGCTCAAGTATACGCGCTCGTGCGCCGTCATGTCCATGGTGGGCACCATCCTGGGCCTGGGTGACCGGCACGGGGAGAACGTGCTCCTGGAAGAGGGCAACGGCGGCATCTTCCATGTCGATTTCAACTGTCTCTTCGACAAGGGCAAGACATTTGCACAGCCGGAGCGTGTACCCTTCCGTCTAACACACAACATGCAGGCGGCCATGGGTATATACAGGCATGAAGGCCCTTTCCGACATTGTAGCGAGCTGACACTTCGGATCCTGCGACAGCAAGAGGAAACGCTCATGACCATTCTTGAGGCCTTCATCTACGATCCAACGTTGGATCTGCAAAGGACCAAGCGGCGCCAGCACGATGGCGGCGTTATTCGGATGGATCCCAACAGCGTGGTTGAGACTATCCGCCGCAAGGTGCGCGGTCTGCTGCCGGACGAAAGTATCCCTCTCGGCGTGGAGGGTCAGGTTGAGGAGCTGATCAAGGAGGCGACGAACCCGAAGAACTTGGTCGCTATGTACATTGGATGGTGTCCGTTTTTGTAAATGTTTTGTCTCTGTATCTGCTAGGGCGTTTCAGGGGTTGTTTAGGTCTTAGGATGACGAGAGACGGGGATGAACTGGTCGCTCGGTCGTAGGATTATTATTGACACTGTGTGGTATTTCGAATTGGCATAGGAATGTATGGACTATGATTCAAGCATCTCTATCTGTAAATAAAACAACAATTACATGTGGAATTGCATCGGTTGCTATATCTATCTTGTACCATTTGGCACTCTAGTCAGATCGTCTTGTTCAAATGGCTGTAGAAGAGAGAAAATTGGCTGCTATGGAGGGGGTCGTTCCTCTATAATCAGGGCTGTTCGGGCCCTGAGGAGGCCGCTGCTGAGTGGTGGCCCCACTAAAACGCTAAGTCCTAGTCCAGTGCACTACCTTTTCTGCTCAACACCAACCTTCGACCTTCTTTTCCACAGGGTGCACCTTCCTATCTATCAGTATAATACCATTGACTTTTTCCATGATTGTTTGCAGCGTGTAATTTCCTTCACGTATTTATTTTCTTTCAATTTTAGGCTACGATACGCCGGAGTTTGCCTTCCGAGTACCTCCCCCTCCCCCCTAAAGCCGTGCGTGAATCGATAGAAAACCAGTTCGACGCGTCGCGCCACACATTCTTTCTTCCCTTCCCTTCGACCTGCGCCTACCGCCATTTGCGTAGTACAGCGTTCAACGCCTGACAACTGCATTTAACAATTTAATTCCTTAACGATACTTCAATTGACTCTCTGTCAACATGTCGTACCGCATTGGTAAGTATTTTTTTTTGTGGCAAATACCCTCTTGTTTGCTTTCTGATATCGATCATTCGCTCTTCCAACCCAGCTCTTGCAAACCAACTTCATGCTCACCGTTTGAGTACTGCTGATATGGAAGCCTTCTGGAAAGAAAAGCCGGACAAGTCATTTCTCATCGGTGTTTTCGTCTTTTAAAACCTCGATTTCCTCTATTGCCTCAACTACTTAGCACAATCGCTAACTATATCTAGAAATCTGCCCCAACAACCGCGCCCTTTGCAGAGACAAGGTCTGCAAAGAAGCCGGAATCAAGATCTGCAAGGGAGAGCTCCGTTTAGGGACCTGGGTTGAGGTCCAGGACCATGGAGCTTGGCATTGGCGCCATTGGTACTCATTTTTCAATCATGCAACCTCGTGGCAACAGTCACGGGTGATTCTCCTGGTTGGCAATGTGGCTGACTTGACATTCACATCAGGGGATGTGTATCGGGTGAGCAAGTCGTCAATATGCAGAAGAAGTACGCGACCGATAAGCCCGGCGAGTACAACTGGGAGGCAATTGACGGCTGGGAGGAGCTTGAGTAAGTCTGCTTTTCACATATCATCGTGTAACTGGACCAGATCACGCTGACCATCAATCAGGAACTTCCCCGATGTACAGGAGAAGGTGAAGCGCGTCATCAGGCAGGGACACATCGATCCAGAGGACTTTAAAGGAGTAAGTTGTTCCGTCAACTTCACCTATCCGCGGCCACCGCTCTTGACTTTCGCTTCTCATCCCGCTTCCTTCTTTTTTTTTTTTTCTCACTTACATTTCCCTCCGATTATCTTTAATGTCTTGCTTCGAGATGCTGACTAGATATTCAGGACCCTGAGATGAATAAGCCTGGTCAAAAGGGCATTCGTAAGAGGAAGAGGAAGGCAGATGACAATGAGGAGGAGGAACAGGAGGAGGAACATGTGGAGCGTCCCACCAAAAAGTCCAAGAAAGGTGTTAAGAAGGCCGAAGTCAAGGAAGACCCGGCTTCTGCTTCCGAGGAAGTCGCAGAGAAGCCGAAGAAAGCTGCCAATGGGAAGCGCGGATCCAAAGTTGCTGTCAAGGAAGAGAACGTTGATGATCAGAATGAGGGCGATGCCGAGCCTAAGAAGCCCAAGAAGGCCGGTAGGGGCAAGCGTGGTGCCAAGGCCATCAAAGAGGAGGAGCATGATGCGGAGGAGGAGCACAACAATATTAAGACCGAGCTTGGGGCCCTGGTTGAGGAGCCAAAGAAGAAGGGCTCCAGGAGCAAGAAGGTGAAGAAAGAGCCAACCCCTGAGTCGGAGCCCGAAGCCGAGCATGTCTCCAAGGAACAAGAGCCCGAGGATACACCCAGCGAAGAGAAAGTAGAGGAACCAGCTCCGAAAGGCAAGAAGGCCCGCAAACCCAAGGTGCAGGCTAATGAGAAGCCTGCATCTGCCCCCAAGAAGGGTCGTGGCAAGAAGGCGTGAGTTTTCTTCGACTCTGACCTACCTTCAGATCAGTTCTAACTGGCGCAGGACGGCTTAATTCTTTCTATGGAAGGATTCGTTGATATTCTTTAATATTGCATGGCCTGCAAGTCTGTCTTGATAATCTTCCGCTACATGGTGTGTTGCAGGACCATGGTGTGTGTAATTTTCTGAGGAACTGGTGACCAAGAGAGCTCACTGCACAATGTTCAACCGGGGTTATATGCATTTTGCTTCTGTGCTACCCCTCTTTTGCTAAGAAAATGACTACCTCTGGTGCCTGTCGAGCATCTGTTTGATATAAGGACGATCATCCTATACACTGAATTTGTATCATTCCTGCCTCATCCTAGCGCTATATATGCGCTGCCTCGTTGAAATATTGGCCACTACGGTTTGGGGTACCTTGCGCAAGCCCAAAAGCTTGACTTCTCCAGCAAACTAGACGGCACTGCTGGACACCAGCTGTATGCATGAGTGGATGGATCAGAGAGGTATTAGAAAAAAGTAGCAATCGATAAGAAGAAGCAAAAAAAACAAAGACAGAAAGGGAAGGAGAAAAAAAAGAGAGAGGGAGGGTGGGCTACTTCATTTTCTTCACCGTGAGAGAGTATCGAAAGCGGATGAGACTTTTGGGAGAGGCTGAGCCCGAAGACAACGGTGATACGCGGTGGGTCGGGAAAAGAGGTTCACCAATGAGCCAAGCTACGGTGGAGTCAGGCTAAGGCAAGAAATGGAGCCGTAAGCGTGCTTTCGAGGGGAAGGCAGCCGCCGCGTCAAGGTGAGGCTCTTGGCCGGGCTTTTTGCTCTGTCTTGATTGACCATCGACCAGGAAACACCAATACTTTACACTACATGTACCATCTCCATTTCAAGTCTTGAAATCTCGATGAAAGATTATGTTGACCGAACCCAATGTCTACGTGTCTCACTAGAGAATGCACAAAGTCTGAGCCCAAAGTGTGGCTTTGTTATACAAAGTTGGTGTTGAACCAACATACAGTTCCAATGCACTTACGGAGTGTCTCTGAGGCACCGCTATGCCCTGCTGGCCCCAGGTAGGTTCGGCGCCAGTTTCGTCGGCGGGTTCGATATTGTCCAACGGTGAAGTTCTCCGAGTGAGGGCATCAGCCCAGAGCCCCGCGCTAAACCAGAATTAGTCTAGGGCCGATCGAGAGGCGCAGGCAGGTGAGCAGGCTACCCAGTCATCATCGCCGCGAGGAAGGTAGTGAGATGCAAGATGGACGCATCTTCCGGAATCAAGGACAGCGTTGGTTGTGTTGGTTTCACGTTCGAGCTCACTGCAGGTGATTGTCCAGATTTAGCTCTGGTATCAACACATCAACCGGCCGTCATGAGTAAACATGACCAGGCCAGCTGCCCAGGCCTGAAACCGCTTGCGCCGGCCGGGAGAGGGCGGGTATCCAGGCCAGAGGGGGGGTCCTGAGGGGCCAGGAAGAGCAATCGCCGGGCCAGTCATCGCTTGAGATCAGCCCCGAGGATGGAAGGTTTACGGCAGCATGAGGTGGAAGCGCGCTGCTTCAGGAGCTTGCCCGGCGGTATTTGCCAAGCTGCTAGGCTGCTAAGAGCTGGCCAACAGCGGCTCTGCGTCGTGCAAAGCTCCTCCTGATTATGCCGCGCGCTCCTGTTGCAAAGGCGGCGCCTGTCTTTGTTGTCTCGAGTGGTCCCACGGGTCCCCGTCGCTCGCGTCTGGCTTAATACCAGCACGTCTCCCAGCTCCAGCTCAATAAGAAGCTATCTTGACTCCAGGAGTCTAGGATACGCACAGCAATCGACCAGAACTACCGAGCACAACCGAGAATCAGGAGATACCAGAGAAATCGAGAGGGTTGGGTGTGCCAAGGTGGTTTCGAGTCACACTGCAGCCGCCTTCGTGCATCAAAAGGTCACCCTGCCTGCCCCGCCTTGGCTCGTGGACTTCACAGCCCCCAAGGGCTCCAACAACCAGCCGGGGATCCTTCAGCTTGCCTGCCCGTCCGCTTGCTGCCTGTCCGCCGTTCCCAGCCTTCCGGGACTCAATTTCCACTTTATGCCCAACTTTTTCTTGTGAGCAAGAGGCGGCTTCGGAGTCATAGAAAAGAGAAAAACGGAAGCATCGCCCAGAAGCCTCACAACATCCCCTAGCCATCAGCACACGACCGCGTGGCAGTTGGATTTTGGTCAAGCTTCACCGGCTCTCGGGTCGGCCCTTTCCGTCTTCGAGCCGCATCAGGACTCTTTGACTGTTCCTCTTTGCCTGTGGTGCTTGATAAAGCCCAGATCGTCGTGCCCCGCTTGAGCACTTGTTCCCGACAGGTCAAGCAAACCAACACAGCTCGCACAACCAAAACTCCCCACAACTCACTCAAAAACCCTCCCTCAGAAGCAAAAAAAAAGCAAATCAAAAAAAAAAAAAGAAGCCATGTCTGCGAGAAGCAGAGTCGACGAGTATGGTTACATCCGTGAGCCCCGGCGTGCCCGGGAGTACGAAGAGCGCCGGTACGAGATCCGTGAGCGGTCGCGCTCTCGGGACCGGGTGCCTTATTTCCTCCGCGAAGAGAATCGCCGCCCAGAGCAGGGTCCGCTGGTGCTCCGCGAGCGCGAGCGCGAGATCGTCGAGCGACCAGTCCGAGGCCGGTCTCCAACTCCTGTTCGGGTACATGAGCGGGTCATCGAGCGCACCAGGAGCGTCACCCCGCCCCCTCGGCCGCCGTCGAGGCGTGACGGCCGTGAGGAGGTGCGCATCCGCCAGGTTGTGAGGGAGTCCAGCCGTGGCCCGGGTCCAGAGAGGATCCGGTTCATTGATTCGCACTCGCGGTCCCCCTCGCCTGTTGAGCGTGAACGGATTCGTATTGTCGAGAAGGAGCGTGCTCCGAATCCCCCCCCGTCCCCTAGACCCACGACTCCCCAAGTCATCCAGGGCCCCATCATCGAGAGACAAGTCATCACTCACTATCGGGATATTGATCATGGTACGTGGCAGAAGTTCGTGCTTGACGTCGATAGCTCCAGTGCTAAACATCTTCTAGGAATCGTCCCTGCGCATCCCCCGTCTCCTCTCCGTGAGCATCGCGACACAGAGATTGAGATCCACACGTCGCGGGGAGGGACTGAGGTCGGCATCCATCGCGCACGTTCTCGCTCCCGGGTCCGTGGCCGCTCCATTGAGCGCCCTGTGATCCGGGTCGACGACGATGCATCCGTCCGGGTTGATCGCAAGCACTTGCATGTCGACATTGAGCGTCGTCGTAGCCTCTCCCGCACCGGCGGCCGCCGTGCTCATTCTGCTGCTCCACCTATCATCGATCACTCATCCTCGTCCTCTGATGAGGAGTATGAAATCACCTCCCGTATCGGTGCCCGCAGCCGCCCCGGCGAGGCTATTGGCGGTAGCACTCGCAACTGGACCATCATCGACGTGCCGCCGGGCACCGAGCGCGTTCGCATGGATGGCGCCGGCGGTGCCTCGGCCGAGGTCACTTGGTCCAAGTACAGCGGTGTGAGGAGAACCCGTTGGATCCCTGACCGCGACGAGGAGAAGGACAAAGACTCAATTGTATCGTCTACCACCACGACCACGACTGTGTCGGAGCGAGAGCGTGGCCGGGTTCGCAGCCGTTCTCGCGATCGCCGTGTGAGTGTGTCGATTAACCTTGATAAGAACGACGACCGTCGTGAGCTCGAGGTTGAGAAGGTCACCGACCGTCGCATCGTCCGCGCGTCGAGCACCAACCCGCCCGCCAAGCGCCAGCCGGAGACCTGGACCGAGATCACCAAGGACCTGGTCTGCCGCGAGGCAATTGAGCAGCTGGGCTATGAGTACGAGGAAACCGACTGGTTCTACTACATCGTGGAGTACCTAAGCTATGTATGTCCCCTTTTTCTTCGTCCCCCTCCCCCCCCCCCAACCAACCAAACACCTAATACTAATTCCCCCCAACAGGATGAGGTCTGCCAACTGGTCGACCTCTCAGACCGTATCCGCGCCGAGCGCCAGCAGCGCGCCCGCGAGCTGGCCTGGGAGCGCGGCGAGTGGCGTCCCGTCGACGACTGGGACCTGTACTACTACCGTGACCACGAGGACCGCCACCGCGGCCGTGACCGTCATAGTCGCCGCCATCACCATAAGTACCGCTATGCGTCATCGACCGTCGACTATGACGACGACGGCGACTCGCGTGTCGTCGAGCGCGAGGTGGTGTATGATAGCCACCGGTCGAGGTCGAGGGGGTATCGGCATTAATGGTGGTAGTAGGGCTACCATTGTGAGTTAAGGAAGGGAAGGAGGGAAGGGACTTGTAGCATGGAATGGTTTGGATGGAAAAAGTGAGATATCTTTTGCTTTTGCATGAGCATGACCTGCTAAAGTTTTTGGATATCCCTCGTTTTTTGGGGGGGATTTGTGGTTGTTGCAAGTCTGTGTAGAGGTTGAAGGCATGTAGCATGGATCTGTTTGTTTATGGCTTTTTTTTGCTACGACTCCTTCTTTAGTTTGCTGTCACTGCTTTGTTTGGTTTTGATTTATGATGATGATGATGTTTACGAGGATGATGACTATGATGACATGATGACATGATCATGTTTATGATGGTTGCTAGATGTCTTAGCCAAGTATGAAACATGGATGATTTAATGTTTTCAGGAGAATGAAGGAGAGTTAAAGAGGCTACAGGTAGTAGTTAGGATGCGTTTGGCGTTGGATATACCCTATCCTACGACCGCTCATCGTTACTAAGCATTGGTTCTTCAGACGATTACAAACCCTTGACATTTGAAAGTGGTGGCTAGCCCCGAGTCCTATTCTATAGCATCTATGAATTGGTGAGAGGCTTCTGTTCTTCTCTGGATGTCTTAACTCTTCCATCGATGGTGCCGTCACGGTTCAGAAATTCAAACCATTTTTTCAGAGACGTCTGTCATGTGATCTGGACATGCAGCTGCCCCCAAGCATAAATCATGTCAAATGGCATTATATTCTGACGGATTTCCTTTTCTCAAAGCGGGACCCACTTCCCTTCTACCGGTCGTGACCAGACCAGTGCCCTCCTGTCTTAGGCAGCGGGCAATATATATGGTCTGACTTTACACGTAGAATCATTGGATCACGCAAGAAGATTTTACTCCTCCGGCGGTCCACGCGCCAGTACATGCTTGGCAACGGAGTCCAGGGAGCTCTGAGCCCCGGGCCATATCCAGTTGCGCCGCACACGTTTTCGGCTGCCATCGACGTAGTCGGTCTGCGCGCCCAGTTCCAGTTGGCCACCTTTGGCCGGATTGCGCCCGAAGGAGAAACGGATGCCGAAGCGCATGGTCTCCGGGTCGACAATTCCCTTGCCGTCGATAAGTGGCATCCAGCGTGACGGCGACGGCGGAAGGTCCCCGAGCATGCCGCCGTTGACGGTGGCCTCAACGACCAAGACGGCCTCGTAATGTGCTGCCAAGGCCCGGGGGATTGCGGCTTGGAGATAGGAGACGACCTGGGTCAGGCTGTCGTAATCATCTGTGCTGGGAGGACAGGTGGTGGCAAGGGGGTTTTGTGCGCCTGGGTGTAGGGCGGGTAGGCAGCAGATAGAGAATGCGGCACCAGTGAGTTGTGTAGGCTTAAGAAGGATTCGGATCCGGGAGTCGGGAGTGATGGTGATGTCGAATTGAACGGCTGGTGGCCGGGTAAGGATGGTATAAAGGGATGTGGCGGCAGGGGCACCAGGTGGTGAACTCAGCAGGGGCTCCTTCACCGTCATGGAAGAATCCACGCTTGCAGACCGAAGGACGCTAATGTGAGCTGACAGAGTCTGCAGACATGTTTGTATGGACTGGTTGTATTTGTGATAGGAAATAAGAGGTAGGAGGATGGGATACGTGCGAGGCGGACCCTTGTTTATGCCAGGTTCGGAACGGCGTAGCTCGTTCATCCGGTGAGCATGGCTGAGGAGTAAGGATAAGGCTATATTCAGCGACTCGGCCATCACGTCTTGTGGCCCTTCTTGCTGCTCGTCCAAACCTTCTTCTTCCTCGCCAAGGGTCGCTAACCTAATGGAGACAGTCGTTGAGGCATCCATAGTGTAGGTGATAGACGAGGGTTCCAGATGGACGCCCTGGTTGAGTAATGTACGTGCCTCCCGATTGATTTCATGCCACAACTCTTGGGCAAAGATGGTATCTCGCATTTCCTTTACGCGGTCTTGCAAGGGGGCATCGGCAGACACAGGTGAAGGCAAAGACGACCTGCCAACGATACGACCGTCCTCGAGGATGCGAACCTGAATTCGTTGCGATTTGTGTCCAATGCTGCTGCGGTCCAGGAGCACCGAGCCATTGTCTGCGCGCCTCATGGGCGCAATGCTCACAGCCTTAAATTCAGGGGCAGCATTGTTGAAGCCGAACTTGACGCCCATGGTTTGGGGCTCGCGCGGCATACGCGAGGTCTGCCAACCATCGTTTCTGACAGCCAGTACCTCGGACCAATATTTCGTCTCGGCGGCGATCTCCTTCTGCAGTCTCTTGGAGGCAGCAAGGGCGGTGTCGGCAGCCTTGTTCAGGTCCATCAAGCGCTTGCCGATGGTGACCAGCTTGTTGTCGGGAATTCGGCTCTGCGTCAGCGGCGTCGGGGCGTCCAGCATGGTAGCGCCAAGAGTACCGATGCCAACTAGTTCTCGCAGACCGGGACTAAAGGTCGTAACGGCCTGGCCTGGATTCTCCTTGGACAGCAAGAGGGAGACGAAGTCGAGGGCATACAAGGTGGTCTGGCGTGTCTGATCTATGACGCGCAGCATCTCGTGCTTGGCGGTGATGATGTCCTTAGCATCGGCCGGCTCGCCCTCGTTGTCAGAGGGAGAGCTCTCCATGTCAACGTCTTCATCCTGGCCGACGCCATTCTTTTCTTCCTCGACCTTGCGCCTGAGTTCGGCTTCATTGAGGACGCGAAACGCATCGGGATTGATTCGTGCGACGAATTCGGCGATGTTCTGGGGGCCGCGTTGCTGCGTGGGAGGAACCTGGAGTATAAACGGCCTGTCGGTCATTGTTTCGATTTGTTGCCGCAGCATCAGTTACCCAACCGTGGGTTGGTTTGACGTTCGGATGGCAGGCGGGCAGGCCAAGGGTCGCCAGGTTCGGTGGTGGTGGCGTGCAAATGATTGGCAGCAGCTCAAACTCCTTTGGGCTGGTCGAACTGGGATGGTTCCTGAAAGCACGTGTTTGGCGACTGGCGGGCTGGGATCCCGCCAATGTGTGGGCACGTCACAGCAACGACCAGATCCCTGTCATATGCCAAGCCTGCCGGCGAGAGCTACCCGCACCTGCCCCCCACCTGAACTCTGGACCCGCGTGGGAGCTGCCCGATGTGGGGTCATGAGATATGGTGGGGCATAGGCAAAGATGTCAAGCTGTTGGGAAGGAACATCAGGTTATCAGTTGTTCATGGGTCTAATACGAACCACTGGATTGGAACAAATGTCAGTCAAGAATGGTAGGAATGGTATTTCGCTTTCATGGGCTTGAAGTATCAGGCTTTGTCATCCCGAGATTCTCGGGGGACGGCTGCTTTGCTGGCACTGAGCTCCCACGACCCCACGACACTCGGCCACGCGCCCGCCGCAAGCAGTCCATCCACGACTCCTGGCTGATGGAGCGTCGGAGAAGCAGCGCAATAGATCATGGAGCTTGCGGCGACTTGGCCGCCGAACTGACAGCGCGCTTCCCGGATGATCCCCACCCCATCCACACGGTTTACATAAGGCGGTATGTCATACAGCGGCGCACTAGGTACGACGTAGGTAACTCCTTGACAGTGAGGCTAGCAAAACCCCTCACTCCGATGCGGAAGCAGCGCCACAACGTTAGCGGCCAGCCATGCCGCATGCCAGCGCGCGGGCAGCAGCAGCAATGGGACTGCAACGTCGCGATGTCGGAGTCCCGACGATGGAGCTGGACGCTGGTTGCTGAGGCAGTCAATCGGTAGCCGGATCCAGCAAAAGAAAACGGTAGAAAAGAAAAAAAAAGACTCCGGTGTTAGACTCGCCTCAGGAGAGGAGTCGAGACGCCTTCGCCGAAATGCGAAATGGCAGAGATGAAGTAATTTTGCTGCGGTGCCCCTCATTGGCGATAAGATAAGAGCTCCTGCCAAGCAAGGTCGATGGTGGTGTTAGGTGCCTGTTGTTTTTGTGCCCTGCTCGTCCGACTCGTGAATTGCATTAAACCTCGACGGACGCCGCTGCCCAGTCGAGGTGTGCTTCCTATTTTCTGCGTCTCACCGGCCTCCAGCGAGGGAGCCCGTACGCAGTACTTAACTCCGGTCACCATTGGCTGCACACGGTCAACACCAACCCTAGTCCATCCCAAGTTCTCACAACCATCGTCTCCACTGTACGCAGACTCGCTGATCGCCTGCTACTCTGTGCCCCGCATTCCGTATGCCATTTCCTAATCTAAGTAACTTGAGCTTTTCCTTTAGGCCCTTCTCTTCCATCGCCCACCACTTCCACGTCCTCATCACTTTCGCCCTCTTTTCTATCCCTATCGGTCTCCTTCTCCTTGCCCCGCGTCGGGCCCGCAACCATCCTCTCTCTTCCTCGTTCCCCTCCGACGCCCAAACTACCGACGACGACAAGGACGACGAAACCGCTTCCAAGATGGCACCCAAGAAGAAGATTGCCATCATGACGTCGGGCGGCGACTCGCCTGGCATGAACGCTGTTGTGCGTGCTTGCGTACGCATGGCCATATACCTGGGCTGCGATCCCTACTGCATCTACGAAGGCTACGAAGGCCTAGTCCGCGGCGGCGACCTAATCCGGAAGATGGAATGGCACGACGTCCGTGGCTGGCTCTCTGAGGGCGGCACCCTGATCGGCACTGCCCGCTGCATGGCCTTCTATGAGCGCGAGGGTCGCCTTGCTGCCGCCAAGAACCTCATTGCCCATGGCATTGATGCCCTCATCATCTGTGGTGGTGACGGCTCTCTCACCGGGGCCGACCGCTTCCGCGCCGAATGGCCCTCGCTGCTCGACGAGCTCGTCGAGAAGGGAGAGTTTACCGAAGAAGAGGTTACTCCGTATAGGCATCTCAATATTGTCGGCCTGGTCGGCTCCATCGACAATGACTTGTCGGGCACAGATGCCACAATTGGCTGCTACTCGGCCCTGCAGAGGATTTGTGCTGCTGTTGACTTGATCGAGGCCACTGCCTCGTCCCATTCTCGTGCTTTCGTCATCGAGGTTATGGGCAGGCACTGTGGTTGGCTCGCTTTGATGGCCGGTGTCGCTACCGGAGCTGATTTCATCTTCATCCCAGAGAAACCTAGGGAGGACAACTGGCGAGAGGAGATGTGCCGCATTGTCGAGAATGTGAGTGTCTCTTCACGTTGTATCATGACAGTGATATGAGATGCTGAATAGTGATCAATGATCATCACAGCACCGGAAACGCGGAAAGCGCAAAACTATTGTCATTATCGCGGAGGGCGCCCTCGACCGAGAAGGCAACAAGATCACTCCCCAGATGGTGAGAGACCTCCTTGCCGATAAGAACGGTCTCGCTATCGACACACGCATCACTACCCTAGGCCATGTCCAGCGCGGTGGCACAGCCGTCGCCTACGACCGGATGCTCGCCACTTTACAGGGCGTTGAAGCCGTCAAAGCCGTGTTGGATGCCACCCCAGAAATGCCAACATGGGTCATTGCTATCACGGAGAACAAGATTGTCAGAAAGCCTCTGATGCAGGCAGTTCAGGACACCAAGAAGGTGGCCGCTGCCATTGAGAGCCAAGATTTTGATCTGGCCATGTCGCTGCGGGATGCAGAGTTCGCCGAGCAATATAGGTCCTTCATGATGACTACGGCTGTCCAGGTGAATAAGGAGATGTTGCTGCCAGAAAAGGATGTAAGTCGTCGTCGTCGTCGTCGTCGTCGTCGTTGTGAAACAGTTCAGAACTGTGTACTTGGCAAAGCATATGCTGATGACGAGCTCCCCAGCGCATGCGTATCGGCTTCATCAATGTTGGCGCTCCCGCTGGCGGCATGAATGCTGCAGTCCGTGCCGGCGTCGCATACTGCTTGTCGCGCGGCCATGAACCGATTGCTATCTACAATGGCTTTGCTGGATTTGCACGGCATCATGATGATCAGCCAGTCGGCTCTGTCCGTCCCTTCGACTGGCTTGAGGTCGATGGCTGGGCTAGCAAAGGTGGCTCGGAGATTGGCACGAACCGTGAACTGCCGAGTGAGTCTGGTATGGAAACTATTGCCAACTTGATCGAGCAGTACAGACTCGATGCACTTTTCCTGATTGGTGGCTTTGAGGCCTTCCACGCTGTCTCGCAGCTGCGCAAGGCTAGAGACCAGTACCCGTCGCTATGCATTCCCATGACCCTGCTTCCGGCTACGATTTCCAATAACGTGCCGGGCACGGAGTACTCGCTCGGCTCGGACACGTGTCTTAATGAGCTTGTCGAGTATTGTGACAAGATCAAACAGTCTGCTTCGGCCACGCGTAGGCGTGTGTTCGTCATCGAAACTCAGGGTGGCCGTTCGGGTTATATTGCCACCCTCGGCGGTCTTGGTGTCGGCGCGTCAGCAGTTTACACTCCTGAGGAGGGTATCACTCTCGATATGCTGGCAACTGACGTTAAGCACCTCAAGGACGTTTTTGCCCATGATAAGGGTCAATCACGGGCTGGTCGGTTGATTCTGATCAACGAGAAGGCATCCAAGGTGTACAATGCGCGGTTGATCGCTGACATCCTGCGCGATGAGGCTCACGGCCGGTTCGAGGCACGCGAGGGTATTCCCGGCCACATGCAACAAGGTGGTGTGCCATCGCCCATGGACCGGTGCCGTGCTGTTCGCCTAGCCATCCGCTGTATCCAGCATCTCGAGCAGTTCGGCCGCGGTGTCCACAACCGCGTCAAGAACGACCCCATGAGTGCCACCGTCATCGGCATCAAGGGCGCCAGCGTTGTCTTCACTCCCATCCAGAAGCTGGAGGAGGAGGAGACTGATTGGCCAAATCGCCGGCCCAAGACCGCTTTCTGGCTGCCCTTGACGGAGATTGTTGATATCCTCTCGGGTCGGCCCAAGCACAAGAAGCCTGAGCCGGAATTGACAGGGCTCAAGGCAAAGGATGTAAAGAGAGGGCTTGACGATCTTTGAGGTTAAGTGAAGACTTAAGACGCGGAGATCGCGGAGAAGGGAAGGGAGAATGGAGTAGAGGGTCTGGACTTGGTTATATCATGTCATGTCTTACTTGTTTGTGTTTGGGCCTGGCCATTCTTTATCGCACATCAGAAGCATCTCCCAACACCTACGTGGTAGTTGTGGACTACTTTGTTCACAAGATAAAAAACATGGGAGCCTACATTCATATCAGTTTAGACTTATGAAGGTCCATATATGGTCAGATTCAAGCTTATTCACTTTTTGGACTGTTCATTCGGGGTTGTCAGTTGCTTCGACCCAGCGTATCCGTACACTGCAGATGGACCAGCTCATCCGGAGCAAGCCGAGAGTTCCAGGTTCAATGCCCCTGATCAGCCCAACGATCTCTAGGACGGCCCAGACCGTCAGCCGTGAGCTTGTTTGCCGCCTTACTGTCATGCGATCTACACAAGATCAGGCGCTCTCATGTCAGGTTGGCTTCAGTTAAACGCAGCGTCGAGACAAGAGGAAAAAAGAGGGAGGGGTGGATGGAGCATTGTGGTTGGCGCCCAACCTTCATCCTGTTGGCAGGTCGCGAGATTGTAGGTACGAGGGTGGCTTAGTGAGCGTTGTCAGCAACCTCTTTTTTAGAATATGTTCATGCATCGAACATCGACCGCTCAATTCTTTTGGGTGAGACTCGGTGTCAAAGCTGGACGAGGTGCCAGCAGAGTTAGCCAGTTAACAATGTATTACCGACTTCCCATAGACGGAAACTCTGACGGTATTTGTCGCCCAGCATGCATTGTCAGCAGGGGTTTTGTGGGCTAATTTTTGCCTGTCCCAGCCAGTCGAGTTGTTTTGCATGTGGGCCAGTGGAATTTTGCCCGCATTTCATGCAGCTCGCGATTGAGCCAAGCTTTTTTTCTGTCGCGACATCGGCAGGGTTCGCGAGCCCCGGGCCAACGGTTTGTGGTTGTTCCCACGGCTGGTTGTAAGCACTAGAGATGCACCTGTGGCTTGGTTTCGCTGCCTGTGAGCTGTGTCTCGGAAGATATTGATGACTGTTGATGCCTGGAGAGTTGGCAAATCACCAATACTAGGTAGCACATTGGGAGGCCCGTTTCTATCTCGGGTCGGTGTTTGAAGGAATGAGGTCGACAAGTTCACAGCGTGTGCCGTCCGGACGGTAAAAGAGAGAAGAGCCTCAAGAACGGAAGCCAAAGCAAAAAGCGGGCCTGGCGGGGGTTCCCGCAAGGGTCTCGACCCACCTACGATCCTGACCACCTCTCCCCCCTGTCACCAGCCGCCAAACCGCGTAGACAGCAATCCAGGCGTCGAAAACCACCTTTTCCAACCCGTTCCTCGTTTCCCCGTTCCGTGTACAACGTGACTGCAACAAGAAGCTTCCTGCATTTAAGATGGCAAGCCAAGATACGTCGGTATTGGCCAGGCAGCCGCAAAGTTGCAGCACGGGGGAAACAGAAGCGAAAAGCATATCGCGAGAGAGAATCATAAAATATGCAAGTTGATATGCTCCCGGTGACTAGACTGCTTGCTGCCGTCAGCAGGATCCCCTGCCTCGTCAGCTCCCGGATGCTGCTTTTCGGTTGGATCAATCCTCTTGTACCTGCTCTTGGCTCATCATCATGAGGACCGGGATTGGGCTCGCCTGTGCTTTTTTTGACTTAAGCTTCGTCCCAAGTGCTGTCGACCTTCACACCATCTTCTTCCCCTTTTCCCTCATCACCAGTCCTTCTTGTTTTGTGATTTTATCCCACCACCCTCCCAGTTCAGTTCCTTGGTTCCCTGGACGAGGGTTCTACTGGCAGGGGCTATCGGTCATTGCTCCGTTCTCAGGAGAAACACACCATCTGGTTCTGTCCTGCCCATTCTTGGCCCTGTGATTGTGCAACAGGAGCACCAGAGAGATCTGGCCTTCTGGGCGACATCATCTCCTGTTGATGCCCGTTCAACAAGCCTAACCTCCCAGCTACGTCGCATTCATGCCTGCTTGGTGACCTCGACACGTTCTCGAAGGTTGGCCCCGACGATACCCTTGACATTTCCTTTGGTTTAGCTCAAGGTTTTTCAATCGCGGCAATATTTGTTCTGAAGTATGGCCTCACTTCTGTGGCGATTATTCCTTCTTGCCGTAAATATCTCCCCGAGCCGTGCAGCAATCGCAGCATGGTGGAACGAGCTTGGACCGCAAGTCATTTTGCAGGACGAAGCAACCGGAGACATTCGCTACAGTGCCTGCAATGCCTATGAGCAAGCTTGGTATTCAACCAACGGCGAGAATTCATTAAAACTCAGTCACAAGCCCAAAAATGGCACACCGTTGGCTGGGGTTGGGTGGTATACCCAAGCCTATACAGTGTATGTGATGGCTTGCCCCCTTGAAATGCTTTTTGTCCAGGAAGAGAACCGTGTCTTGCTGACCGTCAAGCTAGGGCTTCCATATGGTATATTACTGAGTTTGATGAGATTGCTAACACTGTAGTCAACTGCAATAACCGGACTGGTCTCTTTAGGAGTGTGGGCAACTGAGTCGTCAGTCGAGATGCGCCCAGCATCCATTCTAACAGCGGTCTCGCCGCCATTGTTCTCGGCGAATCAGACGGATTCCGCGTTTACTACCACGACAAGGATGGTGCTATCAACGAGCTGAAGTATGATCCTAAAAGAGATGAATGGTCACATAATGGCTTCATCACCAAAGACATCAGCTCCTTGCCAGCCTTGGCCGCCACGTTTACCAGCAAGGAGAACATAACAGTTGTTGCCCCGAGGGATGATAAGACCATCGGCGTAACCAGGTACCAAAAGGATGGAGATTGGCAGAGAAGTATGTCTGCAACGTGCTAGATACCTTACTGTGACAGAGATCTGACAGCTATTAGCAACTTTCCCATACCCGCTTGACAGTGATATTGGCGTCACTCAGGAGACCGACAGAACAAACATCACCGTGGACACTACCGCCGCAGTCAACTTCACTCTTCCTGCCTGGGACGGAGCCCCTCGCGGCATTGGAATCAGCGTCGACAGAGAGCACACCCGTTCAGTTTGGTATATCGGCACCGACAGGGCCCTTCATTCGGCGTACAATGGAGACTGGGTCTGGCACCTTCGCGAGAATCAGACCGAAGAGATTTGGCCCCTGGCCGACAAGCCCAATGCCGAGCTGGCTGTTGCAGAGATCGCCAACAAAAACACTGTCTTCGTGTACTATATCGTCAACGGCAAGCTGGCCGAGATCAAGTACCTCAACGACGCCTGGCAACCATGGAATCACGTTCCCGAGCCACCGCCGATCCCAACGACCACCAATACCGCTCCGGAATCGACAATCACCTTTGCCGGCGACGGTAACAACGGGGACGACGACTCGTCTGGTCTGTCCACAGGCGCCAAAGCCGGAATTGGCGTCGGAGTCTCTCTCGGCGCCATCGCTCTCGGCGCCATCATCGCCGTCCTATTCCTCATCCGCCGCAAGCACAAACAGCAGCAGCAAACCCCGCAGTATACGCCCTTCTCGGAGACCGCCTCAGGCACCCTGGCTCCCGACACGCCCGCACCCGCGTACGGCACACCCTCGACAGCTGTAGTCGCTCCAGACGGGACGGTGTTGAACGGTGACTTCGTGTGGGCTCAAAAGGAAGGAACGTACGGCCTTGCGCCAGAAGTGACCGAGCTCGACGGCCGGGAGCGCAGTGCGGAGCTAGATGCACGGCCCGTGTACGAACTTCCACATCAGCCGTATCCGCATTCTGAGGAACTGCAGGCGCGGGAGCCGAAGCCGAAGCAGCAGTGATATTTGCGTTGGGGATCTAATACACGTTGAATCTCACAGTGGGATTGGTGCCAACGGTGGAATTCTGGAGAGAAAGCTATGCCAGAGGGGGGAACCACAGATCAAGCATACGCTGGTCACGGAGGGGAGTCGGTGCAACAACAGGCATCTCCTGTCTTACAAGAATGTCTCATTTTCTCTCCTTCTGCACAGGTCGTGAACATACGTACATTTCGTGCTTCATACAAAAAGCCGCCGAAGTAGACCTTCAGGGAATCGACAGCCGTTTGTATGACTTTCCCAAGTATGGTCGCATCGGAATGATTGGTATTTGGGTGTTAGATAATTTCGCCTTACCCTTTCTTGTATGTACCTGTTTATGGTAATATATCTTCCTTTTCAAGAAGATGTACCGGAAACTTCTTTTGCAGTTTGTCTGGATGTAAATCTCCAAGCAACAAATGATCATCAAAGGTCCATCTTGATTAGAGTCGATTGAATATGTGGAATTCAAGCCATACATAAGGCGCGGGGAGAACAACACTCTAGCAAGTGTGCTAAACCACTAGTCTCTTCACCAATAAGTAACCTCTAGGTCTCAGGCATATTCCTATATCTCACGGTCCCATATTTAGAAATCTTATACGGCAGAGTTGCTGTAAACAGCCAAACACGAGTAGTACTAGCACATGAAGAAGAGCAAGCGCGCATCATAAGTGAGTGATGCCCAACTCACAGGAACAGTCCAACATTACTGGGCAGCGCTCTGCGGAGCAGAATAGTTCTCCCAAAAATTCCATTGCTTAACCTCCCCTTGGACCAACACCAAATAGGTATGCCAGCTCACGCTCACTCAGCCTTCCGAGTTGTTTCAATGATCCCTCGTCCAGTGCAGCTTCAACCAACTGCCGTTTCTCTTCTTGAAGTGCCAGAATGCGATCTTCGACAGTTTCCTTGACCAAAATACGGTGCACCTGCACATTCCGTTGCTGACCGATGCGGTAAGCGCGGTCAACAGCCTGCATCTCAATGTATGGGTTCCAGAAGGGATCGCAAATAATGATGCGCGAAGCCATCGTCAGGTTCAGACCAGCATTCCCGGCACGAAGAGACACTAACATGACCCTATTGCGCGGGTTTTCGGCGAAGTCCCGTACCACTTCATCACGCTGGTTGCGAGGCATGTCGCCGGTGTAGCGGCAGTAGCGCAGCTTAAGCTTGTACTTGATTTGTACCTCAAGCAGGTCAAGGAGAGAGGTCCATTGCGAAAAGATAATTGTCTTTTCGTCTGTCTCTTGAAACTCCTGGAGGAGACCCATTACCTTTGTGACTTTTGTTGAATCCATCCAATTGTCCCGAAGGTAGTGCATGTAGCGACGTCTGGAGTCTTTGTTCCTGGAAGCCTCGGCTCGAAGCTTCGTCAGCATCTGAGGTTGGATTTCCTCGGCCTTGGCCTTGCCCTTTCCTTTGTCTTTGCGTTTCTGTAGGCTTTTCCCCTTCCCACCTCTTCTTCCCTCCATGGGCTTCCCGTGCCGAGTTTCCTCCTTGATCCTCGCGAATGCTGCGATTTCGGCATCAAGCTTGGCGTCCTCGTCTTCTTCGGCTTCGCTATCATTGATCACATCATCGTCCGCCACAAATCTAGCAAGGTTGCCCTCGTAATCGTCCTCATCGTCCAAAGAATCGCCCTCGAATGAACAACCCGACTCGGAATCGGAACAAGAATCCGCGACTTTATCAACTTCGTTATAAGCGGCGTTTGTTTCCTCTTCTTTTAACATTTCGGGCATGTGAATTTTCCGGAATGCGGCGAGGTTGGTAATCTTTTTGGGATCAACTGGGCCACGGCAAATGGGACACTTGAAGGCCCCATGTTCATTGCCGTACCGGATGTTGCTTTGCGTGGCATCGTCCGAGAGACGAGTAAAACACGCGGGACAGGTGTCATGACCACACGGGGTTAAGAATATCGAATCCGAAACCGCATCGAAGCAAATTGGGCAATCCAAAGCATCGGCAGAGGGGTCCGTAATCCGCTCGGTCTTGATTCGTTCGACCACAGCATCATCCATCCCTTTTGCGACTATCACCATCTGGTCGTTGTCAACAATATCGGCGCTTACAGTTTCGAACTCTGTCAAATGAGGATGGCAGCAAGCCTGACGAAGTCGCAACAGGAGAACAAGAATGTTGCTGTAGTTCTTTCCAACAGTACCTGCGCGGAGATATTTGTTGAATTGGACACGTGACTTCGTTTCGAGCTCGGTGTAGAACTGTCTTTCATCTTCAGAAAACTCCACATTTTCCTCGTGTTCGATTTTGGAGGGAAGTGTCAAGATAGGCTTGCCGTCAATCTGAGAGTTCTTCATCCGTCTGAGCATAATTGCTTTGAGGACAGCTTGGAGTTTACGCATTGAGGTTTCCCTTCTCAAGTTTGTTCCATTCTTGCTGGCGAGGCACCGGAATGCCTGGTCATAAGTTAGTTGGACGTACCCAAATGGCTACTACAGGGATGTAGATGCATACCCCTTGGAACGTTTTGAAGTCATTATATGGCCTGATGCGTAGAAACCGGATCAACGGGTACAGTTCTGCCACCGAGTTCATCATCGGCGTTCCAGTCAAGCACCAACGGTACGTGGCCTGGATCTGGTGCACTGCCCTGGAACTCTGAGTATCCTTGTTCTTGATAAACTGGGCCTCGTCAAGAATGACCCGATAAAATTTACTCTTCGGATGGAGGATGGGACACTTCTTCAGAAGTTCCTGGTCGTAGTCAGGCATATAATTTGGGCAAGTTTGGATTCGCTCCGAGATGTGGTTTTCGTATTGTTTCCATTCCGAGGCAATCAGACCATAAGAGGTGAGAACAACGTCGTAATTCTTGATCTCCGAGTAGGACACCTTTTTCCTCTGGTGAAGGAGAAGAACGCTCATGCTGTGAGATGCCTTCAGCTTTTTCTTCACTTCCTGTTCCCATTGCTTGATCAGGGCAACAGGACCGATGATCAAATTTGTCTACTGCATGTCAGAATGTGTTTAGCTCAGCAACTGTCAGCTCTGCGACACATACCTTGACATTGCGATCCGCAGACTGGCGCGAAGCAATCAACGCCAGGGTTGAAATGGTCTTACCGAGACCCATATCATCTGCCAGAATCCCGCCTTTGTTTGTTCCGTCTTCCATATCTGACATCCATTTGAGGGCTAGCTGTTGATGCGGGTAAAGGGGATACCTCAGGGCTTCAGGGGTTTCTCCACGCTCTTCCTCCGGGATTTCCATGTCATGGCGTATATTCGACAACAGTTGGTGAATCTCTTCTGCTGTTTTCCTGGGATCATTGACATAATCATCGAGGAAACTGAGGAGACGAGAGTCCAGAGGCTTCCCATCTGCATCAAGCATGGTGTTGAAATCGTAGCCCTTAACGCGATTTATGGTTGCTATCAAGCTTGTAGAAGCTCCGTAGCCTTCATAGTCATCTGAGGACTCCCACCAGGATGGCAACCGCGTCCCATTGACCGAGAATTCTGTGTCGTCACGAGCTGAAGAAACTGGTTGGCTTGACATCGCAGAATTCCTGTAAGATTCTTCGTTGGTGAAAGTTCCCGCATAAGCCGAGGTGAGAGGACCCATGGGCTGTGAGGAATGATGGTAATAGGTGTCTGTATTGAAAAAATTCGGCTGGTTTGCTCCAGAACTCTGGTTCTTACCGAAGGTTGAGCGCGGTGATGATTCAGAAGAATAAGCGTCGAATGGCACGTCGGCAACCGTCTTAGGTATCTGCAGATGTTGGCCATTCTCACTAGACTGCGATTGATAGGCGGACAGTGAACTGGCAACCATGCTTCCCCCTTGGTGAGATATAACTTGGCGTCGAGCCCACTCAATGGGTGGGATGTTAGGGTGTTGGGGGTTGAAACCACTTGAGTCCAACGACCTAGCCCCAGTTTGATTTGGCATCATAGACAGCATCGGCGGTGGCAGCCGAGGAAAGGAGGGTAATGCAGGTCGAAATGCGATAGTCGTATGCTGCGTCGAACCGACGCCTGTTGCCCCTCCGTTATTGGGCTGAGAATCCCAATGACGATGGTGCCTGTCACTTCCAAGGGCAGTCTTTGGACTGTCTGGAGTGGCAGCATGAGGGCCGTTTGTGCTTTCTTCCTGTTTGACCTGCACAGTCTCTTGGACTGGTGTTGAACTTTGAACTGGTCTGCCAAGAATCCTACTGAAGGCACTTGCCGAGCCCGATGATGAACCAGATCGAGAAGATATGTCCCGCGATCCAGATTCATTGGCTAGTTGCCACGCAAATGCGGCGTCTCGATCAGCTTCTTCCTTCAGTCGACGCAGACGCGCTTCTTCTTGTGCCTGCCGCTGAATAACTACACGCCACTCAGTTTCATCGTCCCTAAATTGCCGGTCAGTACAACAATGGAGGTGGGGTAGTGATGTCAGTCAAAGAAACAGGGAAAATGTTGATGAACCTAGAAGGCAGCGGCAAGCCCAGGTCAAAAACTCTCATTCATAAAAGCGTGAACGTACCCAGTAAGGTCGAGGATGTCTAAGTCATTAAGTTCAACATCATACCCGAACGGCAAGTCTTCTGGGCTTGGTGTGGTCTTTCTTGACTTGGAAAGACCCCAAGCAAGAGTATCAACATCGAGATTCGAGCTACCAATAGACCGTTTCCGCGAAGGCAGGCGAACATCCGACGGTGCGCCACTCCCAGAAATCGGATGCAGTTGCGACATATTGTTGGAAGACATGGGAAGAAGGCCCTCCAACTCAACTAGTCAAGGATCGAACAAATGAGACATCAGCAAACGAACCTATAACAGCACGTGGATTTGAAGGGGCAAACCTTTTTTGCGGCGAGCCTCAGCGAGCTTGCGTTGGGTCTTCGCAATCTGAGCCACGACAGCTTCACTCTCTTCTTCCCTCGACGCGGACCAAGGTAGCTCTCGCAGAGAGATTAGGACAGTTCGCTGGACGTCCAGGTCGCACTCAAGGTCATCAATCAGAGATAAAAGCTCGCCAACCGAAGAAGGCAAGTTGGTAAAACCTGTTGAGGGGTTTGTTGTAGATTCCGCCATAGCGTGACCGTAGGTAGCCCGAAGCAGGCTGGCCAGTGGCTATGCGCGGCTGATGCAAGAGTTAAGAAAGAACCAGAGAAAACGAGGCGCTGTGGGCAAAATTTGGTTGGGTCACGCTCCAAGGACTGAGAGGTGAATGTAAAAGAGCGCGGCTCCAATCCACAAGGCAGTGAAGGCACCGAGGGGCTGGGACCTGACGCTGGATGTTTGCAGGCCGCAAGCGCTGGTGTCTCTTGCCGAATCAGAGGAACCTGGGCCACTTGACCTACCATGGATAATTCTGAACTACTTCCTTGCTACCCGACCGTCTTCCATCCAATCCAATTTGCTGGCAGATGATAAGGTAGGTGTTTAGCGTGTGTGCAAACTGGTCGTTTGCCTCGGTTGGTATAATGGGATGGGTTGTGCTTTGTCACTCGTATTCTTGCAGGGCAGCAGGTAGTAAACGTCTTAAGGCTACAATTCAGGCGGCGGTGATTGATCGAACCTAAGAACCTGGTTGTCAAAGGTTTGACTTGGAAGTTTGGGGCGACGGAATGGAATTGGGATGGGCTCTTTGGACAGGGTGGTATGTGGACAACCATGGGCTCCAATTCCAGGTTACTCCTCCAAAGATGGCACTTAAAGTACATACAGCTTAGAGGCACATGTGATGCTTCAAATTGGCGAGTGCCCGGGAAATCTGAAAGGCGTTGCGAAGGTCTGACGCTGCCCAATGCTTTCCCGACTTTCTGATTCTGTCACTTGGCAACGAGGCTCTCGGTCCTTGCGGGAAAGGCCCAGGCGCGCTGCGACACGCCTCGCATACGTGGGAGGAGACATCAATTTAAAAGGCTCGCTGTGTAGCGTTTACGCGTCGAGCTGTTCCTGGAATGTGGATCTCAAGAGCGCTCGGGAACCAATCACCAATAGGGAACTATCTAAGGCTTTCCAGGCAACCAACAGAGCCCCAGTGGATTGTTTTGCTGGGACAAGGCTCTCAGACACAGGTACAGATGACCGTTAGGTAAACTGAGAGTGATGTTGCACGAGTTAGGGTTTCACAGGCATGGACGAAGGAATTCCGTTTCTAAAGAATCAAGAATAGGCAGATAGGCGAATATGCGCTTGCTGTTCTTGGGTGCGTAGATATCCTCGATTTCGCAAGGTGGCTATCAGGATCGCTTCCCGAAGGTTGTGTGATCCAATGATAAAAGAACCGTCGAGGGAATGGGAGATACGAACAGATTACTAATGTAATTCTCGAATCCTAAGAAGCCATCCGAATTTGAACACCGAACACGCAAATTACAAGCCGAACAACTTGTATCAATCGAAAACCCGATGGACAGGCCGAACAATACCCAAAAAACGCCTAGTAACACCGTATACACTGAAACACCACAAGCCACCCGAACTCGCCATTTACCCTGCAATACATCACCTCATGCTACAACACACGTTGCCTTTTATTCACGACTCTTCCCGTCTTGCGAGGGCTCGGCCCCCGAGCTATTACTTCTTCCCTGATCAGCCGGACCGGTGACTTTGTCCCACCACGAGCTGACTTTACCTGTAAACCAGTCCCAAAAATCCTTGACGGATGATTCGACCTTGTTGACAAATGACTTGCCATCACCGCTGCTGTTCGTCTCACCGCCTTCTTGAGGTTGAGAGCTGGTCGGTTCTGGTATTGGCGGGTCTACCCCTACCGACTTAATAGTAGTAATAGGGTGCGTGAGTGATTGCGGAGAATCTGACACAACTGGATTGACGAGTATAGTTTTCGTTGTTGTTGGTACATGAGTGGGTGAGACGGAAGGTGGGGAGTTCGAGGCTGAGCGAGTTGTTGCGGGCGGATCTGATGGTGTTTCGGGCTTGGCTGCATCTGGATCGCTGTGCAAGCCAACAGGCCTTAGGGGAAGGCGCAGTGTGCCGTTGTTTGGAGCTGGGACAATACCGACAGAGTCACACAGCAGATTGTAAACCTCAATGTTTTCTAGGAAACAGCGTCAGTTCTACGAACTCTTCGAGACTAAGTCGGGAGATACTCACGGAAAGGGTTGAGTCGACTGTTAGGGGGATGCGGGAAAGCCGGGCCACGAGCAATGAAAATTGCCCTCATTAAGGGATGTTCATGGTCATAACCGTGCAGGCCACGCGGATGGTAGGTTTCACCTTTAGCTTGTGCCTCTTTTACATTCATTTCGTCCATCTTGACAAGGGCCCAGCCGGCTTTGGGTATGATCCATAGTGGTGCAATTCGTTCATTATGTGAAAAATGGTAGCGTTCCGGCATGTTGACGTCCCGAAGGTAGACATCAAGATTTGGGTTATCCTTTGTTTTCTGGATCACCTGGTTGTAGATAGCTTGGAGCTCATTAGGGTTCTTGGGCCGCAGGCCGATCAGCGGCCATCCATCGATGTGGTCAAATTTGCTCAAGTCGACAATGTCTTCGAGCTGTATTAACCGGGACACATCAGTGGTCGCCATCCCATGGTCAGATACCACAATGATGTTGACTATATTAGTCAGATTCCGCTGGTCTAGTCCGAAGAGGAGCCGTTCAAACATTTTGTCCACCTTTCGAAGGGTGGATCGTATCTCAGTGCTGTTCGGACCATACTTGTGCCCATCTGAATCAACATTTGGCACATATGCTGCCACAATTTGTGGTCGATCGGGATCAGGCTTGTCCAAGAATTCCAAAATCCTGTCGGCCTTGGCTAAGAGATCCATTCTGCCGTTATACGGGTCCACATATGTCGGTTCGACACCCTGGATGTGCGACTGGCTGCCCTGCCACATATGTATGGCGGTTTTCAGTCCTTGCTTTTGTGCCGTTACCCAGAATGGCTCTCCTTTCCACCACTTGGGATCGCGACTCCGAGCAGGGTCTGTGTAATAGAACTCCGCTTGCAAGACAGGATCCCAGAAGGTATTTCCCACAATTCCATGAGATTCTGGATAAAGCCCTGTGGCAATTGTGTGATGATTCGGGAAGGTGACGCTGGGGAACGATGGCAGCATATATGGCGGCGAAACCCCAGACTTGACTAAAGCATCAAGGTTCGGTGTTAAGCCTCTCTGCAGGAAATCTGCACGAAACCCATCGAGGCTGATGAGAATGGTGGTGGGAGCAAACAAGGCAGTGCCGTTGCTGACCAAGTTCTGAGATAGTCGTGAGCTCTTAGTTCCAGTTGAGAGCTTCCATGCGACAAGAACCAGGATGGAGAAAGCAACCCCGATAATGGCGTAAACAAGCGCCCAAGCCCGGCACCTGCAGGATCGCCTTGCTTTCAAATCAGCGCGATGCAGCAAGTTCCGCCTGTCTAGTTCGTCGCTGTCTTCACGGTCGCTGCTGGAGCCTGTCTCACTGCCCTCCTTCATCCCGCCCTCCTCCATCTCGTACATCAACTCGCCATCCTCTCCATGCCGCGCATCAGCAAACAATCTGTCCCTCTTAGCTTTCCGTCTTGCTCGCCTAGCCCTTCTCTTTTCGAGGCGCAGATCTTCTGCTGAGTCATGGATGCTGGGGGCAGGTGGTTGTGCAGATGGGCTTCGCGAGCGGTTCCTCACTGTCGAGGCATCACTCAAGCGTCTGGTCAGCAACCTTAAAGGGTTCGGGATGGGCAAGCCAGAACCCCGACGCTCGCGGGCCTGCTCTCTCCGGGCCTCGATCACTAGTTGATCTAGTTCCTCTTCCTCCATCAGGACTAGCCTGTCGTGGGCAAGAAGTTCGCGGCTGTTGCGAGCACGCAGCTGACGTTCGTCATCTTCGCTATCGGTATCTTGGTCGCTGCGGATAGAAACGGCATCGGCATCATATTCGGATGGAGAGAGGAGAAGGGCTGGATCACGACCAACTCCAACTCCAGCAGCAGGGGCAGTTAGTTTCAATGGTTCAAGCGGCATCGTATTAGGCGCATGCGTGTGGCTAGGACACTTCAATTTGCAACTCTCAGGAATGCTTAAGTAAATTGCCAGAAAGCTTGCTGGCAGGTTAGTCCGCCATTGCACAAAAAAAAGGACAGCCGCAATAAAGAGAGAAAGTTGGGTGATAGCGCAGCAATTACAAGCTGGAGGGCATTGCAATGCAACAAGTGATAAGCATGTGCTTTGGTCAAACAGAGCAAGCGCCAAAAAAGCAGGCGCGCACCTCCTGGCTCTGTTCTGCTTACGTAATTAACAAAATAATCAGGGTTAGGGTTATTTCGGACGTTGGTTCAACCCAGCTGATGCTGAACAACCAGGACCGGCCCGGGTATCTGCCATTGAGCATTTCATCTCACAAACAGCTTTGAATTGTAATCAAAAGGCTGTTTTTTTTTTTTCACTGGGCGATGTGTTCACTATGTGGCGCCTGTCTTGGTGGGTTTTGCTCCCAACTCTCAATGGAGAACCACACTCGGGCCAGCTGCCAGCATGCAACTCGTAGAAGTCGTGAGGATACCTTCAACATAAAGGTCAAGTTTTCCTGACTCCAAAGCCTCAAAAAGCCCATTAAATTTACTAGAATTAGCTCATCTGGTATCATTGTCTGTATAAGGATAGGGGAGATAGAGGTCCATGATTTTCTCATGTTCCATCACTGTTTTCCTGAGACCTCACCTTCAGGATAAGAGCCAGTTGGTTCCAGGACTGGCAGTGGCTTCTTCCATAAGTTCTCTTAACATTAGATGTTTGTTGGCTCAAATTCAATTCGATATCATTCACTATATAGAACATTATACATGCTTTTCCATTAGGAAAATTGGGCATCACAAGCACCAATGTCTTTTCCTTGATATGCATGCAAAACTAACATCATAATCAGCACCAGCAATAACCATCATTTTCCTCCCAGATTATTCCCTTCACGTCTTTTCCTCCCTTCCACCGCAAGCTAGGGATTGCTTCATCTACGCGCTCCTCAAAAGTAACAGCTACATCCTCTTGATGCTTGTTACCAACACACTTGCAGCCCAGGGTGATTTCTTCATCCGGATTCCAGACAACCACCCTGCTCAGACCATGTGATGATGCTTCTGCCACTGCTGCCTCCAACAACACAGATATATCATCGACTTGCTGTTCTGTAGTGCTGTTCTGGGGGCATCTGACAATTCGAAGCACCCGCAGACGTTTCTCAGACCAGTCGTGTGCCCAGTATGTCCACGCTCGACCATTTGCAGTGATGGCACCTTTGATGAGTGTGACACTATTCTGACCAGAGGAAGCTACTGAGAGCAACCGCTGCTTCCCAAAATCGAACTCAGCCCGCGCAAGTTGCCAGTCGATCAAGTCGAAGGTAGGAAGGAATGCTACCTTGGTATGTCCATCGGCAGGTAAATTGTTGAATTTTTCAACAAGATTTTGTTGGTCCCTCTCGCAAAGCTCACGAATCTCTTTTACATCATGGAGAGGACGTGTCTTTGAGGAGTCAATAGGCTTGAAACACCGAACAGAATGAGGAATAAGGGTCAATGTTGCCTGGAGGCTGGAGAAGGCGACCCAACCTAAGCCAGCATAGTAGTTTTTGCCACTGTCGATGTACAAAGCGCTGCAGTCGCTGTCTGCATCCATTCGTTCTTGGACACGCTGCAGCAAATAAGCAGCCATGCCCACACGACGATACATCGCGTTGATGTAGATACTAGTGATGCCGTAGCCACTGCCTTCTCTGGCGGAGCTTCCGTTCCCGTCCGAGATCAAAATAGGCTTGCGAATAGTCTCACAGCTGGCGATAATCTGGTTTGGGTCGCCGTCGAGATATAGCACCCACACTTGGCTTTTGCCATCCCGAGTTAGGCCTCTCTGGGACATATATTTCTCTCGCTCAACATAGTGAGACGGGTTCTCATGTGTTGCTGAGGCTTCAGCGCCCAACTCCCACACAAGTTGACGCTGTTGAGAGTTTGCCTCAGCAAAGATAATGTTGGAACTCGTAAAACCCATTGACTGAGCCATTGGATTGCCTGCTGACGCTTGTCGTCTGGTGAGGCGATGTCGGTTTCCGGTGTCTTGAGAGGTCAAGATTTCGAAAGCGATGATTGCAAATAAGATTCAATCATACATAAGAACGGGATGCGACCTTAATCCGGGAGTTGCAAGACAGGGAGTGGGTCAAGGTAAGCAAGCTTGGGCACCCTGATGATAAAAAGGTGCCACGACCTCACCGCTCTCCAGGATTCTCGTAGCCGTAAAAGGTAAAGGATGTTCGGGATGGTAGAAACGTTTATGAATAGATGAAGCTTGAGTGTACTCACGCCTTGAGTGTTCGTTAAAACATGATTTCTTTAGGGCACAGCTCCTAAAACTTGAATGTCCTGAACCGTGAAGAATTGGGATGCTCAACATGGTCAGACATTTTCCGTATTACAGAGAAACTAGCCGCCAGCGGCCGTAGATTACCGCCTGCCGAACATCAAGTCGCTTCAAACGGGGCTCCAAAGCTTGATGCAAGCCCCGATTGGCAGCATGCTGGAGAACATGCCTTATATTGGTAGGGGTACTTGATTTATCGTATGCAGGACGCGGGTAGGGCAGTAAGCTCTGAGAAACAGCTCACATCATGATTTCTGTCAGCTACCTGCACTACATGGGCAGGGAGCAAATGGATCCGATGCTAAGCAAGTAATCTAACTCCACTTGGAGATTGTCGAGCCAACCATTCCCGAACACAGGAAGGGCTAGCGGTCACTTGACCTCAAGGGAAGTGCTGCGGCATTCAACGCTTCAGCTTGGATATCCAGCCATCAAGAGCGGATTCTCCACGTATGACAAGATCAATGATGGATTCTAGACGGTGTACAGATGAAGGAGATTGGAAGCTTCGCAGATTCTGAAAACAGAAGGTTTAAGCAATGAAAACATGCCGCGAACTGTGCTGGATCAACAAGCAACTTTGGCAAGGATCTCTGCAGACGGCCAACAGCCTTGCTGTATGAAGAAAATCCGGGGAAATGGAGACGGCACTTGGCGTCCAGCAGCATCCGGAGCTGTGTGGAGTCTGCGGGTCGCGGACCTCGATTTTTGCATTTTCTTGTTCCGGGGCCAAGCCCCGACCCGTGGACCCTTCGTCTCCGTGTTCAGCCACAGAGACGACGCATGATAAGGCCCACCTGTGGCTAGAGCTATCGGAACCGGGACCAAGGGTTCCGCAAATTTTGGCGAGCCCTGCCAATTACCACGACGCGCACAAAAATTGGTCAAGATATCGGTGAACGGCAGCGACTTGGATTCTTTGACGGCCCCGGGAACAGCATCAAAGGTACGCACGACCCTCCACTACACTGTTCCTAAGAGTCCGCACAGTGGTTTCCCTTTCGAAGTTTTCTTATTTTTTCTTCAAATTTCGCGAACGTGGACAATAGCCGAGTCTCCGATTATCACTGACACATTTTGCCAAATCAGAACGTCGTCACAATGGCAGAGATCAACGTTGAAGCGACTTCGTGGCGCCGGGTCGAGGTTGGCCGTGTGCTGAAGCTCGAGAATGGCAGCCTGGCCGCTATTGTCGAGATTATCGACCACAAGCGCGTACGTGCAACCCAATCCGACAGCCCTGCTTGATCGACAACTATCCGAAGCGTCGCATACAAATTGAAGAGCAAAGAAGAGCAAGAGACTAAAATGCTGGCTGTCTAGGTCCTCGCTGATGGTCCCTCCTCCGACCCTAAGCTCGCCACACCCCGCGGCATCGTCCCCCTCTCCCGGGCCCTCCTCACTCCCATCGTGATCCCTAAGCTTCCCCGCGGCGCGCGGACGGGTGCCGTCAAGAAGGCCTGGGAAGCCTATGGCGTTGATGCCAAGTGGAAGGAAACCAACTGGGCCAAGAAGCAGCTCCAGCAGGAGCGCCGTCAGTCGCTCACCGACTTCGACCGGTTCAAGGTTATGCGTCTGAAGAAGCAAAGGCGGTTCGAGGAGCGCAAGGCTCTGGCCAAGATCAAGGCTGCTGCGTGAATTCGCTGAGACGGGGCTGCGGCTGCTGCGTTAGAGGGCAGAGGGAGCGTTTGGCTGGTTAGGCATGGCTTTTTCTGGGGTGAATCGAGGGTATTCTGGAACGGTCTGCAATAACATCAGCATCCGGGTTTGCTGGGTTTCGTCTTTGCGTCGCTTTCGGAAAACCTGTATGTCACATTTTAAGGTGACCGGCGTCATATGGAAAATGCGGAATCAAGCCAAAAAATGACAACCCCAGATGGGCTAATGCCCATGCTCCAGACGTGGTGCCAAATCACCGTTGCGGTCTGTGAGCTCTCTTAATAGAATACCCCCAAAAGCGTTGTGGCGGCAGTTTCCTCCGATCTACATAACTTTGGGCAACTTGATTCTTAGGACAGGCCCGTAGGTTGTGCACTGTCTGTCCTTTTTTCTTTTTTTGCCTGTAAGCCATGGAAGTTGCAATTAAATGTTCACCCATTGTAAAGGGTCATTGTTGGGGTGCATGTCGATGACGGATCCTAGGCTCCAGTGCCGAAGGCAGAGAGGGGTATGAGCCCATTGATTACCTAATCAGGTCTAGTGTTACCGAAGACCTGCGGAATTGACAAGCCCTATCTGAAAATTGGGTCCGAACATTTCTTCCCACCACGCCAGCGAGCTTATTCTTTACCCCCGCATCTCGAAGTCTAGCGGCACTTCTTACCATCAATGTAAGTAGAATCTAAGCAGCAATTCATGGACGCTCTCTGAAACAAAGCTCTGCTACAAATGAAAAATCTGCAAACGTTTGTGGCAACTTTGGGCGGGGCGGGAGCAATTGTTCTGGATGTGTGGGAGCCGTGGGGAAGCTGACCGAGGCTGTGATCTGCTAGCTCTTCAACATGGCTGAGACGCGCGTCGAGGAAGTCCCTCAGCAGAAGGAGGAGGAGACCAAGAAGGTCACCGTCGAGGAGCAGCACGAGGACTCCTCCAGCGATGAGTCGGAGGGTGAGGCTGGCGAGACTAGCGTCCCCGCTGGTGCCCCCGCGGTTATTCACTCCCGCAATGAGAAGAAGGCTCGCAAGGCCATCGAGAAGCTGCACCTTACTCGGGTGCCGGGCATCACCCGTGTCACCTTCCGCCGCCCTAAGAATGTGAGTGCACTGGCGAAGGAACCTTACTGGCGTCCGACTGCTGCAATTCCTGTGAAAGGGCATGCAAAAGACTGCGCAGCTAATGGGCATGGATAGATTCTCTTTGTGATCAACAACCCCGAAGTGTACAAGTCTCCCAACAGCAACACGTACATGTAAGGTTGCCCTTGAGAAAACAAGGTTGGTGACTTAAAGCACAAGCTGACCACATTACTCGCAGTGTGTTCGGTGAGGCCAAGATTGAGGACCTCAATGCTACTGCTCAGGCCGCTGCTGCCCAGCAGCTTGCCAGTCAGACTGCTGAGCATGACCACACTGGCCACGCTCACGACCACAAGCACGAGGAGACCAAGGAGGAGGAGGAGGACGATGGCGAGGAGATTGACGCGACTGGCATTGAGGACAAGGACATTGAGCTTGTCATGACCCAAGCCAATGTGTCGCGGAAGAAAGCCATCAAGGCCCTGAAAGAAAACGACAACGACATAGTCAACTCGATCATGGCATTGAGCGTCTAATCTCGATCGTGCGCACTTGAGAGAAGCTGTCGGTATCTGACTTGATACGGGACATAGATCCGGTAAATCAAAAGTCTGATTAAACTGTTGTTACCACATGCTCATATCACATGTTCATGGATGAACTCGCCTTTGAATGTAAATTGTAGAAATTCTTATCAGCAATGAGGTGTCTGTAATGAAGCAACAGACCCTACCTAACCTGCTTTGTAGAAGATGTTCGGGGAGCTTTGACCTTCAGGGTTCAACTGATCTTTGGGAACGCGGTTGGGATGGGGTACAGAGAGGCAGACCACTCGCACGAGACGCTGCATGATTTGGGCTTATGGAGAGCTATGCCAGTACCTGTAAAAACTCAAAAAGGGTTTCATTTTAAAGACGCAGTAAACTGAAGAAACATAACTATGAGATGGGATATCTATTGGATGTCTCGAGGAGATTTCCCAAGCAACATTGAACCTGCTTTAGATTAGTGCAGAATTCGTTTCCAGGAGTCCGACCCCATACTTGACGGCTGCCGGTTCGTTCCGGACGCACATCACGTGACCTGATTTCTGGCCGACAGGAAGGTTTGCATGCATCGGCAAACCTCCAAGTCCTGACAGCGACCTCATCTCCACTCGCTGACCTCCTCATAACCACCGCAAAAATGGCCGCAGTAAGTCCCCAGTGTCAATTCATGTTGTATTTTTGATGGGAAGCTGTTCTCGCGCCCATTGAAAGGCTGCGGGTAGTTGGTGCTGCAGGATCCGCGCGTTGATGTACTGAGCTAATTTTGGTGTCTGCTCCTCGTTCCCGAAAAATTGTAGAGAAGCGCAGCTCTCAAGGTCGATTGGGCCAAGATCACGACGTCGCTCGGCCTGCGCGGCCAGACGGCGGCCAGCTTGCAGGCTTTCAAGAAGCGCAATGACGACGTGCGCCGCAAGCTGCAGCAGCTCAAGGAGCTTCCCACTACCGTCGACTTTGCCCACTACCGCCGCGTGCTCAAGAACCAGGCTATCGTCGACGAGATTGAGCGGCGCTTCAACGCCTTCCAGCCGGCGACGTACGATCTTAACCGTCAGCTGAAGGCCATCGAGGCCTTTGAGGTCGAGGCCATCAAGAACGCTGAGGCCACCAAGGAGAAGGTTGATCTGGAGCTCAAGGACCTGGAAAAGACCCTCAAGAACATCGAGGAGGCCAGGCCGTTCGAGGACCTTACCGTCGACGAGGTTGCTGCTGCGGAACCAAGCATCGACGAGAAGACCACCAAGCTCGTCACCAAGGGCCGCTGGTCTGTGCCTGGCTACAAGGTCCGTGTTTACTGCCGTCTTCCTGCGACTTCATGTCAAATTGAGAATGCTAACTCTGCTGATAGGAGAGGTTCGGCGATCTTTCTGTCCTCTAAGCGTTCCGTCCGTTTCCCCCATTTTCTCCTGTACTCTAGTATTGTAGATAACCTGAGCGCTGGGGAGGGGTCAACGATGGAGGGGACAATCTAACACTGTTAACCGACTCTTTCCGGTTCTGAACATATGTCATCCGTTTTGACACGACCATTGCCTTTATCACCCTTCTGTTGCTCCAGTCGATTCATGTTCAATCTAGATTTTATGGCTTTCCTGATGCTAAAGGCAGGCAAGGGGTTGGCTCGCAACTCGAGATTCAATTCTGGAGCAAGTCTGTAGTGAGTGCCAAGTTATATCTGATTACCAACTACGCCCTGCTTGAGCGGAGTAATTGGAGTCGTCATTGGACTGTAGCTGGATTACATTCCTTAGGCATTTTGTTATTGATCGAGTTGCCGTGGAACATTAAGACTACAAAACAAAACCCTTGATTTTCTGTCATGGAACTCACAAGAGGACCCTGATTAAAGCTATATAGGAATATGTGTACGTATAGTTTGCTATATGTGTTTGATTCAAAATCTCCGATCAAACAAAGTTCCAGTCTTGTGTTGCCGGTCGATGTTCTCCGTGTAAAGGTTCAAAATACTGGCATGTCTGCGACTAGGAAGCTCTGGGTCATCTCAAGTACCTCTCTATACCAAACTCACGCGGACTGACTTTCAAGCAAGCTCATCCCTCAGGTGTGTGGAGTATATCTGGAAGAACCCAAGACCAATGGCAACCCTAATTCTAACTTATACAATTTCAGAACAAGTAACACGTTTGAGGCATTCAACGGCTTCATATCTAGTAAAACTGCAGTTGAGTTTAAGCAATCTGTTCCCATCTAAGTCACTGGTAGCATTTTTCCCGATGATCACATCGTTTACACTTTGATTTAGTCGTTTCGCCCAAAAAAAGACAACAGGTACAGGTTACAGGGCTTGGGGAAGTCTGGCGAATACAAATGATAGTCAACTATTCCAGAACTTGCTTAATGACTTCGAAACAGCACGTAGCTACATCAGCTTACCGTGTCAACCAATCCGTGGCAAACTTCAGGCCAGCAGCATAGAGACTGCTTTGTTTACATCAACCCCATAATGGGATAGCTCGTAGAAATGTCGAGCAAAAGTTTCAGGGGAACCCTAACCCTGACTGAGAAACTTTGTGGTGCTTGGCCCCACTAAGCTCTGGTGGCCCAATCGCATGCCTGCGAATCCAAAGATCTGCTCCGAGAGCACCCGAGAGAGCTTGAGTGGAAGCCCCAAAGCTTGACCGTAACTGAATCACTTCTTCTTTGTTAACAGTGAGGCACGCATCAAACAACTAACAAATAAATATTTGCCTGCAAGATGGCCGTGTTTACGAGCAAGAAATACATGTCGCAAGCGCGCTCCAATACGTGGGGCGCGCGCTACCGTTCAGCAATGGCCAAGCATCCCTTTTTGCTCTTCGGGCTCCCCTTCCTCACTGTCATCATTGGCGGCTCATTTGTCCTGACCCCGGCGACAGCCGTCCGATATGAGCGCTACGACCGCAAGGTGCGGCAAATGACGCGCGAGGAGGAGTTGGGTATCGGAAAGAGCGGCAGGAAGGTAGACATTCGTGAGGAATACTACGTATGTTTGTCGTTTGGTGCCGAGCCTTTGCTGGATATATGGTTGGCTAGTGGACGGGCTAACACATCCGACCAGAGACTTGCCTATAAAGATCTTGACAATTGGGAACAAAAACGCGTCAAGCGCTTGCCCGGTGAGCCCGACGGCACCCTCTAAGCGCGCAGACTCGTGGGCATTGTTGCAAAAGGTTGCAACTGCAAAAGAGCAAGTCGCGCCGGGGCTAGCTTCGTGAAACAGCGGAGCTCTTGATTAGTTTGGCCCGATCGTTTGTTGAAAATCTTCGCTTTCGACGTGCTCATGACTCTGTACGGCTGAATCCCCATCATTGTTCTTATCTCGATCTTCATTTTTCGTGCCACAGCTGGGTTTCTGCAGCAGCCAGAGGTCTCAACGAGCAGTCTGCTCTTCAGTGTCTCTGCGCCTTAACCGCCGACGGTTGGCCTACAGGCTCCCTCACACACACTTTTTGCGCCGCCTTTAAGTCCCTGGAAAACGCGGTCGGTCCATCGGCGCTGGGGTTTGGCATCTAACCAAGCAAAGGCTCACAGAACGGGGTATACTGGACATGTGCATGCATGATCCATCTGGAGCCCGATTCGGCACTCGAATTGTTGATCGCGGAGGCAAAATTAGCAAAATACGTCTCATTAACCGATCCAAACAGCCACTTGGCATGGGTCGCACCGAGCCATTCAATCAAGACATCAGAAACTTTGTCCTCCAACACACACCACACGCTTCCCCCAACTGTTCGCAAGCCCTTCCAACGCATTGATGGTGACCGGGGGCCGAAAAGCAAGGGACGCAACAATGTCTGAGACCTTCGCCGAACAACGGCGGGCGGCTGCAGACTTGGGAGATCGGGTATTAGGGATGATGCTGTTGATGGCAACTGAAAGGGATAATCTACACCATCTACTGATCTTAACAGCCCGCGAAAATTGATTGCCTTAGGCCACTGTTATAAAAAACTATAGTGTATGCTATGCTGCTGCTGACATATGCTTCAGAGGTTCCAGGGCACCTAAATTCGAGGCGCAACAGGGACGTTGCTTCAACGCCTATGTAATCATGACCCCGGCAGGGTTTCTTTTCCAACTTAAATACTTGTGTTGAGAAACTACAGCCGCCTGTGCGCTCGAACTCCTGTCATAGGTATCAAAACCGTTCACCGATTATTTCGTGTCTACCTTAACAAGCCATTCTAGTTGTTCGGCTTGACTGTTAAGAATGCTCTTCATTTTTGCTTGCTTCACTCATACTAGGATAAGGGCTCCTTGTTCATTCGGAAACATCCTCCGAAGTCTGACAAGTCTGTCTGGTTTGCACGGACCATCTGGTATGTTTCATGATTCTCCACTGCGGTATGTAGACGCTGGCACATCGGGCTTTTTTCTTGTCAGGACTTGTCAACATACTGTTCCCAAGCTAGGTCATGATTGTACGTAGTTTTCTCCTTACCCTGCAGATATGCTTCTAAGTTCCATAATACATTGTAAGTATCTATTCGTGACGCGACTTCTCACATATTCACGGTAGCAGTCAACACGAACAGCTTCAGGAAACGCTTGCCGTCAGGAGTCATCAAGATAACTAGGCTCGTATTAGCGTGGCCTGGCGAAAGATGCAACCTTGATAGCAACATATGCAATCTAGCCTCTCTTGCAACCACTACATCTGATAATCATCGGGTTGACCCAGCTGATAACTGTCATCAAAATAATGTATACGCCTGACTAATTGTGAAGTAATTGAGCATTCCTGTCTCCAAGTTGTTTGTGTGCGCCCGGGGAGCGTATCGTCGAGTCATTGATAGGACGATTAGGACGATCAGCTTCCCCAGCTGATCCGCGGACAATGTGTCACCTGATGTGGTGAAGCCGTTAGCCGTTACTGGTGATGCTACTTGAGAGCAACCAATATGGTAGGACATAGGGCGATCAAAAGATAATGAATGGCCTGGCCGCGTTTGTAACGGTCACGTCGATGGAGACACCCCTGATCATTGGTGGCGATGATGCACAGACATGATGCGAAGATCGGTACTTGCGAGAAGGCTCTATGACTATCTCGTAAGTTTTATGTTGCTGACGTAGGTTCAATGAGATGATGAGATGATGAAATGACAGTATAAGGTTGCTGAATGCGACAGAAACCCTCCAAGGGCTAGGTGACTCGGTGGCCTTCAATCACTGACGTCAATAACTCCGCGTGGTTCTGGAGTTAGGCGTAGCAGGTACTTAGGTAGGGTTCATCTAGAGTGTTCCTCAACTATCTTTCATGAGGTGATTCCATTGTTCCTGAACCGCTGAATCAACCACACTCTCGCTCAAGCACATCCAAACTCCACTATGTCCACAGATATACCCCCGTGTCATCAACCTACTGCTAGTGTATCCATAGTGCAAACCAGACGCCGACCTCTGAAGAGTCCACCAACACACTTGACTGGACTGGGGGAGAGGTTTATCGTAATATTGCGGCTGGTGAACGCGCTGTTCAGTCCAATCAAGAGCGTTAATGAAGAATTTTCTGCCAACCCATAGGTACCTACCTAAGTATGGTGTGACTCTAGGAGACGTCAAACTTTGGGAGCAAGCGAGCAGTTGAGACGAGAGCGGTCTGTTTGCACAGCATTCAAGTACATGCAGCACGCTTGTATATGCTGCCTGACTTCGTATATTCGGTGGGTGCATACGGACTTTCGTAGCATGGCACTTGGGCGCATTGCAGGGAACGGTGTACATGTAGGTATGTTCAGCAACAGATGCGGCTTGTGCTCCGTCTTTTTCCACTAACAGACGAGGTGCGGTGTGGTGGGGGGGTTTGGTTTGCAGTTACCTACTGATCTCTCCACCATGCCGACTCCCACATACATAGGCGGTGAGTAGCAGATAAAAACCGCTTGCTACAGCAGGCGCATCATCCCCCAACTTTCGAGTTCGCGACCTTTAGCTACAAGGTACCAAGATGCTCAACTCATTCGAAGTCTTCGACACTTGTACTGTGTAGCTATGGCACCGAGATATCGCGAATAGGCACTTTGGCTCTTCCGTGATTCCTTGATTCGTGATCCATGCCAATTATCCCTAGTTGGTATCCTACATAGTGTATACTTCTTTGGGCATGTCAAAGTTAGTTTGGTACTTCTCACCACCCTTGAACCAGAGTCGGTGATGTACAGGCACAATCAAGACCCATATCAATTTAGGTGAACAAGTCACTTTACTTCTCTCTAGGAAGAAGCTCCAAAACAGCTGGTCCTTAGAAGCAAACAACAAACCGATATTAATACACTCTGTGATAGTCAAGAACAGGGTTTTTAGTTGACTGGACCTTTTGCGAACCGACTTATTTCAGGTTGGGGTTAATAGCTGGTCTGCATTCTCGCTCCCCAAGCGAGCACAGTCGGCAACGAGAGGACGTGAGTTGACATGGGTGGCGAGCCGCGAATGCCCGCGGCAGAAAACCCATGTAAATCCTGGTTGGACTTGCCGATCCGCACCCTACCCCAGTGACCCAGACATTGAACGAGCGGGGACGGCTCCGTCCAGCTATCACAACGATGACGTCGGCGTGTGTTTGGCTGTGGTGCGGGTTCCCACTGCATAAAACACCCGTTTTCACAGTGCGTTGATGCCATTCAAATAGGCAAGTACTTGTAGGAGACAATTCTCATTTGGCTTTATTGGATGAGACAAATTAGTCTCTTACGCCCTCAGAGAGGCTTCGGGCGTGGTTGTTGACTGCTACCGATGGTTATGCAATCTTCAATATTTTAGCGACAGGCGACGGCTCTCCGATGTGTGCGTTGTGCTGGCACCAGCGCAGGCGATCGTGGCTTTTTCAAAGCGACAAGCAAGCCCATCCTACGTTATCGGTGGACGGCTGAGCTTTCGACTTCGGTGATCGTCCTTTTTGCACGCCCCGCTTGATGAGCGCTGGTGGGACGTCTCAAGTGGAGCACAACAGCCAGTCTTGGCCGGGCTTGGCGATTAGGGCTCCCCTCATTGCCCCGCTCCTACTGACCCCTGCCCCTGTTTTCACAGGCCTTGGCAGATATGGTGTGCAGCTGGGAAACATGTGGCCGCCAGACCACAGCCCAGCTCTTCAGAGCTTTCCGTTCTGAGACGGCTGCAGCCATGGATGCGCCTCCAGGGCTGCAAGGTACCACACCGTCTTGGTCATTGCACTATGGACACGCCAGATCGGCGTACACCGCCGTCTTGTAGCCAAGAGCGCCGATGATGTTTATATATTCCAACGTTGTCCCCTCGCTGTCCGAAGCAGGCCTTGTTTTTAGCCTTCTGTATGGCTCTCCTACCTGGAGTGCTAAGTAGGTTTTCAGCCGAGTAATGCTGGGGTCCGATAAAGCCTGTCGTCGACAAAGACGTGCAAACGGGAGAGCCAACAATTGAAAGCAACGCAATCTTAAATAACGATTGACCGCTGCCGCCTGCAAACCGAGCTTGACCGTACCCATTTGCTTGGAACCGAGAAACCTGCTTCCTCCGTGGCTCGGCTGCTCGAAGTCCGACGTCTAACACAAGACACAATGTTGTGCGGAATCCAGAGCTCCCATAACCATCACCACCACCCACGCCGCTATTTCCTGCAACGATTCAGGAGCCACAAGAGCCTGAAGGCCTGCGCCGACTGCGACTATCCAGGCGCCGCTAGAGTCATCAGAAAGCATACAGACTCTGACCCAAACTCTCTGGCCAGTCCGCGGCCCTCTACCACCAGCCGGCGATCCGAGATGTTTGTCGACTGGGATCCCTTGCGATTACATCCACCCACCACTCCAGGTCCGTCTCCACCACTTCAGCCTGAGGAGTTTGCTAGCAGGAGACATCACTGCCACCACAGCAACGATGAGCTTCGCCATGTCCATTCCAACCGAGCACTCCGTCCGAGAACATACACCTCACCATCATCCGGCAACACAGTAATCTATGACGGTTTTGACTTTGGTTTCACCTCTCAACCCCAGCAACACCCTTCGATCCCAACCATTCTCAAAACTCCTCCTTCAAGAGGTCGAGCCCCTTCACCAGCTCCAAGTGACATCAGCAGTGGAAGCAGTTTCCGACGACCCTCATCCTCGCTGACCTCGTTGTCGTCTGTTTCCTCGACGTTACCCTCCTCAGAAGACGAGGAGGAGATGATTCTCAAGGTTGGTGGGCTGGCCCCGGCGCCACAATCGTGGACCCGACCTCGCCCACGGCCGAAGGTCCAGCATGAAGATGATGGTTTCGATGAGAGCGGAGAGTTCTACCGCCGGGGCGGATGGAAGAGACGAGGGATCGTCTTTGTAAATCCGGACGTTGACCTATCCGGAACGGGGCAATTCATGATCTAATCACTCTTTTGACGTTGCCTCTTTCCTTATCACGTTCGTTTCATTTGTCTTATTTCCACTACCACCTTGTAATCATCTTTGGCCGATATGTGAGATGCCGGACGTGTAACAGAAGGAATTGGCATTGCATTGATGGCGTTGGATATGCATGGACTGCAATATTGGATGGGTATACATACTGGCATAATGGGCACAAAAAGCTAGGGTCTTGGGATCTGAGGAACATGCTATAGGGTCATGACCATCAGGGCGGTATGCATTTTGCGGAACTTAAGGGATTACTTGTCAAACATCAAGAGAGTCAGTCATTTGTTGATCGTCTGCACAACACACCCAAAATACCATGGACGGGGACATCTTATCATGCCATTACGGCAGGCAAAAATACAACCTCTCTTGTAGTCGCTTCCGATATGACCGCTATCTCATGCTGATAATCCGGATGCTCAGACGTAGGTAGTGTGTATCGTGTTGATCAGAACCCCTCCTCTGCCGTGCGAAGCCATCATCTTTCAACATATAAACGGAACCTTTCTGAGAAAAGATCGGGACAATACGCCAGTGCCAAACTGTACAACCCGATTTGTACGGAGAACTTCGTATGCAGCCGGAATCAATTGATAAGGCATCCTTCTGTTGTATGTACCTGGCTGCCCCGAAGCAAAGCTGCCCAAAAAGTTGGGCAGTGTTGGACATAGTGATGTTTTCACTGAAAATGCCTCTTTTGAATTTTACTGCGCTCGAGGCTCCGCCATGCTGCCGGACTGCGGCAATGCTGCATGGCGCTAAAATCGCAACCTCAAAGGCAGAGGTATGTACAAAGCACGTATCAACAGTCGCAACTGGTAACTTAGGAGGTGCTGCCGCGTGGACGATGCGAGCGATGCCTTCTAGGAAAATCTCGCATCTACAACCCCAACCCACCAGTGGCCCCACACCGTCAGCTCCACAGCGCCGTTCCAAAGCCTCTCAGCCCATCCACGAAAACCGCCCTTTTTTGGTATCCAGTTCTGGTCAGCCCGGCTGTGGACCCCTGTCGAGCTTAAGAGCTTGATCTGTGTATGAAAGGCCCATCCCCATCCGATGGAGGCAAGGGACACAAGAATTTAGGCTGCGCAACCACGGCGCAGCAGGACCAACACCAGCTCACCAAGACAGCCACACAACAGCTTGCGACACCAAAGGAGGGTCAAATGATTTTTGGGCCTGTGACTACTTCGCTCTTTGGAAGCAGGAGGCGCGAAACCGGTGTCGATTCCGTTTTTTTTTTGACAAATCTAAACCTTTGACAGATTGATGAGTTCCTGTCCTTCGTGTGTTACTATGATATCTGCGCCACCTGAATGTGACAGGATACGCGGTCTTCAAGGTTCTATCAGGCGTTCTCCTGCAGAGACAAGTGCTGAAATATATCGAGGGAAGAAGCAAGGCAAAGTTTGTTCGTACAACGGAGATCTCCCATCCATGATCGATCAGCACCCTCAAAGGGGTGACACAACTTTACCGTCCAACTATATTGTTCATCTTCTAAGCTCATGAGTGTGAACTTTAACCGTTTCAGGCGCTTGATCTTGATAACAAGAAAAAGAAAGAAAGGATGGCCCAAGTATAACAATAAGCCGCCACCACGCTTTAAGTGCACATGACTAGGCCATACAAGTCATAACTCTGGGTCACACGAATCAATACGTTGCCAAAGCAGCTCAGTACGCCCCCTTTCTGGGAGCCCATCCCGGCGCTTGTACCACGCTCACTGTAAAACGCGAAGTGGCCACCGGAGTGCGAGCCCACAGGTCCAGAGAAGAAATATGTGCACCGCCCGCATTGAGAGCCCAGAGCAAGATGCCGATGGTGTTGTTCCCTCGATAATTGAGAATACCCTCGGGCACAGGAAAAGTAGTTTGCGGACCGATGTAAGAGATATATCGACCGAATTCTAAATATTTGGACCAAGACAGAAGGAGGTTAGTAAGCATCACAGCCGCTTAGTTTTCCGACAAGCAAAAATATGAAAGCCATTCTGAGAATTTAGTGTGATGAGGTACCTTGCTAGGACGAGCGTTCTTCCTGCTTGTCTCATATGCTTCTGTATTTGTAAAGGAGAAAATATCGATTAATTAAAAGGAAGGAAACGAGACATATGGGAGGTCACAATGACTTACGCCACCCGTTGACAAACAATAGTGCGCGATAACCCCCAGCTAGGTTGGAATCTATCGGGGGGAACTCGAAGTTCAGTGGAATATCCCATTTGTCAGATGGTAAGTCCAACTTGAACTCGGCCGTGTAGAACGCTACTCCGGGCTTGTCAATGCCTTGAAATGGCGATCCAGGCAGAAATTCGTTCCTCGGCGGACCAGGCAAGTGGAAACCCTGCCTTTCAGCATAGAATCCGCCCTCGTTGAGTGGCCCCCGCGCTTTATCAGCATATCTCTCACCCCCGAGATTTCCAGTTACCTTCCACAAGATCTCCGGACCGTCGCCGGCCCAGGTAACAAAGTTGTACGCCATAATACCCCGTGGCTGCTTCATGTCATCGCCGCCAACAAGCCCATTTAATGCAAGACCCATGTTATCGACGACAACGGTCAAAATGTATGTCTCCCCTTTCCGCAACCCCGCAATGGGGTAGGTGTCATCATGGGCAGCTGTGTTGTTATTCCAATCTACTTTCCCTGGCCAGCTGCCCACAAAGGTGCTGTTGAGCCAGACGGACGACGCAAAAACAGTGCCACCTTGGGTTACGATCCGGAACGCTGTTTCAGTTCCCTTGGCGATGAACCTTCCACGGAAGATCAAGGCACCGGAATGGAATCCATAGTCGGAGCCATATAACGAGGTTGGTGTGAGTGGGGGCTGTCGAAACGTGTTGTTGGTCGTGACGTTTGCCTGCGGCCAGGCAGAGTCATCGTACCATGGCTGAATTTCTGGAAGAGAGTCGATGTATCTCCAGTCAAGCTTTGTCAAGTCGGGTAGTTCAATGGAAGGCGGCGAATAGGCAAAAGTTGTTTCCCAGTTGCCAAGCTCGTTGATTGAATGGGAATCGATATCTGCCGAGTTAATCGTCACTTTCGTTATTGTTTCTGGGATGCCAATGATCTCAACATCCGTAGTGGCGTTGAAATCGGCTCGAATATTGAGCTTGTTGCCTTCGGATATACTAGCTGAGCGCACCAGATAGGGACCGTTGACGATCAAAGGTGGATAGTCTTTGAGTTTGGTAACCCAATAATTATACACAGCATTGCGGTCTAAACATAAGTGCTCAGTAGGAGTAGGTGGTAAAGCTGTGAGATATGAAAACTTACCAACAAAGTATAAATGAAGTTTGCCAGCCTTGAGGTATAAGCGTTCGGTTCCGCTCACCATCCATTTGGCGTATAGCAGCTGACCATCTGGATTGACGTGAACTCCAGGACTGAATACAATATCAACATCGTTTTTGTCCTTCACATCCCGCTCAATTAACACTTCATGAGTTTCGTCAGCATTCCCATACAAGATCACCACAGTGCGGGATTCGTATTGCTGCCAGGTAAAGATCTCGGCGGTGCAGTAGGTAAGGTTCGCTGGTCCGACCGGGTAATCTGTCACATAGATCTTGGAGTCGCGCCCAGAAAGCGTCAATTGTTGAGAATCATAAACAGGAATTGTTTTGTATCCCCAGGATGTTGGGAGCGTAATGTTAAAGGATAGCGGCCAGTCGCTCCTAAAGTTGGCATGTCGAACAACGTAAAAGCTCCCATCTTTGCCTGTGATATTAGTGACGGCAATCCTGGAGTCGGGAATAAACACTCCTTGTGTATAATTAGGCGATGGGGTTGCTGAAAGATATCCGGGAGAGACCTTGAGGAAGTTGGCAAACAGCTTGAGTTCTGAGTATTTTCTTCTGGTGATTGTCCGGTCCTCTGCAATTGCCTATGATTGTAAGCGTGGAAAACCCCCAACCGAGAGGAATGTACTCTTACAGCAGCATAGTCATATGAGGTGTATCCACTGTCGTAGCCCAAATTTCCCCAGTTTGTCCCACCAAACATCTGCAGTGTTGTAAGCATGGCGACCGTTGAAAAACTGGTTGTTCTCTCAAGTGCTATCCGTTGTTAAAAGAGATGCATACCATGTAGATGTTGAGGATTGTCACCCCGGAAGCAAAGGCGTTCTTTAAGAGTATCCTAAGGGAGTCGTCATTCATCCTCTGAGCACACCTCGAAAATCCCGGTCCTCCCCAGTAGTCAACGATCCCGCCCTGAGAGCAACGAATTAGCCATCTTCATCTGGATGCAGGATCTTATCAAGTCTAACCTGAAACTGTTCAGTATTAGCATTTACCCATGCATGGAGCTTGGACAAAATTCTTGGTTTCCACTTACTTCCGGGATCGCATGTGGCGTTGACGGACTGACTTTCTCATGCAGCCGGTATGATCCATCAGGCAGAGACGCATTGTTCCATTCCAGATCATTACAAGAATCTTTAAATGGATTCTCGCTGTGACCGTAGATATCTACTTGGCCGACTCCCGTACCAGGGGCATTATGTCCAGCTGTCCAGATGTCATTGTTGATGAACGGGACCACGACACCCGCATTTCTTGCTTGGTTTTCCACATATTGCATGTAACCTGGATCTGGAAACTGGAAACCAATGCTCTCCCTTGCTACACTTTGCAATGTCAGTCCACGTTGGGTACTTTCATCTATGGGTTTTTCTCCAGTCCTACCTGTATCCATCTTCTGGCTGGTACAAAACTACACGACCACCGATTGCCAGCTGATTCTTAGCAATGATAGAAGCGATATTAGAGGCGTAGCTAACCGGCACCGGTATCTCTTAGTGAATCTTCAAAATAGACAGAAAGGTTTGGTACCAGCTTACTTGTTTGTAGCTGCCAGGTAATCCCAATCTGCAGTCCTCACATGCCCAACCAGCCTTTGCAACCAACCTGGCAACCCTCCACCTGAAACTGCTGCATCTGAAAGCTCCGAAGTCAGTCGGCCTGGATTGCTTTGTCGTATCCCGTTTTGATCACAATAACAATCAAGACCAGGGGAATGCAGCAGATCAAGAACTTACGGATATATGGTCCAGGTCTGGCAATAACCCATAAGCCGAGTTCCTTAGCAGCCTTGAAAAAGTCCGAGAGGTCAAACACACCGTCGGCGCGAAACACTCCAGGCTGTCCTTCGTACAAGCACCAAGGCACCTGGAAGGAAACCGTGTTGAGCCCTGCGGCGGCCATTTTCTCAAGCACATCGAGCCATAGTGATGGGACTGGCAGTCGGAAGGGATGAAATTCGCCAGAAAATAGTATCTCACGGGATCCTGTGATTACCAATGATCTGTTATCCCAGCTGATAACGGGGATTTGTGGGGAACGGTTGAGGAGGATATTCCTTCTAGAAAAACTCGTAGATGCACCATGAAGAATAGAAGAGAGCCTTGAGAAAAGCTTGACAATTCCATTGGCAGAATTGTTACTTGCTTCTGCCCCAGTTCTTGAGTAAGGTGATTGAGCAGGGTTGACTGCAGCTAGGGCTCTTGCAAAGTTGAGTACAGCAAGGACCGGGACCAAGAGAGTAAATTGGAGCCTCATTGAGACATGTAAGATTAATTAGATGTATAACAATACCCAAGAGTCAACTCGGAGACATGGGGATATACATCGATATTCGAGGAAAACATGCATGAGGGGCTAGGGAGATATGTTGACTTAACTATTGGGGCCATGAAAATTGGGAGACGCTAACCTGCCGCTTATTGTGTACAAGGGCTTCTTGTATGACTACCTATGCTGCCTATAATACTAGACGATGGAGATGCGATTCATGGACACAAGCATTGTGATACTCGTCCAGTCCACACTATAATCATCTTAGAAAAGGACTTTGAGCAGAGTTTGTGCACACCGAAGAAAAAGTACACTCCACTCTATCAAATACTTGTACATATATGCACGCCATTTAGCCGCCTTGAACTTTTTTTTCTCCCGCAGCCCCAGGGTGCTTGAGTAATGGATGATAATGCTGTTTTAATTCTATATTGTATGGGATAAAACTACAAAATTTCATCTTTGAGAGCTGAGAGACATTGAATCCAAGCCACGAAGCAACCATCTATATAATACATACCAAACTTTGTTGCAAAACTGACTGATCAATCTCAAGCTCTGGTGCCGCCATCTCTTTCATTGTTGCCCTGCCACCCCCAGTCATCTCGCTGCCAAACACCGAGGAACCCATACACTGTATGTCGTGGAACTCCTCAGTTCAAATGTGGGACAACCGACTTGTGGAACCAAGACTCCAAGATCCAACGCCATCAACCCACATTAAAAACGTCTTGATCTGAATAAGGGTTGAAATCCAAAGTCACAGTTCTATGTAGTCAAAAAGATTAGAAGATCAGTAAATAGTGTATGGGCCGTGAAAAGATCTGTAAACATGAAGAAAAGCGACCTATGTGATTAAATGAACCAAGGCTTGGGCAGCAGTCCGACTCTCGGTATGGAAGCGAACAATGAAGAAAGGACTAAAGACTTGCGCCTTGAGAAAGAGCCTGCAACACGTACACCATATTCTTGTACTCGCTCTGATTGAATGTCTATTACTGTCATGAGGCGTGTCAGGAGGGACTGGAACCACACATGGCGGTCAGGTCTCGACTGTTCGGGTCCGATGGTCGTCTAACCGCGAGCAGATGCAGCAGGATTAGTGAGACATGAAAATATCGGCAGACAAGCTGTTTCCAGTTGTTGCCCGTCTGGCATCACCTGTCGGTTGCAAGTTCTCTCCTTTAGTAACCATAACTGATATGGTCGATGGTACTTAATAGGTGTTGCCAAATAGCTTTCGAGGTCTGGATCTGTAGGACATGACCAAAGCAGTGAGGCAGCAGTGTCAGAACAAGGCACGGCAGATGCGGTTGCTAGCTGTCTGACAAAAACACCAATCTCACCCGTCCACAAAATAAAGCAGGGCCTTGGTTATCCCCATTGCACAGCAGCTTCCAAGGTGCCCATAGTCATTCTGACTGTCGGCCGGACCACTTTCAAACACGCCATTGACTGTGATCAAACCTTGGGGCTAAATTTTGTGATCTGTAATCAGAACTGCGATGTCACAAAAAGCATTTGAATTAGAATAAAGTATATTTCTGTGTCCGAATTACCTATCAGGTGGTGTCTCTTCAGCAGCAGCGTGATTGTTGTCGAAGGAATAAGATTTATTAGATGCTGTAATATTATCAACTTCATTAGCGAACCAGGAACATGTCAATACATTATTAAGTTGAAAAGTGTGTGCAAATTATAATTCTCCTATCGCCTGTTGATGAGGGCAGACCAAAGATCGTGATATGTCTGTTGGTGGTTGGCTGATCTCGACCTTGGAAAGGTTCTTGGCATTTTGCACGCCCAGTTATCGTGTGCTGGTTCCAGAGATCTGGGGCTGATGCCAAGGAAGCCTGGCGACGGTGGGGCTCACCGTTTGCCTAGAAAGGCTGACCAATCGGAGCAGTCATAGCCTCAGCTTCAGCGCTGCAAGGTTGGCAGGTGGAGATTCAAAGTGGGCCCAAAGCCCGCCAGAGCGACATCATCTCATCGCCGTCGCTACAGTCTACGTCGAAAAGAACAGCAAAAGGACCAAGATCTACACTCGTTAAACTCACATATGAGCTCTGTGTGGACAGGAATAGTCGCAAAGATGTTTCGTTTTGTATGTACTACTTTCAGTTGGACTATTGCTAAAGGTGAATGAGAACATTAAATTAATTAAATTGGGCAGCATAAACCGCTCGACGTCATCACCCTCTTCCACAAGGCCAGCTCGCCTACGTCGGTCAGGCTGGCTGCTGTTCTTCAGCAGAGATCAGCTGCTGCAACAGAGGCATCGACTGAGGACAAGCCTGGAAGGCCCGAGTTTAAGCTTGAGATTACCGAGAACCCGCCGACTCCGGAACAGCTGCAGACAATCCTCGAGTATGCGGGCTCGAAGCGTATCTCAACTATTGTTCGCGGTGCCACCAACCAAGCAGAAGCATTGAGGAAGTTTAAGGAGAGCCCTGACAACTTTATCCGGCCTGTGGTATGTACTCACCCTGTTTCATTGACCTCTGATAGAAGCTGACAAGCGACTCTCTAGGTGGTAGACTGGAACAATGGCCAGGCCAGGGCTGGCGAAAACGAGTCTGAGATTCTCAAGATGCTCGACTCGGTACGCAACTAAGTGCAGAATAGAAGCAACCATCCCTTAGCCTTTATCCTCTGCCATCTCCTCTCCACTATGCTTTTGTTTAATTGTTGTACATACCCTTCATACATATGCTTTCATGCCTGAGTGGGTCAATCAACAAGGCATCTGAAGGGCGTGTCTAATTTGTCACATATGTGTACTTTGATGAACACAACCAAAATTGCAATTGGAAGTCAAGGTTAAGTCGGAAATAAACTTTGAAGGGTATGCGTGGGGAATGGTTGGCGGGGCGATCTGTTTTGTGCCATGGGTTCTATTCAACTCGTCGTCTTCCTATTGTTGCCCACTGCTTTTCTGCCTTCTTTCTGCACCACAATAACCAGAAATTGACAATATTTGTTTCCTAATCACCAATTTATTTCCCTCTCTTCCAGCCTACGAGATTCTCACCCTTTTGCCACCACACGTCTTCCCACCGACCAACCCTCTACTTCAACTTGCACTAGAACAATCCATAACTCATTCACTAAGCCGTGTGCTTTTGGGCTTGTCTTGTAACTGCTCTTGGTTCATCGACTGCCCTTTTACGACTTACTAACTGCCGACATTTTGTCTTAACTCTTTCCCCTTGACCTGGGCTCAAGAGAAAAAGCAATTCTGTTTTTGCAGTTGCCAGCCAAGGTACCTTGATACGACGACTTCTCTTCATCGCAAACAAAAGTTAGTTGGACTAGTCACCCTTCTTTGCGGGGCACTCTAGACTAACCGTCCTCCTACAAGTTTGACCGATCGATCATCAAGATGGCTGCCCCCATTCTTACGCCGGGCCAGGCCTATGGTGAGCCTGTCTGTCGTCCCAAGCTGCAGGGCAGGCCTCCTCTTGCCTTCTATTTGTTTCCTCCGGCAGATGGAGAGTGTCTTTTTACTTTGAGCGACGAGATCAAGGCCCCTCGTGTATTTGATCGCAAAAAAAATCCGATTCTCCCTCTCGATATTCCGACCTGGAGCCCCCTCGAGATCCAGCTCGAGGCAAACAAGATTCGCACCAAGCATCCCCATCTTGCTCGTCTCGTTCAGTGGCCCAGCTCCTGGCACTATCTTTACAAGTACTTCGACTCTGTTGACCTCTGGACCAAGGGAGCCTGGAATCTGCTTGCTCTTCTCGAGCATCTTGCCGAAGAGAACGAAAAGGCCGACAAGGAGGCCGGTTACGTTTACGAGGACAGCGCAAAGTCGACCAATTTTGATGTTGTCGATGACTGGGTTTGGAAATGGTGCTCTTGGGAAGAGAACCGCGATCTTCTGAGCACTTGGGATCGCCGCACCGACATCCTGAACCTTCTCAATGCCGCCCATTGGACAAGCATCGGGCCCATCTCCCCCGAAGACAAGGACAAATTGCGTAACTGCCTGCTCTACTGGCATGCCATGTATTTCAGCCATGATCCGCGCTCTCTTCCCGCCGACTATCTGGATAACCTTCCTCAGCTCGACAGAAATGGCGACGATATCACGGGCACTACACCCACTACTGCTGCACCGGCTCAGACAGTGAATGGTGAGTACTTTTTGCTGCGTTTTTATCCGCTTAGTTCCACTTATTCATTTGATCAACATTGCAAACAGTGACAGACAAATCGTCCGATGCCGAAACTGCCGTTCCTGAACCTACTGTTTCTTCTATCGCCAATGATGATGCTTCGAATTTGGCTGTCATCCCTACCACGGATTCTGCGGCCGAGGACGGTCAGACTACTCAGCAGGCGGTCATCATTGCGCCTCGTTCTGATATCGTCATTGTCAACGGAAGCAACTACAAGAAGTCAGTTGGTGCGTCCGCGCTTGCCTCTATGCGGAACTCGGCCTCTCCTGAGGCCCGAATCGGTCATCGCGCTTCCAAGTCCGGCCCTGTTCCTACCGATCGCTCTCTGGCGACCCAAGCCGCCAGCATCATGGCTCCTGGACCTTCCCGTCTCCCTATTCGTCACCAGCAGCCACATCAATCTGAGAAGCACGCCCAGCGGGCGGAGAAATCGCAGGCACAGTCCCCTCAAAAGTCCGTCATGGCCACACCACCCATGGGGCCCTCCAACATCAACATGCATCGTGGGGCAGATTTGATCCAGCAGCGTTGCTCTAACGCCCATAAGAGGCAGAGCGACACAGAAGTCTACCTCGCCTGCGACTGCAACCGGTGCATGACGGCTTCTCGCTCGATCCATGTGCGGCGCATCTCTTCAGGATCAAGCAATTTGAGCAAGGAGCAAATCGAGACTATTCTCACCAACTACTTCAGCACCTGGGGCCACGTCGAGGCTGTCGTCGCCAAAACGAAGGTTATCGACAACAGGAGGAGCTGCTATGCCAACGTTCGGTTTACCAGCGAGAAGAGCGCTCTTATCGCCGTAGCCAACGCTAACGACCGGCCCCTTGAGCCATTAAGCAAGTGTGCGTCCGTGTCACACCCGTACTTCTCTAAATGGTTTATTCCTGCCCCGATGCGATCCCCGTTCAGGAAGTTCCGCGAGCGAAACGACTCGACAACGACCAGGACGACCTGGCAATCATCCCCGAAGACCAGCAGCCCCGGTAGCAGCGGGCCCCGGAACTCTTGGAACACACCGCCCCGCGGAAGTCGTGGCATGATGCCTGTCGCGACGCCCAGCAGCGCTCGTTCGATCACTGTACCGCATCAGTTTCAGGGCAACGTGCCACCTGTGCACTTCTTTGCCCCCTCGGGACATTACTCGCGGCCTGTCGATGTTCCATATGGCCCTTTCTACCACCAGCTCCCCCCAAACCTTCACCAGATGACCCATGGTGCACCGCCTGCGCAGGCCTGGGCTGACATGCGGCTACAGCCCGGTTTTGTGCATTCGCAGACTCCTTTCCAGCCAAATCCATCACTGATGGGTCCTCCCAGGTCTCTTCCCAGCAATCAGGACGTTATGCCGGTCGTCCGGCACATCTTCCGTCAAAACGAACTGACTGTGACTGAGGAAGCTGTTTCAACTGTGAGTGACTCAGCTTGCAACGAGCGCTCCTCTTACGGTCAAACTAAGAACGGTGAAGCGAATGACATGCAGACGAGGCCTTCGATTGAGGATGACCTTGCCAACGATCTGTATGGGCCAAAGCCGACCAAGTCCTCTTCGTCAAAACCTGGATCAGCGATTTCTGTCCGTCTACCAAGCATGTCTCCCACTAGGGCTTCTTCTCCGGCTAATATGGAACCCGAGACCACTTCCAGTAATGAGAATAAAGATATACAGGATGGCAAGGACGACGGGAAGGCCAAAAAAAGTCCAGATCTTTCTATCTATTGCGAGGGGGAGCCTGTCCAAGCCTCAACCAAGGAAGAATCACCTGCCTCTCCAGAGGAGGATAACTCTGACCAGGCAATCCAGCGTAATGATGAGGCGAAGGAATTGCCGAGTGCTAGTGCTACTGCCGGCCAGGATAGGTCCTCCGATGGTCACCTCAACGGCAACAACTCGCCCAAGAACCCTTCGGCACTCAGCCGCTCGGGCAGCAGGAATAGCGTTCGCTACTCTTCTCGTTTTGATGTCGGGGACATCCGCCTTGAAGAAGGCTTCTCGGAGACAGTGATTCACCGCCCTAACCGTCGACAGAACATCTTTGCCGAGTGGATGCCCACTGGAGAGGACGGTTATGAGCACCTGAGTGATGGCCCCAACAATACCAACAGCCGACCTAGCCGCAACGATCGTCGTATTTATCAACATGGCAACTACCACAGGAAGCGGAAGATTCCGTTCTCTGCTGCCCAGTATCGAAATGCAGCTGGTGATAATCTCGCTGCAACCCATGTTTCGACTCCGCCTGTGCTTGCTCCTGTACCGTTGGTCAACCCCTTGAATAAGAACAAACACCATCATAAGAAGTCGTCAGTCTCAAACGCGGGGGCTACGACAAATGGTGGTGCTCAGGCGTCTACTTCCACTATTGTGGTAACCTCGGAGTTTCAGGAACAGGGTGCGCGACGCCTTGACCAGCAACCATGCAACGAGCAGAAGAGCAGCAATAATGCAATCACCGCCAACAACCCAAGGACGAATGTCAATGGCCCGACCAAATCTAAAAGGAATAAGCGCAAGGCTGCCACCGCCGCAGCTGCTGCAGTAGCCTTGACTGGTAGTGTGGGCATGAACGGTGCCAATGGCTCGTCCACTTCTACCAACACGACTGCCGCCAAGGCCAACGGCAACACGCCCACCACGACTTCTACATCCGTCACTACTCCGGCTGCGCATGGTACCACAGCCAAGCCCACTAACGGGACCGCCGAAAGCCCGAGTTCTGAATCCTCTCGCGCGGCGACTCCCGCAATTTCAGATTCGAGCGTCACCATCTCGGCCTCTCCTCGCGAGGTCCCAGCCCCGACCCGCGCTCGCTCTCGGGCGGGTGTGAGAGCTAGCTCTACAGCAGCCAACGACACCACCGTCCCCTCTTCTGTGCCAACCGTGAGCGCACAATCCACTACTACTGCTTGCACTCCTACTTCTACTTCTAGTGCTCTTGCTCCTGCACCTCCTGTTCGGGTGCCTTCCTACTCAGAGGTCGTCGCCTCCGGTGTGACAAAGAGCAAGAACGGAAACAATGCAGCTGTTTTCAAGGGGCAAGGGGAAGGCGGTGAAGAAGAAGAGAGAGGCGGACTCTGCACAAGCGAAGCAATTGCAAACAGAGTAAAGGCCTGATTTGTACGGAGGATATTGGCTATGAAGGGCGTGGTTGGGTACTAGAGAGACCAGGAGTACTAGAAACTAATCTATTGGACGAAGTTGGCTGCGGAAAGGAAAGGGCACGGAGTTTGGCGTGAAGGAAGTAGTGAAGTGATAAATGGTGGTGATGATGGAAGAGCTTTGGTGGCTCAGTCAACATTTGGTGGATAAGGTGTTGTCTAGGAGAGGGCAAAGAAGTGAGGTTCCGGCAAAACTTCTCTAGGAGGGGAGCGAAGGGCGATATGGACAATTAGGGTGAGATGACTTGGCTCTCTGCAGATGGTAACGGACGATGATAGCATTGACTTTTTTCTTTCCATTAAAGTCGATGCTAAAGATGTGATATCTTACCATTTCCCTGAGGTCATGAAGCCATTGGCATGATGTAGATGTCTGTCAACCAAGGTGGTACTTCATGAATGACTTCTTACTTAAGCTTACAATTTTAAGCTGATACTCGGAGTCACGGCCCTTCGAGGCTACCGTCACAAATAAGAGTTCCACTCAACTGGACGCGTCCAGGAATTGATCTCATGTTGTTTTAAGGAAAACACCTGATTACCCACAATGCCTGCCATACACACTTTATACACATACACGAACACAAACGCACATGTCTAGTGGTGTGCCATGTCATGCAAAGTATACCAGGAACCAAGGCATGCATTCTGTAGAATCCGCCAAACGAACTTACTGAGTGCCCTGTCTTCGCCTGAACCTCAAAGAAAACGACACAGCACCGGCTATGTCTCGTCTTTTTGGCCCTTTAGACTCAACGCCGAACATCGAAAATGCAAAACAACTTCATTGGAGTCAATTAACGTGATTATGGTCCTTGGTTGACAAACCCAGAGGGACACTTTCGTCGCAGACCCTGGCATTCTAACCAAATGAACATGTCTGCTGCCAGGAATTTGAAACAGTTACATCTCGCAGGCACCTATGATGAGCAGGATAGGTGGGTGATGTGCGACTGGATATGCTTAATAGTCCCAAAATGCTCTGCGAGCCATTGTCCCTTTCTTTCTTTCTTTCTTCCTTCCCTATACAATGCCTTTGGAATCGATCCTCTGTTATCTTGGCAATGCAATACGCCAGGTTGAGCGAGTACCAACGATGTCAGAAGGGATGTGTCGGTGGCTGGCATCATGCCTCACATGACAACGCAGTCGCCGTCTTGCTGCTTGGTCATCCGGCTACGCGAGATGCGTTCCCTAGGTCGCTGCCCGCCATTTTTGCCGGCACGCTTGAGCTCTTCCAGTCGTTCCCTTGCCTTTGGGAAGTCTTGGGCTGTTTAACGATTGAGCGTAAGTAATTCGTCGTAGTATTCATGCAGATGGGAGAAGATGACTCACCCGCTGCTCGCCAATACCACCTCTTCGCATCTTCCAAGTTAGGAGGAACACCAATACCAACTTCAGTGAAGTAGCCCATTGCATATTCAGCCTTGGCCAGCCCGGCCATGGCGGCCTTCCTAGCCCAAAGATACGCCTCAGTATCGCTCTGTTGGAGAACTCCCTCGCTGCCTGTCAGATACCAGCCTGACAGCGCCAGCTCGCTCTGATGCTCTTCCTGCATGGCGGCACGACTGTACCACATGATGGACAGCCGTGGGTCAATCGGACAGCCAAGTAAGCCATACTCGTAAGCACAACCCAAACGGAACTGGCTGAACTTGTAGCCCAGTTCGGCGGCCTGCTTGAAAAGCTGAAAGGCATAGGCCTCGTCGCGTATGATGACGTCGTTTGGCTCCGCGCTTTCATACAGAAGGGCGAGTTCATGCAGAGCATGTGGGTTCTCCTCGTCCGCACGCTCGGCGGCCCGTTTCAACCAGCTGATGGCTTCGCGCGGGTTGCGTTGCTGGCCCAAAAGTCCCTTGAGGAGGATCATACCCACCTTGTACATGGCCGGCGTGTCACCCAGCGCTGCAGCGCGCTTGTACCATTGCATGGCTTTAAGGGGGTCTTTGCGTGTGCCGCCACCTTCATCGTTACCAATCTCACAGCAGACGGCGGTACGGTACGCAGCGGCTGCATGACCGAGCTTGGCCGCCGACTGGTAAAGTGTGAAGGCGTGAGCTGGATCGGGCTCGTTGCCGAAAACAGCACGACCTAGACAGTCGGCTAAAAAGAACATGGCCTCTGGATTGTTAGCTTTCTCCAACTTTTTCAGGATCTTGTGTGCGTCGACCAAGTAACGTTCTCGCGAGCGAGCACGAGCCTTAGGATCTGGGAGATTGGGCACGAGGACATCGGCTGCTTCAACGAGCTTCTTTGCGAGCCGAAGAGCCGACGTCTGATCGTTAGGGTCATTTTTCACTATCGCCCGTAGCTGCTCGAGCTCCTCAGCAGTGACTGGGGGTTCCGCTTCCTTCTTCTTCCGAGGTTGGCCAATTGGTGGCTGTTGCTGAGCAGCAGAGGCCTGATCCTGCCCTTCAGGAGACTGGGAAGGGGCGGCGTTACCATATCCAGGCGCACCACCGTAGTTTCTCACTGGAGGAGGCCGATCACCCAGGTTGACGACTGAGCCTGGCATGTGGCCAGGACGGACTGGTGGAGGGTGCGATGGCAAAACATCTAGATGAGGGCCTGCTTGGGTTGCGGCTCGTTGCAGCCCAGGCCGATATGGAGCCGGGCCTTGTGGAAGGCCCTGTCCGGGGCCAGGTCCAAACTGACTTGTCGCTGACCGCTGGAGCAAAGGGCCATTGGGAGGACCTTGTTGCGGCCCGTAGTACTGAGCACCGGAAAGCTGATGATCGAACTGGGTCGTGGCAGAGCGATGAAGCTGCGGTCCATTCGGCAGGCCCTGATGCCACGGCTGAGAATGAGAGGATCCAAACTGAGCAGTGGGAGCCCTGTGAAGCTGGGGCCCATTCGGAGGGTCCGGCTGCGGTGCGGGTCCTTGGGGACCAGAATATTGATCATACTCTGGACCGCCCTGCTGGAAGTCAGACGGCGGGGGGCCTGCCTGCTGAGGGCCAGGCTGCTGGTAATCGGGTTGCTGAGGCCCGGGACTCTGTGTCCCATGTTGGTGATAGTCGGACGGCTGAGAGCTGGGATGATTGGGATCAGATTGCTCAGGACCATGCTCCTGCGGGCCTGGCTGTTGTTGAGAAGAGGGCGGCCCCTGGCCACTAGGTCGAGCTGCGGGGTTTTGAGCTGGAAGCGGCGGAATGTCTCCAGCCATCTCGAAAACGGCTGTTTGAGAGTTGCGCAAATTCGGCTGAGACTTAGCCCTGCTGATTTCAGGATATCTGCCGGGGCCACGTTGGGCTTGCTCCTGAGGAGTAGCCCCGCCGGCTTGCATGTGGTGGTCCAACGAGTTCCGAGACTTTTGAGACGCTAAAGAATCAAAATTCGGAAGCTCTGAGGCAGCTGACGTGGGATTCCGGGCGGGATATTCGTTGTTCACGTTGTCGCCATAGTAGTCGTAAAAATCATCAACGGACGGAGGGCGCCCGTGACCTTGATAGCCTGGCTCGGGCCCAGGCCCTTGCTCATGATTGCTGTGAGGAGGAGGACCATTGTTTGGCGGGTAAATTCTAGGGGGCGGCTGTCGCATTCCCTGGGATGTGCTCGGCCTTGGAGGCATACCGCGGCCAACGGGGCCGTTATAAGGAGCACTGTCACGATGAACGGGATCACCTGCTCTCATATCCATCTGATCTCTCATTGGCATGGTAACGCTCCGTGACGGAGGGGCAAAGCCTTCATCCTGAAGACCAGCAGCTGCAGGTGGGCCATAACCGGGTCCCGGAGGAGGACCGCGCCGCTGGTCAGGGTAGTCACTGGGAGAACGATATGCCTGAGAAGGTCCGCGAGATGGACCCATTGGACCCGGGCCGGAACCACCGAATCCGCTCGGAGGAGGACGCATAGGGCCATGCTGAGGAGGAGGCCCCTCAGGGCTGCGCGGGCCAGGTCTCTGTCCCGAGATGTCCATCCCCTCTATCTGGGACACGATATACCGCTCCTCTTCGTAGTCGGTCCTGCGTTGTGCGCCTGGGAATGTAGGGAATGGACCATTAAAGCCACTATTCCCGACGTTCGAGGAGCCAGAGTCACCCATAAGAGGACGTCCGGCTACAAGCATATCAGCATAGGCTCTCTTCTCACGGACGGTAAGGGGAGGAGATAATGTACAGCGGATGAGCTCACCATTCGGTTGCGAATTCATCGGACGCTCAGACGGACCCAGCCGTCCGTCGCGACTCGGAGGGGGATATCCACGACCACCGGGACCAGGAGGGCCAGGAGGACCGCCAGGACCCGGGCCATAAGCACCCCCACGGGGTGGGTAGGGACCTCCTCGGCCAGGACCGGGACCAGGTGGGCCCCTCATTGGTCCTCCTCTCCCTCCGGGAGGCGGCATTTGGGGACCCCCTCTTCCTGGAGCGGCGCCGGGCGCATTCGGTCCCTGATCGTAGTAATCTTGCGGGGGGTAGTTTCGGATCGGGGGGCCTCCTCTGCCATATCCGGGGTCGTCATACTGGCCGCCATAGCCTTGATCATAACCATTGCCGTAATTGTCGTAGCCATAGTCGTTATAGCCGCCGTCCTGATACTGATTGTACTGCTGTTGCGGAGGAGGTGGCGCGCTGTACTGCCGAGGGTGCCCTCCAGGCCCAGGAGTGTAGCTGCGCTGCGGAGGAGGTCGTTGGGGACCCGGTCCGCCGCCGTACTGCCCGTTGTATGCCATGATCCCAAAACGCGCTCAGACACGGCACACGCGCGTTCTGTTCGTGCAACGTTCTTGTATTATATTTTGGGGTTGCTTTCGTGTATCGTCTGCAGCGGCGAGGCGAGCCGAATCCCTCTTGCTCCGATAGTCTGATTCACTTCCGGGAGCTTGAACAAACAGAGCGGCTGTTCAGTCGGTCGGTTTGCTGTCTGCCATGCCACGAATTCGGACCGCAAAGATACAGTGCAGTCGCAAATCTGGACGTGAAGAGAAGCGGGTGTCACAAGGCGCCGTTTAGGACTTGTCGCATGACGAAGGGCGTTCGCGGCCGGCTGACAAGGAACGACGAGCCCGAGCCTCGACTCGCGAAGGTCAGCGCTCAGTTTAGAAAGGTAACTTTCTGTTGTAAGCGTGTGATGGCATGTAGACCAGCGCGCGGGGTCCGTTGTCAGTGTTAGGGTCACTTGTGAAGCAGGGAATGGTGCGATAGTGCAGCGGGTTTTACGTAGTCGCACTGCACTGCAGTGGCGGCGCCGGCTGCCTCTCGACTGCTTGGTTTCGAGGGGATTCACGCTCCGCAACCCCAGGTGACGACCTGGACTTGAGGGAAAGGCCGAAGCGAGAGCCAATTCCGGAACCGTCGGGCGCCGCAGCGATTCGGTCGGCGTCGGGTTGTTGGCGACGGAGACCGCGTGGAACTCGCTTAAGGGTCGGGAAATCGTGGATTTTTTTTTCCCAGAAGAGGAGGAGGAGCGGGATAAAAAGGAACCAAATACTTACAGCTAGGTCCAGGTCGGGCAGCACGGAATAGTCAGGTACAAGTACCGTGGGCGTACAAAGGGTGCGCGGGAGCAAAGCTGCCGAAGCCCTATGATGTATCAGCTTTCCAAAGGCGAAAGCTGCTTGAATGGGCTTATGCTGACGGATGGATGGAGGGTATGGGGTATGGGTATGGTCTCGAAGACTTCGGCACGTGGAAAGGAGATGGAGAAGGGCTGCAGGTTGTTATGTGATTATGTGGATAGTGCAAGATTTGCAGAAATCCAAAGTTGGTTTAAAACTTTGGGGCTGGTACCTCCTCTAATATCAACTTTAAAACGACAACTTGAAAATGGGTCACTGGGCAGATGGAGAGTGATGGACTGGATGCAGACAGACAAAGGCAGTCAAGCTGGGAAGGTACTTGCAGCACATACAACTGCTACAGCAAAATACATTGTCTCAGTACTGTGAGATTGACGAGAGTCTGGCTGCCAGTCATTGGGGTGCTGGCGGATGTCGGCAGTTAGTTCGATGAACGGGTTGCTGGGCTTGGGGGACCTCAGAGCTTGGGGAGCGGAGCAACCCTGGCGCCAGAGAGGGCAACTTAGGGAGGGCCCACCTGCACCCGGAAGAAGGGGCCAGGGGTTTGTGACATGCTGCCCCAAGTCCACAGGCACTGCAAGGGTCCTGGTGCCGTTGGGCGTTAAATACTTACACACACCTCATGCTGCTGGTACGAAGTAACCAAAAACACTTTGCTGACCCGGACTTGGCCAAGCAATGCCATTATCATGTAGAACTAAGTCTTTGAGCTTTATCGGAGTATAAGAATTCATGCTCATATCATGTTAACACAGGGAACTGCTCATTATTAAGAGCGACAATTTTCCTGAGATAGTTGAGCCCCCTGTTGTAGATTCACCAGGTATGCTCTAAGTGCCCCCGTAATTCGTACCGTACAATTCAGCGAAGCATCACGGTTTACATCCCGAACAAGCTGAAGGCTTTCCATCCATGCTTCCATTGAGTCTGCTGATCAGCCGCCTGAGTTCTCTTCAAGCAGGGACGTCCCAGGTTGTGCAGTTGATGGCCTTTCTGACTTTCTTGTTTGTTTGCGTCACACAATCCCTAGACCAGCGCCTAAGGACTCGGCTGTGATTTGACACCAACAGTCAGAGCGGTGCATCAAACATCTTGGTAGATGCTACTGTGTGCGATTGGGCCACGTCTTGGGTTCGCACTGCGCCTCCTGGATTCCCACTGAGCCTCGTGGTTTTTCACCAAAGGTACGTCATACCTGGATAGGGGGGGGTTGAAAATTCACATCACCCCAAATCTAAACATGGAAGCCAGCCATGACTCAGGAGTAGTGACACAATTGATGTTTAGGGCAGACTTGTTTATTGTTGTGGTTGTGGATGGATCGAATTCGCTTTTTCGACAGTGGCATAAGTGGCCAGGTTGAACGGCAAACAGCCCGAAGCCCCTCTACAGTGACGATAAAGGTGGTGGCTCGGGGGGTCACCAGCTCTTCTGTATACAGGAGCCCGGCCAGCAAAACCTGCGCACAGACCAAGCCCTTACCTCCCCTCGCCCAGCAGGGCGGTCAGGGCAAGCGCTTTTGCTGCGTGGCTTGACGGCTGTCGGCTGTCAACTGCCAACGGCCGATACTGGTTGGCGTCTGGGTAGCAATGTCCGTTTTCTGCTTGCCCATCTTGCGCACGCCGATTAAGGTGACCTCATTAAGCATCATTCATGAGTGGATAGAACAAGTGAGAACTTCACCTCACTCACTCCTATCGGTTTTCATTCCCTGCCTTGCTTACTCCAATCTGTAAAACTTGTTATCTTGAGTTTGTGAGCAATGGCCAAGAAACCCTTCAATTGGTGGCTATGGACAAAGATGGCAGTGGTGTGAGCCTTTTCTTCCATGTATATACCCTTTCCACCCTAAAGGAAGGTCCGACTGACAAAGCATGCTTACAGGGGCACTGCCATCATAATTGGCGGTCCAGCGTTTGTGAGATATGTGCAACCCACAGATGAAGAGCTCTTCCAGAGATACAACCCTGAGCTCCAGAAACGGAGTCTTGAGCGACGGTACGAGAGGCAAAAGGAGTTTGATGACTTTGTCACAAAGCTCAAGGAGTACTCCAAGTCCGACAAGCCAAGTATGTGTCAACCATTTTTGCAGACAGAAGAAGGCATAAAGTTAACATTAGATAAGTTTGGATTGTGCAAGCTGAGGCTGAAAAGGAGCAGGCCAGGAACGCTTCGGTTGCTGAAGCTCTCAAAATGGCCGAGGAAATCAAAGCCAGGAAAGAAGCCATCAGGAGAGAAGCTGGGTTACCGGCCCAATCTGGGTCATCTGAGGCCGGGAGCCGGTAATACAGCCCATCTGCATGAAGTAGATGATGTATTGCGCCTGGTGGTTATCCAGCCGGCTGTATCGATACTCATCAAGGCACATACATAGCGGGGCGTTGGAGTTTAGTCTTTTTCTGATGTGATGTACGGATGGATGCCCGGTAGTCCGGAGTGTAAAAAAGTAGCTGGGTTGGTCTGATCACCTGTGTAATATTATCGATACTTCCACTTCTGTGAGCCCTGGTGAGTGCATCCCAATAGCTTTGGTTTGCGGAAAGGTCATGGTGTTGGGAGAGCTTGGAGCATCGAGATTCAAAAGTCAAAACCAGCTTTGTTGGGAACTGGAGCTTGGCCCAGATAACAGGGGCTCTCGGTGAGAGGCTCGGTGAGGAGAGGTCACCGGTTGCCAAAGTGGGGTAAAAGTTATTGCGGCAGCGAAAAAATATCACAGGGCCCAGCGCACACAATTTCTCCAACCTCGGACGTCCAGACAATCCCTGAGGCATCCACGAGCCGAACGACGGTACCGCCAGGTGAAAACCACGGCCAAAATTCTCCCCGACAGACAGAGTACGTTTTGGTTGCCATTCCACAGCCGCGAAGGCCGATTTCTCAGGGCCCCAAATCCCAGGGCTCAATTTTATTCGCACCCGCACCAGCCCAGAGCAGCCCCAGACTGACTTGTCATTGATCCAAGCTCGACCCTCACCGAGTCTCTTCCGGCGTCCACCCCACCTTCCACCCCTCAATCCAGCACATTTTTCTCTCGCCAGCTACATCCAACATGGCGGATAACATCCAGGAGAGGCTTAAGAAGCTCGGTGCCACCACTCGCATTGGTAAGTTGTCCCCGGCGGCTTTGTTACTCCCCTTGCTGCCGCCGCTCTCGGCCCCCCCCCCAACTCCCCCACTCCAGATCGGCCAGTACGCTAACCGGCGCCCGCCGACAGGGTATGTCTAGACGTGATAAATCCCGCTGAGCGCTGATCGCGCGATAGCAATAGATAGAGTTCGCAAAGCATGACCAGAGTTCTGACTTTCTGCACCCACGACGTACAGTGGCAAGGGCACCCCCCGGAGGAAGGTCAAGCGCGCCCCGGCCCGGTCGGGCGGCGATGACAAGAAGCTTCAGCAGACGCTCAAGAAGCTCAATGTCCAGCCCATCCAGGCCATTGAGGAGGTCAACATGTTCAAGAGCGACGGCAACGTCATCCACTTCTCGGCCCCCAAGGGTGCGTATCCCGGTTGGAAGAAAGGGTCTGGATGAAGCAGCCAGGGTTGTTGCTGACAAGGCTCCTGCCTGCTTACACAGTTCATGCTGCTGTCCCGGCCAACACCTTCGCCATTTATGGTGCCGGTGAGGAGAAGGAGCTCACGGAGCTCGTCCCTGGCATCCTGAACCAGCTCGGTCCCGACTCGCTGGCCTCGCTCCGCAAGCTGGCTGAGAGCTACCAGGCCATGCAGAAGAACAGCGAGAAGGAGGCTGATGATGATGAGATTCCTGACCTTGTTGCTGGCGAGAACTTCGAGAGCGGCGAGGCCAAGACCGAGGCCAAGACCGAGGAGAAGGCTGAGGAGAAGGCCACTGAGGAGAAGTCTGCTGAGGCCAAGGCCGAGTAAACTGAATCTACCCCAAAATAAAATCTTGCCGCAGTTTTTTTTTTGCCCAGTCTGTTCCTTGTTCGCATCTGCTTGGGAGGAGCAGAGATTGATCTGATTTATTGTTAAAGGACGGCGGCGTATCTGGAATTCATTGCATCGGGTCCGAAGGGCAGGCCTGGGGCATGAGGGTTAGGAAGGAACAAGACTTGGTGATGAAAAAAAAAAAACATTCCAGTGCTCACTGGAAAGTATGTGACACTTTTTGGCAAGGCTCAAGTATTCAACCAAGTGCGTGCTTTTATGTGACGACACTTGGAAGCGGAGGAGAAAGACGCGGCGGCAAGGAAAAATGAGCTATTCGGTTTGAGTGGGAGCCAACTACAGACTAAACTCCCCATCGCCAGTATTCCTCGCCCACCCCTTTAATGCTTCCATCCTCACCTTTGCCTTGACCCGCTGCCTGCCTTCCAGCAGCCTACACTGCTTAACTTCGTCATACGTCCTTTTGGACACAGCTGCGGTTAGCTGTCCGTCCCCTAAAGCCGCTGCTATCTGTGTTGCAGTCTCCCACATCCTCCTTCTCGACATCAAGCTCGCCCCCTTGGCATCAAATGCTTTTCGTCCCTGACGCACTCCACCAACCAAGGCCTCATTCACTCCTCCTTGCAAGGTCCAGGCAACGGCTAAGTTGCTCGCAGTCATCTTCACTTCCTTGCGTTTCTCCTCACTTGCTGTTTCCACAATTCCTCGCCTCGAAAACTCAAACTCCTTTTCTGTAACTTCAGCCTTTAGGACATAAAACCCGTATCCCCCAGTTTGAGCCCACCAGTCTCTTAGATCTTCATTCGAAACACTATTCATCCGAGTCTCGAAGCATCTTTTCCATCCAACTTCATTGTACTGGGATGCCGGAATAACCACCGAAGATAGGTATAGCCCTGGGGAGGGCGCAACGAACAAAGCCGTCAAAGATGACAACACCGACGTGCACTGCTTCAGGGCCAATTTGTCACTACATGACTTGGATGCCGTTGGTGGAGCATCTGCCCGGGATGGTTTGCGACGTACGACGCCCAGGTGGGAGAAGTAACCGCGCCCAAGCAGCGTTGGTACTGTCGCTAAGTTCGTTGAGTCGGGCGTGGACGAAGGGGGAGGATGGGGTGATGAGCTTGATGATTGAGCTACCGATGGGGGGATCTGCCACGGAGTTGGGTCATCCTGGGCGGCCATTATCAACTCCATGCTAGCATCGCCGCCTTTCCATGGTTATTGTGAATTCGTCAGTAGGTTTCTCAGTGAGATTAACATAGTTGTAGGGGTTTGCTGACGTACAAGGGGCCTCAGAACAGTACATATGCAAAGTGAGGCCTTCCCGCCAGGAGAATGGCTGACCTTCCCATACAGAAATGCCATTATCGACGGGCCGTTTTTCAACAGTGCGCCGTTGGAGGAAAACGGATTCAGCGGTGCTGTCCCGGGCCAGTCGCAAGCACTCGTCCAGCAGAAAGCGGTTGAATGCGCGTAACACTAGGACTTCAGCATGCCAGTCGTGGATGGCAACACCATTTGCTTGGTTGAGCTTATTGGCAGGGAGACATTTCATGCCAGTTCTGATGGTGTTAAGACAGGAACCCTGAAGTAGGCTGATAGAGCGGGAAGAGCGCGATCAACGTACGCCAATGCAACACATTGTAAAAAATCTTGGCCTAGCCTCAAACGCATGTCAGCAGGAAGTTTTTATATGAATACTGCCTACCGATATTCCATAATTGCAGACAATACCTTTCACAACTATGCCACTCAATGGCACCCATTCATGGAGCCCATTATCACGAACCGTTGGCTTCCGCTTAGCTGGAAGTTTCCTGTACTGATCCAAAACTGCCAAAGCTATGGCGTCTGATTCATAGTCCATTATGGTTCTTTCTTTGGCCTTTCTTAAATTTGAGCGTAAGACAAAAATATCCTTAAGTCTTCGGCAACGTGGAAACTGCCTCCCCTTTCCCCCCTTTTTGGGGGCCTCTAAGCAAAACAACCTAGGGTTAGGGTTGTTGCTGCGAAGTCTTCCAATACAGCTGGAACCCGAGAATTGAATGCCACAGTTGGTAGGTGGGGCGCGTGGTCCGTGCACCCAACCTATCACAGAGCAGCCCTATCCCACAACCTGCACCAAAGAATTTGGCGAAAATCGACCCGGAACCTCGAACCTCAGAGAAGGCAACCCCGACAACGACAAGTTCGACAACCAACCGCCACAATGAGAACGTACGAGGATACTTTCTCCGGCCAGCGGATTTACCCTGGCAAGGTACGATTTCCCATTTCCCACGAGGGCGACAACGGCGATATCTCCCACCCCGAAGAGATAAGAACCGGCAGGAGGAAGATCGCTCCAGCGACACGACAACTGCGCGCCGAGGTCCAGAAAACGTCTATGAAAGTTCGGGGTGGGAAGATGTCAACAAATCGTCGCGGAGGAACTATGTCGAATTAAAATATCACGAGAGCATGATCTAACGAATTTTCTTAAACTATAGGGCAAGCTGTACGTCCGTGGCGACAGCAAGATCTTCCGGTTCCAGAATGGCAAATCCGAGTCCCTCTTCCTGCAGCGCAAGAACCCTCGCCGCATCGCCTGGACCGTTCTGTACCGCAGGCAACACCGCAAGGGTATCTCTGAGGTACGATCTTTCCGCGCCAACCCGAGCCTAGCATTCAATTCTCGAAGGAAGGGGTAGTGAAGAAAAGGAGGAATATGACATGATCAGCGGGGATTTCACATGGCAGACTTGAAAAAATCACTGCCCAAAGACAGGAATGCTGACGTCCGCTACAGGAGGTTGCCAAGAAGCGCACCCGCCGCACGATCAAGTCCCAGCGTGCCATCGTCGGTGCTTCTCTGGAGGTGATCAAGGAGCGCCGCTCGATGCGCCCTGAGGCCCGGAACGCTGCTCGCCTGGCTGCTATCAAGGAGAGCAAGGAGAAGAAGGCTGCTGCTCAGGCGGCCAAGAAGGCCGAGAAGGCGAAGAATGCTGCCGCTGCTGCCAAGGGCCAGCCCCAGGGCCGCGTCACCAGCAAGCAGGGCGCCAAGGGCGCGCCGGTCAAGGTCGCCGCCAAGAGCCGTTAAACAATTTTCTCCTCTTGGGGCAGGTTGCCGATCCGGGGCGCTCGGGGGGTCGCGGGTTGTGTGTAACGGGGGACGCAGGTTTCATGACGAGAGGAGCATAAATAGATATGACACGGTTCTCTTGCGGTCAGGTTCCTTGCACTGTGGCCGGAAGGAAAAACTCTGGAGTCGGACGGTCGGGACTGGGTTTTTTTTTCGCCTTTGCTCAACTCTCTTAAAGGGTTACACTCTCAGCAACATGTTGGCATGGATTTCGGAAGTGGCCGCGTTGCGACTGAGCCTGCGTCTCACGGGGCGTGGACATATGCATGGGTAGCGTAGGGAATGGCGACTTATGCATTGTCTGGAGGAACACACTGCTGGCTCCCATGTCTGACCCCTAGGCAGTGTGATATGAGTGAACATGCTCTGAAATGGCCCTTCATTGATGATTGGCGTTTCCTTCTCTGTCCATCTATCCTACCCTCCGTTCACTCCAACGCTGAGATTCTCAAAGCTTGCCCTGATTCCCAAGGACGGTCAGGACAGCATCAACGCCCGACTTCTCAGTGCTACCACGCACCGTGTCGACAGCGGCGTAGACGACCTTACCATCCTTGACTACGATAGCATACCTGCCGGTGCGGCCAGCATTGGCCCAGCCGATGCTGCTGCTGAAGGCAGTATCGGAATCAGAGAGGAAGAGCTGCAACGCGCAAGTCAGTATTCTTATGGAACAGGTACCCAGTAGCGCAGCAATAACGGGACAGAGAAGACGCACAATGCTCTCGTCCTTGATACCGTTCGCCTTGCCCCATGCCGACATGACAAAGGCGTCATTGGATGCAATGAACAGCACGCGGTCTACGCCGGCCTGCCGCAGCTGATCCAGCTTCGCAATGAAGCCCGTCACATGCTTCTCCTGGCAGGTAGGAGTGAAGGCGCCTGGAACGGCGACCAGTACTGAGGTGCCCTTGGCCAGGGCTACATAAGGTTTGTCAGTTGTGAGTCCGCCTCATTTGGGGTATTCATGAGTCCCTGTGTAGGCCTCACCCTCGCTGGCATTGTACTCGATCGGCCGGCCACACACGGTCAGGTCCAGGCTGCCGGTCGGCGGGATGTAGCTGAAGACAACGTTGGCGGGGAACGAGTCGCCGGGTTGGAGAGGGGCCATTGTGATGAGCGGTTGAGGTTATGGAATTCTGGACTGTATGAACGATCAAAGAACGCTGCTCCTTTAGTGCAAAACGAATGGGGAAGACAAGTCGCAGGCTGTGTTGACGCTTTTCTTCAAGTAGACACTTGTTCCTGTTTTCCCCTCTCTAACTGATCGTGGGGTCAATGAGGGGTTCTTATGAGTGGAAGTCGCCGTCAAAACCGAGTTAGGTGGAGCCGGTTGATCAGGATCCCTAGCTCTGCTTCACTGGCCCCCAACCCTCAACCTCCAGCCGCTTCCCGCTCAAGTTCTTGTCGCATATCATGCTCAGCCATGGCGTTCCCACCCGCAGCAGTCGCTGCGGATGCTCTGCTCTGCCGAGACCTTTGGTCTCCGAAAACCCCAGCGCGCGGGGGTTCATACTGTCCGGACCGCCTGACATCGATGGTATGGCACTGGAGATGCATGGTATTGCGCCATTGGGGAGCTCGATTAGCCAAGATGCTGCTGTACAGGTATCAGGTGCCGATGACAACGAGTTCATTCTTCAATTCATAACATAACAATAAGCAGAACACTTTCTATCCATTCTAACACACAGCATCTTCTCCATGACCCAATCCTTCCAATTATCAACAGGCACGCCGTCTATTCGACTGGGCGGCCTATCACCTAAGACCAAGGGTTCCAACCACTCTCGATCATGGCCACAACTTTCCGAGTCGCCTCATCAAGGTCCTCCTTGGGCAACCTCAGGGCGTCATTTGCCAGAGGCTCAACGGCGCCGTAGTCGCCTTGCTTGTACGAAGGGTCGAAAACGCTACTGTATAAAGCCTTGGCAAACCCGACCTTGTTACCCTTTTCCAATGCTTCAATGCCATCTTTCACGCGCTTCTTCGACGACTCATACTTGATCTCCCAGTCGGCATCTGTCGTACCCAACACACGGTTCAGACTGTCGAGCATATCGCGCTGTGACACTCGGAAGCTTCCTACACGCACCTGCGTGCCCAAGAAGTCCACCAGCGATGGAGATGCAGACGGCCCTTGTTGAGGCAAGCTAAGTAGCGCGGCCATGGCTCGTCCGCACTGGGCCCACGTGGTTGTCGTGATCGTGCGCTTGCCATCGTCAAAGAAGGTCACTCTCCGGTCCTTGATGTTGAATCCAAAACACTGCTCTCCCAACGCCAAACTCCACTCGTACCAAAAACCAGTTGCAAGTACAAACCACCGCAATCCATCGCTTTCGATCTCCGTGACCTTGTCCAGGAACTTCTGAATGTATGGGTACCGATCCAAGAACACTTGGTCGTAGGAGTTGCCGTTCGATTCTCCATTCTGAGAGTTGCTCCTGTCGATGGGGTAGCCGTACAAGTTGGGCACCACATACCGAACGCCCGCTTTCTTGGCCGCCACAACAAGCCTGTCATGGACTTCGAGGGGTGCCATGGTGCTAAGTGTGATGATGAGCACTTCCTGTCCTTTGAGGGCCTCTACAAGCGAACTCTCATTGTTGAAGTCGGACCGGACAACCTTGACGCCTTCAGGAACTTTTCCCTTACTCTCAGGACGTACAAGTGCTGTAACGGTGTGTTTACCGGTATTTAGCAAGGCTTGTGTGAAAGACGAGCCAATATTGCCCGTTGCCTATCAATAAATTGTTAGACTAGATGCAAGCAAGATTGCTGTGGCAACAGTTGGAGATTTGCTTACCCCAACGATGGCGACCTTCTCGACGTGTCCCGGCGTTTCGGACTTCATGGCGTTGAACGAGAATTTGGATAAATGTTTCGGTGTTGGTCTTAACCAAGGAGCTCCAGGCATATGTCGTGCTTGTCGTTCACTATAGACTGTAGACTGCAGAACAGAACGACCACATCATTTTGAAAGTCCATTTGTTTTTATATTTAAATCTAGATGTCAATGTGGAAGCCATTGCGGTAAGACCGATGGGAAGTTCGGAAGCTGTGGCAATCGGACAGCAGTGCACCGTTGCGATTTCCAATCAGCCATATATCATCGGGTGTGGTGCAGTTAGGTAATTATTTCAGCGACAGGGTACTCTGGGCAACTTATGACGTCAGACACGGCCTGGAGAATGCCAGTTGCTGACTGATTGTGGACAATAATCGATTGCTCCTGACTGACGGGCTGTCTGTGAGCCTACTGTACTTTGCACCTGCATCCTATCTCCAACCATCCTTCCAGTTCCTTGAATCTGGGACAACTTGAAACCAAGAGCAACCGAAGAGCTCTGGCATCTTCTTGTTATGACTCATGAGAGGCTGGGGAACAGTTGTACGCACTTCGGACTTAAGGAATACGCGGAGTTAAGTGATGAATCAATCTTCTATCTCGGTCATCAACTCACATGAATGTTTTATGATCATGCCTGAGAGACAGCCATGGCTGCTAACTAAAATCACTCAACCATTTCCCCTGTCGTTCACTCCGTTATCTGAGCTACCACACCTGGCAACCTTGATAGTTCATATTACCACATGTTATCTGCCCTTGTGTCACATGGGTGTCTTCCAATCACATGGAAGCTTTGACTGGCAGTCAAGCAGTCACTGACTGGAGGCACAGCGAGAAGTGGCAGACTAAAAAAATCATCTCAGTCACTTGGGTCAAAGATTACGGCGTTGATGTCATCATGTACGGACACCATTTGGAACAAATGACAGATCAGCACTTGTGAAATCTTCATCGTTATATCTAGCACGCTTTAGTCATCATAAGGGTGAAGTTACGTGCGGGTTTAAACTCACCAAGCCCATAAATACTGTGTCGAGTGGTTAGTGTTGGTGTTATAGGCTGCCATTATGGTTGTGGAGTCGGGAGTAATTGTGAACCTTGGTGGCTACCAGCAAAAGCAGGCTAACCATCACGTAATTCGATGACTGGTCAGGTTTTGTGACTCAACTGAAAGAATTCCTCTCCAAGCCCTAGGAATTTTGCCAAGCGACTACTCATATAAAGGCTATAGCATATATCGTCAGAATCATTCCCAAGTCTAATTGTATCAGACACTTGGGCGACCACCATGGCAACAATGTCCGAGTCGAAGCCCCCATTTCCTCCCTTCACATGGGAAGAAGCGCACCAAAAAGTCAAAGCAGCCCAGGCAGCATGGAACACCAGGTAAGATCACAGGAAGGTGATAACCATTGTTAAGAGCCTCTAAGTTTGTGTATGCTTATTTCCTGTTCTCAAGGAATCCGGAAGCAGTTCAATATGCTTATACCCCCGACTCCATATGGCGAAACCGCGATGTGTTCCTCCAGGGCCGTGAGGAGATTGTGCAGTTTCTGCGACAAAAATGGGCAAAGGAACAAGAGTATCGGCTAAGAAAAGAGTTATTTGCCGTGACAGATAACAAGGTTTGTCCAATTAGCTCTTCCTTTATTCCGCTCCTCGGCCAAGTTGAGCAGTTGCGGAGTTTGAGTACACTGTCTGACGACCATTTCAGATTGCAGTCCAATTTTGGTACGAATGGCATGATGAGTCTGGTCAATGGTGGCGTACATATGGGCTGGAGGATTGGACTTTTGCTGAGAATGGATTGATGAGAAAACGACAAATGAGCGGGAACGACGTGCGCATCACCGAAGAGGAACGTTGGTTCAAGGATGGTGTCGATGTTGACTCTGTTAGCATCAGCGAGAAGCACTGGTAGTTCAATCCGTACAACTAAAGTACATGCTAATTCGCTCTAAACATCCTCACTTCAAGCCGCAACAGTTACAGTGCTGATAAGCCTGGATAGGGCCTTCGACCTGTATCCTTACTATCCTAGGACTAATATCATTAAATACTCCGAAAGTGAAACAGACCAGTGGACCTTGCAACAATGAGCAAATGAAAGGGTTTCTCTCGCAGGAACATTGTCGCCTTGTCCTATACTGTGCATTCAGGCCAGATTCCTAGAATTCAAGACAGTCAAACATTTAGACTCTCTTTACAGTAGTTAACTATGTGGATAACCACTCATGTCCCTGTGTTCGCTATTTTCCAGGGGTCTCCTCTTAAAGGCAGCCGTTGAGATGGTTCTGCCGAAAGTTCCCAGTGCATGTTACACCTTTTCACAAGCATTGGGTTTTCTCACCTTCAGGAACTGTCTTTGCTCACAGTGTCAACTTGGAACATTCAAGGCATGAGATTGTCACTCGTTCAAAAAAAAAAAGTTCAAAGGCGTAGATGAAAACGCAACTCCTAGCATAATGCGAACTGTAGTTGTCATAGGGGTTTGCTGCGACCATTGAAACCTCCTTCTATGGCGAAAGTAATCCCTGGAAGCACTAAGCTTCGACAATATCATAAATGGAGTCACTTGCCCAGCATGGCTTGCTCCTTTATGCTTAGATTGGAGGTCACTGAGGAAAATGGAGCCTTGTGCCGTCCATGACTTCGTGAACTACCCTCTCCATCTTCGATCCCCAAGCCTGTAGGATCTGATGTTAATACAGTGACTACGGCCGTAATAGCCACAGCACTTGTCAGCACATAATGGCCTAGGTCTCAGGCCGCTCCTTTTGAGGTCAGTCTCGAGAATAGTCTTCCTCAGAGAAATGAGTCACTATGGATTGAGCAGCACAGCCAATGCAATGCCTTGCACAAGGTACTCGAACAGGAGGTGAGGATTAAGGGAGAGAAGACAGCATTGCGGCAAATCCAGGATGATTTTGTGGTGCAGAAACTTGTAATTGTAGTGTTAAGTGCGGGTATGCTGACAACGGTTTTTGTTGCTATGCCAAAAGGGAGCTTCTTCTAAGCATTATCCGAGTGACAGTGGGTTCCAAGGAGCGTGGCGGTGCTGTCCTGTAAAGTTCCCAGGTAGCACGGAATGTCATGATGCAGTGGCTAAGAGGTAGTGTCTAAGAGCGAGTCAGCCCCTGGAGTGTCTCTCGTGATTTCAACCTCCAAGCTGCTCCCAACCTTGTCAAGGTCGCAAACCATACAAATCAGAGCAAGTGGAAGATACAGGCGTGTCCATTTGCGTCTGTCACACCTTTAGGCTTTGGAGGGCCATAACAACACTACGGGATGTTAGAGTGGCTTTCAACCGGCGGCGGGTGTGTGTATCCGGCAAGGCTCGGGGTCGTGCTGCACCTCGGGTTAAGAGCTCGCCGTTTCCAGTTCAGCTGCAGGTTGAACGGAGAAACTTGCCGGGCGGTCTTTTGCCCGGTCTCGGGCTGCTGTAGTTTCCCTCGGTAAAAGCGGCAGATGACTGCGAGTGCTGCACTTGCAAACTTTTCATTAAAAATGAGAAGTTGCCATTAGAATTTTGGCTGCCCAAGCATGCAACGATTGGAGCTCTCCGTTGTGATTTAGACTTGTTCTTGCCGCTCAGGCTGGTGTTTCGGTGTTCGGTGTAAGTAGCAGCGGCGAAGAAAATACTCGATACACTTGCCTGTTTCGGCCCTGGAGAGCCTCGGGCGAACTTCCTGTGGGGATGGCGCATTATCGATAAGGCCATGGGGCTCCTTGAACCGACATGGAGGCCAGCGCCCGCGACACACCGGGATGAGTTCTACAATGTAAATCTGAGCATCCCAGGTTTTATAAGCCTCGACAGCACGCGGCCGCTTCGACCCCAAAACCCGCAATGGACTTCTTCCCTAAGAAACCTCCCTGAATTTCCAACAGCGGAAAGCACACCATGTCAGACGATATCTACCAAGCAAACGCCCCAGGATCAACCGAGGTCCCATCCCAGGCTGATGCCCGGGTTCTGAAGAAGCAGGACCAGCCAGATCATCGGCAGCAACAAGACCAAGAACATCCTCAGGGACAGAACCAGCAGAAGCAACAGAGTCGCCAGACCAATGGCGTGACCTCACTGCGCACAACGCCCTTCACTACGTCGACTGCGAACGGTCGTCCACGAACGGCCACAGACACGGCCGAGATCGATGAGACGCTGAGCCACCCAGGGTCCGTCCGCATCAACGTCAAGGGCGCCTTCATCGTCGACCAGGATGCCGGCACCCCCACAACGCCGACCGGCTCCCGTAGTGGGTCGCCCGGTCATCAGACAAAGGACATCCGACTGCCGAATCATACCGCCGTTGTCAGCCATATCGCTGTTGATGTGCGTATATTATCCTTTTTTCTCTTCCCACACTTCGCCGACTTCCCTCTCACTCCCGGCACGATGATGTCATCCCGCATTTTTGCCGTCCCCTGGCTAACGGGTCTGTTCGGTCGGCCTATGACAGATCGGTGGCACCCTTGCCAAGCTTGTCTACTTCTCCCGCGAACCGCACTCGGCCGAGCCCGGTGGCCGGCTCAACTTCATCAGCTTCGAGACCGATCGCATCGACGAATGCATCGAATTTATGCGCAACCTCAAGCGCAAGCACCAGAGATTGAATGGTGGCGGCTCCAACGGCAGGGCTAGCCCTCCTGGCAGCGACCTATGTGTCATGGCCACAGGCGGCGGCGCATACAAGTACTATGACAAGATCCGCGACGTACTGGGTGTCGACGTGATCAGGGAAGATGAAATGGAGTGCCTTATTATTGGTAAGGCGAATGCATAGTGAAAATTGCGCTGCGAAACTGCCATATGCTGACTGCATCACTGTTAAGGCCTTGATTTCTTCATTACCGAGATCCCTCGGGAGGTCTTTACCTATTCTGAGGCCAACCCGATGCATTTTGTCGAGCCGTCCGAGAATCCCTACCCATACTTGCTTGTCAATATCGGCTCCGGAGTGTCATTCCTCAAGGTTTCAGGCCCGCGCGAGTATCAGCGTGTGGGCGGCACCTCCTTGGGCGGCGGCACGCTCTGGGGCCTGCTCGGCCTGCTGACTGGAGCGCGTACTTTTGATGAAATGCTCGAGCTTGCTTCCAAAGGAGACAATTCCAAAGTAGACATGCTCGTTGGCGACATCTACGGCACCGACTACAGCAAGATTGGCCTTAAGAGCACGACCATTGCAAGCTCCTTTGGTAAGATCGCTAGGATGAAGCGTCTGGCGGAGCGTGAGGCCGAAGATAGTGGCGGCCTGCGCCACAGAGACCTGCACCATCCTCATTTCGAGAAGTCTGATAACGAACAACTTCTAGATTCCCAGCATCATCAGCCTGACCGCAGCCGACCTTACTCTGCTGCCGATATTTCGGTGGCCCTCCTCTATGCGATCTCTAACAACATCGGTCAGATCGCGTTCCTCCAGTCCCAGATCCACAACCTCAACCACATTTACTTCGGCGGCTCCTTCATCCGCGGACATCCCCAGACGATGAACACCCTTAGCTACGCCATCAAGTTTTGGTCGAAGGGTGCAAAACAGGCGTACTTCCTGCGTCATGAAGGGTACTTGGGGGCTGTCGGTGCGTTCCTAAAGCGGCAGCCCGAGAACTGGGGAAGGAGAGGCAGTTTCGAAGCAGCAGCGAGCAAGGATGCCCTTGAAGCCTTTAGGGCTGCTAGGGCCAAGACGAGAGAGACTGGTCCAGCGACAGCTGCAGTTACATCAGGGGCTTCTGGGTCTGCATTGAACGGGGGATCGAATGGGCCAACAAACTAAAGAGCGCGGTGCACAAGGTATGAAGGTTGGTGTTGCTTTTTCTGCTAGTCTTCCCTTGATTCACGTTGTGCTTTGGCGGGCGTTGGATGATATCCCTGATATTAAGGCTAGTTGTTTTGACGAGCGGTCACGCAGCGGTTTTGATTTTACTTTTTCTCTTCGTATATTTTTGTATTTCTCTGATTCCTGTCGCCTCAACAATCGTGCTGGCGTTTAGGTGGCTGGGGCTGGGAAGGCGTCTGGTTCGGTTGTACACAATTCCTAAGCTCTTCAGTTTTCTTTTCCTCCCCGTCTACTGTTTATGATACCTTTTAGACGTGGCTCGTCACGCTCAATATGTAGCATAGATCATAAAATAGATATGTGCAAGAACAGGCGGTAAAAACAATTATTCAAGTGAGCCAGATGGAGAGTGTCGCCGAGATGTATGACTCCATCCACGTGTAACAATCCATGCATTCCTCACAATCTTACAAGGATCTCTGTCCTCTTGGACCCTTCTCTATAAATCTCCCTTCCTACCAACGTTGCTTACATCCATCTTGCAAAGAAATACCATAACTAAGAGAAGACTCACTAGTAGTTCGGTAAATAACTGACCAACCAAATAAAAAGACTTCTGCACAGGAAACCCTCTCTCCATATACCCCCCACCACCCCGTTTAAGTTTGAATTAGCTCCGCTCTAATTCAAGTCAGCTTGTCGAGCCTTTTCGCCCCCTGCTTGTAAGACAGAAGCTCTTTTTCCGAGAGCAGCAAGGAAGGTCTGAATAGGTACAGGTTCTAGAGTCACTCTTAGCCATCTTCGTCCCTATCATTTTCCCTTTGCTTTCAGCATCACCCAGTTATATCAAATAGGTCCCAACCCCTTTCTTCCCAAGAACGTCAATACCTAGGTAAAGACATGACATTTACTCGGATTTCTGTGCCTCCTTTTCTTTCTGCTTGAGCGAGTATTGATACAAGCCGATGCGGGTGACCTGAACAACACCGACACATCCAAGGAAGAAGTTGACAGTGGCGAGCCTTCAGAGACAATATCAGAAAACCCTGCACACGACCGCGAGGTTTCGGGCTGACTGGACTTACAAGATGTTCCTGGGCTTAATGATCAGGCACCAACGAGTCCAGATCAAGCCGGTAGCAGTAAGAGCCGCATTTTGAGTGAAGGACAGCTTTTCGGCCGGACGCGCGAAATCAGACACACCAGCCAGAACAAGCGCCCATTTCATGATAGGAGCCCTAAGCAAGACATAAAGGTCAGTCGCCAAAAGAACGGTTGTAGGTTATGAGCGCAGCAGTACGCACCAGAAGTGCACAGTCTTCAGGCCTACGGGACTGTTCCACATGCGCTTGAGCCAGGGCTCCTCCGGGTTGGCGGCGGTACTTTGAAAACGGGCACCATTGTACTTAGGCCGGAAGAAGTGGCGGGCGCGGAATGCTGGGCGGGCGATACGGAAGAAGTTGCTTGACGGCGACATTGTATTTTTTGGCAGGCGCTTATGACTAGATGTCGTTGGAATTCGGTAGGGTGAATCAGTGTAATTTGTCGAGCGCGACAGCTGGAGATAGCAGACCGGGGCGTCGTGGGTTACGAAACAGGCTCCGGTCGTCGGATGAAGAATGCCCGCCCTTGTGGAAATTTTGGGGACGGATAAGCAGAGAAATAATGAAGGCTGCGGATGGACTGTTAGCCAGAGCACCACACAACTGTTGCGATGAAGCAAACCTACAATGAGTGGAGAGGAGTGCTGGCCGTGCACCTTTTTGATGGGCTTTGTCAAACGCGGGGGTAAACTCTGCAAGTCCTGAACTCGGATGGATACTTTCAGAGTCGCCGATGATGGAAGCAAGCAAGCTGCACGTCGTCACAGTGCAGCCCAGCCTGTCAACAGCAAGATACCCGTGGGGTGGGTCCCTGTTGGGAAGTCCGGGGTGTTAGCCCGATTTGACATGTGGTCTGTGCGCTTAGCAGCCTTGTGACTACAGCAAACTGCGGATACATGCATAAAATATGGATTAAATCATATGTACATCGACATGCCTTTATCCGTCTTGTCTGCAACTTTTCCACCGTCTTGGTCCGGTTGTTGTAGGCTCAAGCCTCATTGCACCGCCGCTTCATTCCAGCATCAGCCACAATTCTCAAGAAAGGCCGCGCTCCGAGACGGTCCGTCTCTTCGGGTTACAGTGGGACAACGGCGACGGCGACGACGACACAACGACCATTGAGCCACCAATTCCCTCCAGCACGCTAGGCGACGTGGGGACCACCAGCAGCTCAGAATGTCGGGCCGATATGCTTTTGCCAAAGGCGTGAAGGAGCTCCGGTTCCTCTTCTGCCAAACTTCTCAGCATAGTGCTGAGGCGAGGTGTGTTGTTGCTCTGCGAGCTACTTCTTGCTCAATTCCTTGCTGACACCACACTACATAGGTCATTCCTTAACCGCGCCTATCCGATTATGAAGAAGCACAACCCCACGATACCTATCTTGTTGCGGGAGGCCCAGGGCACCATCCCCAGGGTTTATGCCAGATATGGTGCGTAACAACCCTGTCAGCAGACGCTGTCGAAGCTCGATATGCTAATACCATAGCAGAGTTCGGCCGGGAGAAGATGGAGTCATTAGAAGGTAAGGTTTGATGATAGCAGATGTTGGCACAAAGGAAGAGAGTCGGGGCTAGGGCTAACGGTTGCACAGGACTCACAGACAAGCAGATCGAGGAGACCGTTGCCAAGCTTGTCAAGACGGAAGGAGCATGAGGATTGGTGCGAGACAGAGAGGGGAGGGAATGGACGATTGCTGATGACAGAGCAGTGTTATGAACGGTGCCGCGGGGTTGTAAATACAGCTAGCACAGCGTCTTCCCGCATTACGGCCTATCTTACAGCTTCTACACGCATGCTCTTAATCTCCCCATATTTCTGTTTCAAGGTCCAATAGTCTTTCTTCAACCGTTGTGCCATCGGTCCCTCTCGTTCGCCATGGGCGGAGGTGCTTGTGTCCCTGATATACTTGGCTTTCAACCCAGTTTGACACGAACAGATGACTTAATGTCTATTTCGTTTGCAAACTGGGTCATATTTACAAACAGTCCGACCCAGGAACCAGAGAAACAAAGATGCGGACGAAAACGGGTGCTGACCTGCCAGGTTCCGGTTCCATGCCTTTTTTTTGGCTGCTGTTAACCCTAACCCTTGGATCTCAGCTTTTCAGCCTCCGGATCTCTCGGGGCTGGGAAGACGAGCTCCTGTCCCCGCCTAGGTGGCTGGCAGTTTCACCAGTCTTCTCTTAATGGCTTCTGTTGTGTAGCCCTCCAACACATTTCCATCATGGCGAAGCTTTTCCGAAGTCGAAACAGCGCCCCCTGTATTGACCTTGACGATCACCACCTACAGTACTCATCGCTTTTAGATCCGAATGTCTCGATCCAGCAGCAGTCCGGTTTTGGCGGACGAAACGGGACCTTGTTGTCTGCCCGAGAGTCACACTCCAGGCCGTGGCTTGGTGCCGTAGAGAGCCGCTCCTCATGGTCTGGAGAACGTCCTCCTCCACGGAAGCTTGTTAAGGACATGAATAGCAGCTGCAAGCCAGCCTGTTCGCTTGCGCTTTCGGACAATGATGACGGCGAAAAAGAGAAGAGTCTCGTCCGTCGGCAGATCGAACGGCTGAAGGTGTTGTATCGAAGGGCCAAATGACCTGAGATGGCGTTTGCTACTATGTCGAGTTCTCAAACGCCTGACCTTTGCGGACCACTTACAGGCTACATGAACATTTAACCCTGCCACAGCATCTGCACCTATTGGGGATGGCAGCTTGAACACACATGAGCAAGAGGCTATTTACTGTCCTTTAAGTTTCGGTGTGGTCATATGTGTTAATGGCTTAATGGCTTATTGGTCATAAACGGCAACAAAAACTGCTACAAGATTAACCGGCTCTGGCGGTGGAAGCCCGATGGTCCGGTAGCCAAGAACTGCCAAGGCGGGTCCGCTCCCCACATGCAGCATGCCGGGCCGAGGTGCCTGCTTTGGGTATTTTAAGCCCGGCTGCCGTTTGTTTTGCCGGAGACGCCGTTGATCGAGACAAGAAAACCAGCGCAGAGAGCGAGGCGCTTTGCTGGTCAGGGAAGGGCCCCTCTGACAAGTATACCTAGCAAGTCAGAAGCTCCGATTTAACATCTTGCTTATCTTCCATTGTTTTCCGTCGACCGTCATGTCGACTTGGGCCTCCTTGCCCTTCCGGGTCCGGAATTCGGGTTCTGCCCCTGAGGGTTCCTCCATTGCCCTTAGCCTAGCAGTAGCCGCAGGCCTTGCAATCCTCGTCCGGACAACGCGGAACCTACTCCAAAGCAACCCAGATCCAGACCGTAAATACAACCTTCCCCCAAACGTCATCCCCTCGCCGCGCTTAACTCAGCTCCCCTCTTTAACTCCCACTGAGGTCGCCACCCTCCCCTACCCACCCGACGTGCTCCCTGGCGCACGCGACGTGCCAACACCTTATGGCACGATTCATGTATTCGAGTGGGGTCCTGTTGATGGGGAGAAGGTTCTCCTCCTACATGGCATAAGCACGCCCTGCCTGGCGCTGGGCTCCGTGGCCGAGGAACTCGTTCGTCGAGGGTACCGCGTGATGCTGTTTGACTGGTTTGGCCGAGGATGGTCAGACGCACCGGTGCCAGGGCTGGGCCTAGGGGGAACAGAGTTTGATGTCCGGTTGTACATGACACAAATCTTGTTGGTGCTCGCATCAAGTCCCCTTCCGTGGACGGGGAATGATGGGTTCCACTTAGTCGGGTATTCATTGGGAGGAGGAGTTGGGGCGGCGTTTGCAAGATGGTATCCGAGAATGGTTAAGAGCTTGGTGGTCGTGGCTGGTGGAGGGCTGATCAGGAAGGACCATGTCAGCTGGAGCAGCAGGATACTGTATTCGGCAGGATGGTTGCCGGAAGCCTTTGTGCGCTGGTTGGTTCGGCTGCGACTGACACCAAAGGACTCGGGGAATGGGAAAGAAAAGCATCCAGAGGAAGGAGGTGCTCTGATGAACGAGACGAGGATGGCAGCTGAGATCATTCGAACAAGGCAGACAGCAAGCAGAAAAATGAGAAGCACAAGAACAGCGACGTGAACGGCGGCCATGGATGGGACGATTCTGTGTTACTGGCAAGCAGGCCTGGATATACCGTTTCATCGGTCATGCGGTGGCAGCTGCGGCATCATGAAGGTTTCATCCCCGCATTTATCAGCAGCATCCGCTACGCCCCAATTTACGAGCAGACCAATGATTGGTGTGAGCTGGGACGACTGCTGGCGGAGAGGAGGGAGAAGAAACAAAGGGCTGTTGCTGTACTGGAGGGTAGTAAATGGGAGGACGTTGGGATGGAGGAAGAACAGGAGTTGCCTGGCTTGAGGGCCGGCAAGATCCTGTTTGTGTTGGGCGCGGATGACCCGGTCATTGTTAAGGAAGAAGTACTGCATGATGCTACTGCGGTACTGGGTGAGGACGGGTTTGATGCGGTCATCTTGAACTGTGGTCACGAGCTTGTAATGAGCAATGGAGCTCAGGTTGCCGCTGTCATGGATGGCTTTTGGAAGAGGATGTGACCAAGAGAGAGGAGCGCCGAGAGAATCATGGGTAGGCTGGTGAAGAAGTTGACGAAAAAAATTCGAGACAGTATCGTGATACCTGAGCCATTATGTGTATTTCGATAGCTGTCATAAATAAAAGTGGAAGATACTGTGTTTTAGCACACAACAGCTGCGAAGTTGGCTCAACGTCATTCTCTACCCCATATTGCCTGGCGAAAAGCCGCCCACCACAGGAGGCTGGGGCCACGCTGCCCCACTTAATCAGCAACCCGCAGGGGTTTCAGTTCTTTGATTGGTGTATGGGTTGTACATACAAGGAGACCCATCAGACTCTGCAAGGCTGTGTGTGAGGCAAGGAAAATTCCCAACCAACCACCAATAAGTCCCAGAACCACAAAACTACCGATTTGTTTCCTGTTTTCTGTGGCAACAAGAAACACTCTACCCTGATAACGCTGCAAAGCAATCTGCCCCATCATATGTCTTCGAAGCAGTAAACGGTAATACAGCTATTTCCTATCGAAAATGGCGACCGATGCCGCATCAGCCCCTCATTCCCTTACCTTTCCTCGAGGCATCTTCGCCAAACTCTCTCCGCACCCTTACCTTTTGCGGACTCTCTGCCCGGATCCCTCAAACAGCAGCAGCACTCCTCAGAGAACCAATGGACGCCGCCCCAACGAGGCCAGACCTTTTCGAGTTAACTTGGGCTCCCTCTCTCATGCTCATGGCAGTGCCCTGGTCCGTGCTGGAGACACGACTGTACTCTGTGGTGTCCGCGGTGAGGTGCTGCCTGTCGAGCGAATTCCTTTGTTTCGACAGCCGGATGTAAATGGCAGTGGAATTGGTGCTACCGTCGGAAGAGGGGAACTGAAGGAATATGATTTGTTAGTACCGAACATCGAGCTCGCAACAGGTTCAGCTCCTCAGTTCCTCCCAGGTGTTCCCCCTACAGCGCTAGCGCAGACACTATCCACACGGGTGTACTCACTGCTGCATTCAACGAGGCTGGTGAGCGCAGAGGAACTAAGGATCTGGTATCGTCCAGTTGCAACAAACAGAAGCAAAGAAGGTGAAGACGTGGAAATGGAAGAGGAATGTCAAGAAGAAAGTGGAGAGGAACAGGACAGAGTGGTGGCGTACTGGGTTCTGTATATTGACTTGGTGTTCTTGTCCTTTGATGGGAACCCTTTTGACGTGGCATGGGCGGCAGTGGTTGCCGCACTCCGTGACACCAAGCTGCCGGTTGCGCGGTGGGACCCCGATAGGGAAATGGTTGTCTGCTCGAAGACTGAAACGATGAAGCTTACGATCAAGGGTTTGCCCATTGCCTGCAGTGCGGCGGTCTTCTTGGAGAAGGAGCACGGCGAAGTCGCGGTTGGTGAGAAAAACCGTCACTGGATCCTTTTGGACCCTGACCGTTTGGAGGAGAGCTTATGCAAGGAGGTGATTACAATGGTTGTGGACTTCAGTGATGGCGAGACGAGAATAAGGGCCATCGAAAAACAGGGCGGCACCGTATTTGGGAGGGAGCTCATCCGCAGCTTTGCTTTGGTGGCTGAAGACAGGTGGAAGGTCGTCAAGGAGGTGATGAAGTGAAGTGAAAAGATTGGAAGAAAAGGCAAACGCCATGATATGATACCCAATACTACGAGCGGCTATCTGGGCCAAGTGCTTCTACACATGGGTGTCCCGTCACCTTTATCCACCCAAGGGCACCTGGCACAGACATTCAGTTACAGAAGCACATTGAAGCAGCGTCCAAATACAGGTACTCAATGAATCTGCGGGCCGGAGAGAGATAAAGGAGACTAGTCTGATTCAGAAAGCTCTGCCTTGGTCATAGCATGCATCGAGACAAGGCGTAAGACCTCTGATGTGTGCAAATCAGCTCTTCAGGTTCAGAGGGACGATCGTTCTGTAAATTTGAACAGACGAAGTCAATAGATAGCAATTAACATTATACTTCTCAGGTCAAGCCATAATGGGTGTTCACTTCTGGTTCCCTTGCCCTTGAAACAAGGTCGAGCAGTATTGCATATATATATCTTGATGAACTGTGTCAACCTCACGAACCGCTCTTACAGGCAAATTCTTCCAGAGCAGTAGATACAGGGAGACAGATTTAATCTGCCACTCAATCGCAAGTCCCTAATGAAAGGTACTCGAACCAGTCCGCAGTGGTGTGGGATACCTGCCACCGCGAGGGTTGTTGAGCGGTTGTTGATGGGAAAAAGGACAGCACGATTCCATGGTGCCAGTTTCAGATTTTTGGGGGGTCGGCAGGTGGTGGCCCGTGCTCTTCTCGGATCAAATTTCGCCGAGCGCCGTCCTGTAGCAGGCAGATTTGTTGCGACTCCGCTTCGACCCCAATTCACTCCATCCTTTCCTGCTCCAAATTTTCGTGGTCATCGCCATCTCCCGTCTTCCTTCAACTTCCACCACTTGACGCTCGACTGCACAGACAAGTGTGCTTGTGGTGGCGCACCCGTCCATGTAGAAATGGAGTCTCTGAGCGACACCCTTTGGGATGTCGTCATTTGCGGCACTGGTCTGCAGCAGTCGCTGCTTGCCTTGTAAGTCCTGCCTGCTCTCGACGCGACGTCCTCGAGTTCTCGTCTGACTGACTTAGCCTTGCCCCCTGAAGAGCCCTGTCACGATCCAAAAAGAAGATTCTTCATATTGACCCCAACGACTTTTATGGTGGTTCCGAAGCTGCTTTTAGCCTGCAGGATGCCGAGTCATGGGTCAAGGGGCTCACCGGTGGCTTTAATGGCTTCTTCAAGTCCGCCACGCTCGTGAAATCCGAGGGTACAACTGGCCTGGGCCCATCTCGAGCTTATTATCTGGCACTTGCACCCACTTTTATCCATTCACGATCGGCACTGCTTTCCCAGCTGGTCTCATCCCAGGCGTATCGCCAGGTTGAGTTCCTTGCCGTTGGATCGTTTTTCATCTTCAAGCCTGCCCAGGATCCTTGTTTTCGGCCTACTCTCACTCGCATTCCATCCACACGCGAGGACATCTTTTCGTCGACGGCAGTGTCGACAAAGGCCAAGCGCATGTTGATGAAGTTTTTGAAGTTTGTCCTGGATTACGAAGAATCGCCCCAGCTGGAGCAATGGCGGTCGCATGCCGATGCGCCCTTGACTGAGTTCTTAGGAGAGGTGTTCAAGATGGACGCCGAGCTACAGACCTATGTCCTCACCCTCACCCTCTCGCTGGACGGAAATATCAGCACCAAAGACGGGCTGGCTACCATACGTCGTCATCTTTCGTCCATGGGTGTCTATGGGCCAGGTTTTGCTGCTATATACCCCAAGTGGGGTGGTTTGTCAGAGATTGCACAGGTCTCATGCCGCGCTGGAGCTGTTGGTGGTGCGGTTTACATGCTCGGTTCCAGCATCAAGGAGATCGAGACGGTCCAGGAAGACAAGCTTCTTCGGCTTAGTCTTAGCAGTGGTGACACCGTGAGGACCCGATTGCTTGTCCGTGCTAATGACAGTAGTGGCTTCGGACTTTCCATCAGTAGGCTGGTTGCCGTGGTGGATTCTCCTTTGACATCTTTCTTTCAACCAACCGTTGAAGGTGCTCCCCGACCTGCTGTTGCAGTTGTCGCTTTCCCCACAGGTTCTCTCACGACTCCGGCCGGAGCTACATATCAATACCCGGTATATCTGTCCGCTCATTCCGGCGAGACGGGGGAATGCCCTAATGATCAAAGTAAGTGCCAAGCTCGTTTATTGGATACTTTACCCTGAGTACTATGATGAATCACATATGAATACACCTTATCTACATTGTCTGAGCTACGGCTTTGACGTCACCTACCTCTGACATTCTGAGTACTCAATATATCGTACCATTGGTTTTCTCCAATTCCTCGTCGTTAGGACATGGACGCTAACTCAGTCTCAGGTGTCCTCTACCTTACTACCCTTTCAACACCCGATTCAAATGAGATTTTGCAGAAGGCTTTGGATGCATTCCTTAGCACTGAAGAGGCTCAAACTTCCCACATCTTACTACGACTGCAATATGAACAGTCAGGCGGCTCCACAGATTTGTGCGCTGAGAACTGTGTGATAACTCTATCCGGCACCCCTTTGTCTCTCGCTTTTGACGACTCTACTCTAGATCCCGTGAAAGAAGCTTGGAAGCACGTCATGGGCGAGGGAGCAGTGGAGTCAGAGTACATGAACTTTCCTGATAGAGAAGGGGAAGCGGATGAAGATGAAGCCAACGAATAATGTCATGGTAAGATGGGGCTTCTAATCGCTGTTGCAACACGTATTTGACTATTAAGTCACTCGTTCAGACTTGCGCCAATGAGCGAGCCATGGATGCTGGACATCACATCCGGATTCTCTTTCAGGTGCTAATGTTAATGCAAACGTCTCTATCCACTACGCTTTTTTCCATAGGCTGGCAATTACTATAATTGATTTCAGAATAATATGTTCCTGTTTCAACACGTCTGCCCTTACCTACTATCATTACCAACTCGGAATTATCGAGAGAATTATCTCGAAATCGAGTCAAATCTGAGTGAAATAAGAAGCAAAGACTATGAACCATGCCAATATCATCCCCGTTAAATCAGATCGTCCATGTTTCCCATTGCAACGTCAGCAATACTCCCTCCGCTTGTTTGTGCAGAGCGAACTGTAAACGCCGGGCTTCCATCGACCCAATCATCACCATCAGAGATCTCTCCCCTGTCGGCGTAGTAATGGCTTGATCGAACGTCATCTTTGTATAGTATGAAGTCCGATGGAGTGAAAGACCAATCTCATTTAATGGTCGCCTTCGACTTCCATATCCTCTCCCTTCTACGCATGCCCATCGTGGGCACCTGCGGGATGCACATCAAGAGGGACCTCTACGCCGATTCGGATCGTCCCGAACGGCACTTGTCCTCCTTGGCCTTCCTGGGCAACACAAATGAGGTTCTTGGTCGCTAGTGTGAGCACGTGGTGGAAGGCCTGGGCTGCGGCAGTACAGGTTCGGCTAGCCTCGTCAGGGAAAAGCTCATCGAACGTGATCCATTTACATCTGTGCTTCCTGCCAGCTCCAATAACAAGCTCATCACCGGCGACGCGAACACCCCACTCACGGGCAAGGGAGACAAGATACTCAAGGAACTTGCGTCCGTCGCTGTCGAGAGCGGAATAGAGCACCTGTGAGGCTGCGCCGCTTACTTCGCCATGTTCATGGTAATGATGGAAGAAGTCCTGCTCGAAGGCAAGGCGCGGTGGAGAAGAAGAGATGCCGGGAGCTCCGGAATGAAGAACCGGGGCGAAGTCGCCAGTGCCGAAGACAGCCTGATCGCTGTAACGCTCTATATCTGGGCCCGGGACGACCATGGCGCCGCGGTGATGCAAAGGGCTAGCGCTAACCTGACGACTGCCAGCCCTGCTGCCTGCCTTGATGGATGAGCTGGGGACTTGAGACGAAGGGCGGTTCCAGGGGAGGTCGGAAGGTGGGTTATTGTCGCTGCCCAAAACTGAGCCCGCACGTCTGCCGAGTTCAATCGGAGGGAATTCATCATCATTCACGAGCAGGCCAGCGGCATCTTCATCGTGTCGCGGGAGTTGCTGTGCGGCCTGATCTGCATCACTGTTGCTCTCAGCACTGAGACGGGGACGAACACGACGTCCATGTTCATCTTCCTCGAGCTCAAGGGCCTCAAGGGCTGTGCGACGACGGCCGCGGACTGCATTGTTAGGTATGATAGCGACCCCAAGAAGAGATACTTGCAGACCCAGACCTGCAAATTGGTCCGCTAACGGGTGGATAAGACCTGGCACTCCTGTAGGAAAACCGACGCCACCAATGCCGCGACCGAAGATCAGGTTAAAGGCGTTCCTGCGGGCCTCGGCAGGAGTAACAGCATTGCGTGGACGAATCGCGCGTTCAGCGTTGGTGAGGTAGTCGGCGCTCCATGACTTGAGCTCTTGTCGAGTAATCTTAGTTTGATCGTCCGGAGTCAACATCGGACGGCGCCGTCGGCGTTGACTGCGCACAGGAGGCTGACTTGAATTGACCCCTTCCACCGCCACTTCCTGTCTGACCTGCTCGGGCTCCTGCCTCTCTTGCTCCACAGGCCGCTCTAATCGCACTGGATGTGAGTGCATCACAAGCACATCACTTCTACCTATGAGAGCATCGCCTTGCTGATCGAAGAGGAGGTTTTCCTCTGGCTGATTCAAGAAAACGCCTTCTTCCTGCGCTTCCAGGCTTGACTGATGAAGTACTTCTGGAGGTTCCATCTCCATCGCATTACCATCTGCATCAATAATGATGCCAACATCTTCAACTGCATGCAAGTGGCGTTCCTCGCCGTCAAATGGTAGCAGACCGTCGTTACTTTTATTCGGAGTCATAGAGTCTTGATCTAAAGGGTCTGGCAGAAGAGAATTACCGCTTAATCCGGGTGAGATAGACTGCGAAAGGTTGAAACCACTGATCGGAGAGCGGTGAAAACTCCGGATCGAGTCGTTTGACTGGAGAGGAGAGAGTTGTGAAGAGGTCTTTCTTGAGGTTTGACTTAATTGTAGCGCAACAGGATTCCCATCCTCGTCAAAATCGAGTGCGGGAAGGTTGATGTTTAGGTCAAAGTTCGGATCATCTTCAAGGATGAGTTCCTTACGCCTATAAACAGGTTAGCCACCATCAGGCGAATATAAGGTTCAATTCCAGAACTCACTTGGATTTGCCTGCTTCCGGGTCAAGGGAATCATCACAGTTCCTCAATGAGGTCCAGAATGCCATCATGTGGGCCTGAACCTTTTCTGCATCGGTCAGGACATAATGGCATTGTTGAGAATAGACCCGAGATAGCCCATAAAGTAGTCTGCCCTGGAGCCGCAGGGCCATGGGGGCATCTGGCTGAAGGATGGTTTCGCATGCCTTCTTCACATTGACTTCCTGAATGGCCTTCCGAGTGATCTTTCTTGTGCTAGAGCGCAGGCCGATGGTTGACACCAACCTAGAGAGGCGTGAGCGTGGTCTTAAGTCAAGACTCTTGGAAGCTCTTTGGCAGGAGCATGGTCTTACCAGACGGTTGCCACACCATACTGGTGATTAGTGAGAACTAGATAATGCAGTCAGTAACTTGACTTTTCGAAACGAGTGTGAACCAATAGCTTTCTCACTCTCGTGACTGTAGAACATGATGGCAAAATTGCGTAGTAATGAGATCCTCTTCAGAGAAGCAGGAAGACTGCCCCGGAGATCCTTTCCTACTAATCAAGATGATGGTATTGATAAAAATGATGGATCATAGACGATGGTACAGGGAACAACGTTGATAGGAGTCGAAGGATGGAAAAGAGTGCGATGATATTGAGGAGGGGAAGTTTGTGAATGAGTCGGAGAAATGTTTCGAGGAGAAATGGATACGGAGTTCGCAATGTCGCGTGGGGGACGCGGCCTGCTTTTGCGCGTTGTGGCTGTCGAAGGCCTGAAAAAATGGGCAGATATAAAAACCGGCGACACTTTGGTAGCTGGTAAAGAAGCAAAAGTACCGGAATGAAAAGGTTATTGCCTGGCAAAAACTCGCGGGCTTAGAGCTTTGAAAAGGTAACCACGAGCTTGGTTGGGTAGGGTTCCGACCTAGCTCTTAATGAAGGAAAGAGCAGTCAAGCTTGTACACGGGATATGTGGAACTATGTTACGGGGCAGATGAGCCTCAGGCAGAAGAATAAGAAGGATACTCGATGGCATATATTTTATAATAGGCCGAGTGTGAAAAGGCGTGCAAAATTTATCTAGAAACTTTCGCGAAGACTGGCGCAAAAAGTAGCAGAAATCCCAACCGCGTCATCTGAGCTTAGTTTAAACATTTACCAATCCTTTGTTGGTTGAGTTGATAACTACCTATAATAATAAGACACCACCCTTTTTGACAGGTCGAATAACAACAATGCAAGCTTGCAACACCGCAGCACAATGGCTACTGTGATGTCGACCCATGCTGAGAGACAGGTACCTATATAAGCATATTGGAAAAAGGCATGATTACTTTCAGGGGGTGCCAAGAGCTTGGATTGCCTAGCCAACAACACAAGCGGATAAACACTTATTATAGATTAGTTGAATGGTAGGTCTAACCAACCCAAGGCACCTAGGATGACTGGCAGGAAAAGCGTCAAGCTTTAAGAAGAACTTGCAATATAAATCTAAGGGTTTCTGACGCAGTAGAATCGTGTACCTGCATTGGCGGTTAAAAACCGGTTGCTCAGCCCAATGGGGACCGCCTGCTCGGCTTGAGACCTCTTTGCAGACCCATGTGGATGGCTGTGTCATACTGCTGGGAGCAGAGTGACGTACATATATGCCCCAAACCAGAGCTAGACGGCCCTAGTCCAGTTCTTCCGCCCCCGTCCCTATGAATTGGCTATTCATGCCTTAAGATATTTTAAGAAGCCCGCCGCACTCTCTGCATGGAAGCCAAGCTCTAAAACTTTATCTCCAAGTTCAACGGTCGTTCTCGTGACCCAGATCTCAGGTCTAGGTGAGGGTAGCCACTGCACTATTGGCCCATGGCTGGCAGGTTTCAGAAGACCTTCGTCAATGCTGTAACCTGGAGGCCTGAAGTCCGCAACCGGCAGATGTCAACTCCGGCTATGGAGGTGGTAAAGTGTGTGTCTAAGCCAGAAAAGATGGAGAACAGCAGAAAATACAGTGTAACACAGTGTGGATGAAATCCCAATGTTATCGGTATCATCGGCTGGGTATAGACGGTGGCAGTGTCGCCGGCCCTGACAGGCGTTTAGACACCATAAGACGAGATGATGCTCAAAGATAGGATGAGATCAACACAACGATGATGATGAAAGATGGGATCAACCCAAAACAGAACGGGTCTGCTATCTCAACCAATCACAGCAAAACGCTGTCTCTAGTGGTCCAATTGAGCCAATTATGTTGCTACGATAACAGCACTCAGCTTATCGATATGCCCCGCCTCAGGGTCGCGGGAGTGGGGAACTATGGGACGGAGCACACAAGTGGATTGCAGATGGCAAGATTTACACTGCCCATGGCGTCTTCGCCTCTGGGTACGACTCTGCGGCCACTGCATGAGACGGCGTTGAGGAGGGTGTTCATTGGCGCAATACAGGAGGGCAGACGAGGAGTACAAAAGGCCTTGCACTATAGCAGATTCCAGTGGAGATCTGTAAATTTTAAAGCTTGATCTTTTCTCCCTCGAAGTCATCCTCTCGGGACTTTCTCACCTAGGCTCGTCATTCACATCGAATCCTATCACTATTTCCCCCATCTCCTTCTTTCCAGCACCTCCCTCCGCTCAACCTCGCGGCCTCATACATCCGCAACATCCCTCAATGGCAGCTACACGGTTTGCAAACCTCCCTGCCGAGGTTCGCGACATCATTGCCAAGAGCGAGGCCGATGGCATCCCCTTCTGTGCGCGCACCGCATATACTCATCGTACATGGGCTCGTACCTTCAGCAGTCTTCCCGAGCTCTTCATCCAACCTGAATCCCTCGAGGAAATTGAGAAGGTCGTCTCGCTCGCCCGCCAATGCCGTCGTCGCATAGTCACTGTCGGCTCGGGCCATTCGCCCTCTGATCTAACCTGCACATCGTCCTGGATGATCAATTTGGACCGGTACAATCGCGTTCTGTCCATTGACAAGGAGACGGGCATTTGCGTCCTGCAGGCTGGAATCCGTCTGTTCCAGCTCAGTGCCGCACTTGAAGCCGCTGGTTTGGCGATGCCTTCGCTCGGCAGTATCAACGAGCAGAGTATCGCTGGCGCCATTAGTACTGGCACCCACGGCAGTAGCCTGCGCCATGGTCTGGTCAGTGAGAGCATCGTTGCCCTGAAGATTACGCTGGCAGATGGCAGGACAGTTTCTTGCTCTGCTGATGAGCGCCCGGACTTGTTTCGTGCTGCATTGCTCTCTGTCGGTGCCCTCGGCATCATAACTGAGGTCACTTTTCGCGCCGTGCCGGCCTTCTCGTTGGCATGGGAAACCACCATCGACTCTGACTCGCGCATTCTGAACACCTGGGATACAAGTCTCTGGACACAGAGCGAGTTCGTGCGCGTATGGTGGTTCCCCTACACCCGTCGCGCCGTGGTTTGGAAGGCTGATGTCGTCCCCTCTGAGGATCTCGCCGGCGGAGTTATCAAGTATTATGATCCTCCTACCAGCTTCCAGGACAGCCGCCTAGGATATCATATCTACCACAACCTCCTTGCTCTAGCACGCTGGTTCCCCCGTATTACCCCCTGGATAGAATGGCTTTTTACTGGACTCCAATACAGCTTCCGCAACGGCCCCACGAAGCTTGTCAGGGGCGTCCAACCTTCTCACAAGGCATTCCTGATGAATTGCCTTTACTCGCAGCATGTAAATGAGTGGGCCATCCCTTTACATAAAGGACCCGAAGCTCTGCGTCGTCTGGCCGCCTGGCTCAACCGCTTGCAACCTGGAGATCCGGGCTATGTCGACCACGGCATCCCTTTCAGCGCTGAGGGCCTCTATGTACATGCACCCATTGAGGTTCGCGCCGCCGATTCTACCGTGCACACCAGTGCGGAGCGTGGCAACAGACCCTTTCTGGACATCACACCTGTTAACGGTCCTGCGCTCTACATTAACGCAACCATGTACCGCCCCTACTTCCGCGACCCGCCGGGCGACACTGTCGAGCGGTACTACAAGGCTTTTGAGTGGCTCATGCGCGATCTAGGTGGTAAGCCACATTGGGCGAAGACCTTCACGGTTGCACCAAGCGAGTTTGCGCAGTGGTTTGGAAAGGACTGGGAGGATTTCATCCGTGTGAGGAACGAAGTGGATCCTCAGGGCATGTTCGTTGGTCCCTGGCACAGACGGTACTTACTTGGTCAGGAGGATCAAAAGGGCAAACTGGAGCTAGAGGAGCTCGGGTTTGAGAAGGAGAACGCGAAGGGAGGAGGATATACCGTGTTTGGACGGCAGAACTAGATAATGGCGTTCTGGAACGTGGGGTCCCCCCCTTGGTCTAGACGATTGTCACATTCGTCAGCTATTTTGGTTGTATATATACAATTTTCACAGCATAGCGCCGCGGGTTGGTTCGTAAGACGATCCGTGTAGACATTATACAGCCGGTCTTCCATCTTGAACAAGTCTAACAAGAACAAGTTTAAGCGATAAGGTCCAAAATCATGCAGTCTTCTCTATCGTCATGCTGTCTCATGTTTGCTCGTGATGTCCCCAAGTCTTTCTAAGCGCCAAGATTGAGCTTCTCGAGCATCTTGTCGATCTTCTCCATCAGCACATGATAGTTGACCGCATCCGATGCGAACTCATCTTCAACCACTTGCCCATTAAGCGCCCGGACACCGCCAAGGTCACCTCCAGTTTCAGCATTCGTCTTTCGTTGGCCCCGTTCCCCTTCTCCCTCCTCCAGACCACCAGCCAAAAGCTCACCGATCCCACCGCCCTCAAACCGCAAGCGAAAACGTTCACCCAGATAATATCGTATGTCGTCGAGCAGCTCGATTGTGTCGGTCTCGTGACGTTCGCTTTTCAGTCTGGCTGCGCTCTCGCGGATGAGCTCCGCGAACTCGTCCGTCTCGACGTAGTCTTCTAGCCGTGAGGCCAGATAGCGGGCGGCAAATTCTTCAAGACGCTGAATCTTGAGATCCCAAGCGGCATGAATAACATCGTACACATTAATGGGCTCTGGTTCGGGCTCTGACGTATTTGACCCTTTTGATTTAGGAGCACACGCCTGGTTCAGATGGGTCCGGTCGACCAAAACATTGCTGTTGCCGCTTCCGAGTGTCGAGATTGTTGCAGCCGCCTTCGTCTTCAGCTGTTCCAGCAGAAGCATATCTGCTGTGTAGAGGAGATCCAGAGCATGCTCTAGCGGGCAAGAGAATTTTTCAGTATACAGAAAGCGCAAAATGATCTCTAGGACCGGGGGGGTGCAGTCAACTGTGATTACGTGTAGTGTTGCTGTGTCATAGGCCTCCCTAAAGTCGGAGGCGAACATGGTCTCGAAATATGGGCTGCGAATCAGGAATGCTTTGTGTGCTGGAAAGAGCACCGAACGACGTATGCGCTTGCTAGTACCATTGAAAATTCTATGGCTGGATGTTGGTCCGATGGGAATGGTGGTTCCGTTCACAGGAATGGAACTTTCTTGATCGTGATCGTCGTTATCCTTCTCCTCCTCCTCCTCCTCTGGCGGTAAAGGCTCATCTGCCCTCAACAAGCAGTTGGCAAAAATGGCGTTATGGTGTGGCCATTTGACATCAGCAACCTCAGCAGTATCGACAATCATTTTGTGCTTGAGCACAGTTTCGTTGAAGAAGGCTTCTATTTGAGCCTGTGCGCGCTGCACCTCGTCTTGATGTCGTTGTCTTGCCAGGCGGCGATCATTTATGGATAACACTTCTTCCCATAACTTTTCTAGCTCAAGCTGCCGGCACAACTTGTCGATGCCGCTGAAAACTTCCTCTTCAGAAACTGCACTTCGTGGAGGAACCAGGTCACGAGGAAGTTCGCCAAGGTAAAGGTAGCGCAAGACAATGCGTAAAGCCTCGACAGGAATGCTCGGCGACACCTTCCAGGTGGTTGTCTCGGGAGTTTCAGAAAGCTTTCGCATGAAGTAAGGCGACCTGGCGCAGAGAATGAACTTGTGCAGGGAGAAGTGCTCGTTGGAGAGAGTCAAGACTATGTCAGAAGTGTGGGGAGAATCCCGCACAAGCAGAGAGGTAATATGCGAGGACCAGGGTTGCAAAGGGTCCGAAGACTTGCTATAGTCATAAGACAACAGCAAGTTCCGTATTTTGTCATTGAGCGCATTATAGACGGCTCTTTCACGCTCGAACGAGCCGGGATCAGCGATAACGCCTGGGCAAGGTGGTCAGCAACGATGCTCAGCAAGTATCTCAGGGGCAAAGAGAATCGACGCCAAAAAAAAAAAAAGAAAAACAAGAAAAAACACACCAGATTCTAACAGCAGCTGGACCAGCTCGTAATGGCCACATAAACTAGCCTGGTTAGGTCAGTCTCAAGTTTTGAAGAAACTTTAGGTATTTCAACCCAGAGGATACGGGAGCAGTTGATGACGCACAATGACAAGCGGCGTGTAGTCAAACTGGTCTCGCGCATTAATATTGATGCCGTTGGATATGGCTTCCTGGCAGTACTTCAAGTCTCCGCGACGACAGGCCTGCAGAAAGTCTTGGAACTCCCTGGACGTATCAAGGGGATGGTCATTTCTGAGCACACCAGCTCGTATCAGATTATTGTCCTCCTTGAGCTTGTTTTCTAACTCAAACTTTCGGAAACTCATGGCCCACGCGTGAGATGTTTAGCGGTCGGAATCAAAGATGCGGGTGTCGAGAAGGATTGAAAGGAGAGTTGGAAGTAACAAATGAGGGATAAAAAGTGGAACACAAAAATATTCAGCAGACCTCGACGGCACAAGTCTTTCTCTTCTGATAATTCTGAATCTCCAAGACTCAATCAAGTGAAATACCCAAGTCTTGCAAATGATCTTGCTGTGGCGCTAGAGACGGATTTGAGATGAAGCACGAGCCAGAAATCCAGGATGCCGCGCCCAAGGTGAGAGAGCCAAGCTGCTAGGCATTGGTCCCTCTGCAGACCCGCAAGGTCGAAGGGGCTCTTCGGAGTAGTGTTTGGAGCAAGTACACTTCACAAGTTGCCTTACTCTGATATCCGGAGATGGTTTAAATCCAGCTATACTTTGCCATATATCAAAGGAATATTCACTCAAAGCTTAGGTATCGTCCTCGATCAATGGTTGTCCTTTTAGTCTCTGGGTGTGAGATGGCCAATCCATGCACGCGAACTGCACAGTGCAGAGCAGCGAGACCCGTAGTAGCCACAGACTCGCCCTGACCATAATTTTGCAGTACAGGCAGTCAGATTGACCTGTTACAAACTCAGTGTAAGGTACCTAGGTAATCAACTCATACTTTTATGCCACTTGTCTGAGCTTAAAAATGGGAAACCCACAGGGTACACAGGTTGATTGTTGGATGTTGGCTCTTCGTGAGAGAAAGTCTTGATAGAGACTATGCACTGTGACCGTGAGCCTTGGTACAAAGCGGCTTTCTTTCTGGGTGCGATGACAAAGCCGAACTTGAGCCCCGCTAGGCCGCCCCAGCCGCTGTGTGACCCTCTCGCGAAGCACAGGTCAAACAGATAGACCCCTGTCTGCCCGGCTTGCCCGCACTGTGGGGCGTTATGTCTAGCTTGGCACGCGTTGCCCAGGCAGCGGCTGGCTTCTGTTGACTCTCCGAGATTTCGAAGGTTTCGATGCGCACCACGTCTGGCCTCTCATGCTTTCTTCCACCATCCCGGATGATCCTGCCATTCACACTTCCGACCAGCACTGGTCGCACAACGTCCGCCATTCACGATTACTAACCGGCCAAAGGCGAGCCTTACAGAAACCAAGAAAGCTCTATTTATGGCTTTTTCTCTTGGAGTCCCTCCACTGAATGCCAGGAGCGCATGATCTAACAGCACGACGAGCATTCCTTTGATCTGCACTACACCAGCTGCTAGTCACATTAGCATCCCACCTGCCGAAAACAAAAGTCAAGATCCAGATCCAGCCAAAGGCACAGGTTGAGACCGCATAGTCATCATGTCCGAGAACGACGAGTATGAGGTGTTGGAGAAGATTGGTCAGTTGCGATTCACCTCCCCAGGAAGACATGCTGCTGACACCTCTCTCTCCAGGCCATGGCTCCTTTGGCATTATCCGAAAAGTCCGGCGAAAGGCCGACGGCAAGATCATGTGCCGTAAGGAGATCAGCTATCTCAAAATGACGCAGAAGGAGCGCGAGCAACTCCACGCTGAATTCCAGATCCTGTCGAGCCTCCGTCATCCCAACATTGTCGGCTACTACCACCGTGAGCACCTCAAGGCCACGCAAGACCTGCATCTTTATATGGAGTATTGTGGCAATGGAGACCTAGGTAGGGTGATCCGAGACCTTGCTGCAAAGAATCAATATGCCGAGGAGTGGTTTGTCTGGAGTATCTTCACCCAGCTGGTGACGGCCCTGTATCGCTGCCATTATGGTGTTGATCCCCCGGAGGTAGGCAAGTCAATCCTCGGCATTCCAGCTCAGCGGCCCAAGCCACCACCGGGAGCGATGACCATTTTGCACCGCGACCTCAAGCCCGAGAATGGTAGGTGGAAAGTCTCGTGCTGCCCTGGTCATCCCAAGTCACGCACACTTGTACAGTGAATCCTAACATATGTTCGTGTTAGTGTTTTTGGGCGAGGACAACTCAGTCAAGCTTGGTGACTTTGGCCTCTCCAAGGTGATGGAGTCGCATGACTTCGCCTCGACATATGTCGGCACACCCTTCTATATGTCTCCTGAGATCTGTGCCGCTGAGAAGTATACGCTCAAGTCGGATATCTGGTCGCTGGGTTGCATCATCTACGAGCTCTGCACGCGTGAGCCGCCCTTCAACGCAAAGACGCATTACCAGCTGGTCCAGAAGATCAAGGAGGGCAAGATCAATCCTCTACCTGCCGTATACTCGCAAGAGCTCTTTTCTATCATCAAGGATTGCTTGCGGGTAAACCCGGATAGGAGGCCAGACACGGCTACCCTGCTCAATCTTCCTGTCGTCCGCTTGATGCGCAAGGAGCGAGAAGTCAATGACTTCAACAAGACGCTCAAACAGAAGGAAGAAAGCCTCAACCGCCGCGTCAAAGAAGTCGAGCAAAAGGCCGCAGCCCTGGAGCAGAAGGCTGCCGCGCTGCAGCAGGAGAAAGCAGCGCTAGAACAGCAAAAGGTAGCTCTTGAGCAGCAAAAGACTGCAATGCGTCAAGAAATCGAGGCCGCGGTCCGGCGTGAGTGGGAGGTCAAGGCTCGCTTGGAAATCGACCGACTGGTCGCTCTTGAAATCGAGCAGCTGCACAAGAAATTTGAACAGGAAGTGCAACTCAGGGTTGAGATGGAGCTGCAAAAGAGGAAGGCAACGATACCGAGCGAGGCTGATCGAACAGATCTCTCATCATCGGCCTCAGGGGCTAGTTCGTCCATCAGCGGAAGAAGTGCCGATAGCGAGCAGACCTCGACGACCGACGCAACTGATCTCACAGTCGAGTCTCCAGACACATCAATGCATCCGCTTAAGAGGAGCGTCACACGCACTCCGTTTACCAGAGCTCACACCATGTTCGCAGCGCCTGTTGGCACACCCATGGACATCGAAATGGCCTCGCCTTCGCCAATGACAGTCCAATCCTTGTCGCTCTCACCCCGGCGCAACTTCCTGGCGAAGCCACCGACAGTAAACCCAGGGAATATCTTCGCAATGGCAGGGGAGAGCAAGGATGGGGCAGCCCGCCGCTCTCTTGCAGACTCGGACACTGACGCCGACGTGGACGTTGACGATGCCAACATCGATGATGATGATATTGTCCCCTCACCGACGCGTCTAATCAAGCATAGCAACAAGAATCCGTTCAACCCAAAGCAGAGACCTCAGCTGCCCGCTCAGCAGACGGTGTTACCCTTCCACCAACGCCTGAAATCTAAGCAATCGACGGCGACTCAGGGCAAGACAGTCACACCCGCTCCCTCAAATTCAGATTTTTCCTCTATACGTCCGGTCGATAGTGGTGTCGCACTTCAGGATCGGTCTAACAGCCCGACCCGGCGTGTCACAAAGATCCCATCAACTATCAACATGCGGAATAATGCCACAGAAACAGCGACGTCGGGAAGCGGCCTGCTTCGTAAGCCAAGCCTATCCAAGAAAGATAGTTGCGATCACCAATCTCAAAACTCCCAAAATATTAACCCTAGCCAACCGTCCTGTCTCAACAAAATCTACTCTGCTCCGAACAGTATTAAGTCTGCTGCTTCGGTCCCGAGCATCACAACGGCGACATCGTGCGGCAATATCCGCGGGCGCACTCTTGTCGAGCTCCAGCAAGCTCGGGCTGGTGGCCGCCCGCTTAGCGCGGTCATGAGTAGCGATGGCCACAACCCGAACTGTGCTCACCACCATCACCATCATCACAACCACACCCACACTCACGTGGTGACCAACACTAGTAGTCCGGTCCGTGCATTTAGGGAACATGCGGCTGCAGCTAATCGCGGTATCGTCCCTGTTACCACGGCTTCGGCGCTAGCCTCCGAACCACCCGCGGTGTGGGATCCAGAGAAGGATGACATGCCAAGTCCATTCCTGGTCAGAAGGAAGCCTGTTAGGGCTTGAATTTCCTTTGGCAAAGTTTCCTCTCCAAGCAAGGTTGTTATATAAATAAGAAGAGATACCCATTGGCTGGTGTTAGCGGAGTTTTTCTGGCATTTTCGATCGTTTCCGGCCCATAACACATTTGCTATGGTGCCGCCTACCTACAGACCTACCTACTCTGTTCGCTCGTTTTGTCTTCCGTTTCCTTTGTCTGAATCCATATCACTTGCTGTTGTCATGAACGCTGTACATGGGGCGCCAACACTTCCAAGTCAGCTCATCTGTTTTGTGGGTTGGGGAAAAAACAAAAAGGGGGGGGGGGAATGAAGGATGGGCACCGAATGATAGGAGAGTGCACTGTTGTGTATCGACAGGCGGATAGAGAGCGCATCACAGCCCTGCATTGCATCGCAGCGCATTGCATATCTCGAGAAGATGACAAAACCTAGTTGATGGCTAATCTGTCTCCACGAGAAGAGGGGTACGTGGTTGGTCTCTTTTGTCTTGTTTAGGGAAAGACGAACCGAGGTCTCGGTGGTCTTACGCTGGTTAAGTGGTTGGTTGACCATTTCTGGATGAGAAACGGGCTAGTTTTTGTTTTTGGGAGTTAGGTTGGTAAAGGGGCGTTGGGGCACGGTGTTTGTTGGCTATTGTCCTTTTATTCCTCTTCAGGTCTTGTGTTTACTCCTGTATAGCATATTACCACTGCCTACCACTAGTTATTACTCCTCCAACTGGTCCTTCCTTCTGTTGCTGTTGTTCTTGTGCTGCATGTTCTGTGGGTCTGCCTTCATGTCTAGGTTTTGCTCATATTCATGCCCAACACCAAGTTCCAACGCCATCGATTCTTAGGATCCCTTTCTGGATGAGGGACAACCCAATAGTACGGGGGGTTGACTCCATTGCCACCATTCACCCAATGAATATTTGAACTCGACATGAATCTAAGCCCCTTACCTTCTCCAGTGGCCCAGTCGAAACCAATTTTTGTAGTTTTCCGCGGACTTCTATTCTGCTTGCTGCTGATTTAGTCTGGAAAAGCGCAAGTTCTTGTCCATGGCTCACGCTGCATTTTCGTCGATCCTCCATCGTGAATATTTCACTAGTGATTTGTTTTCTCCTTTCTCATGTACAGAAAAGAAAAAAATCTGCCACCCCTACCGACGTCACTGACAGCACTCCTTCCCACATTCTTGACTCAGGTTGTTGACCCTTGCCTCTTGGAGTGAGTTGACCATGACAGTTCAAGCTATCCAAGGTGGCTGACACCTCTTCACCTGTGAGAGGTGTACCTTCTGAAGAATGTTTTTGGATTGGGCAACCCAAGCATGTGGCCCTGTGGGTAGAGCTGTTGCATCACAGGCAACTGCTCTGAGAAGCAATCCATCCATATCTTCCTTTCCCATTTTTCCATACGCAGGGAGACCAAAACGGCAATGATAGAGGGGAAAGGGATGTGCGACGGAGTTGATTGGGTGTACTGAACACCTGGTCTCTTGACTCCGCTCTTAAGGCCGTTTATCATTAGATTTATCAAGTGAGCCTTTGTCTCCGCAGCTGTGATAAAAAAAAGAGCCAGACTCATAATTAGAAGTATCGCTATCCCATGCAGTGGTGGACGGGCCTTCTTGGAACTGCAGCTTGTAACAGTCCATTGCCACGCAAACGCCACGCGACATTTCCTCACTACCTGAACACTAGTAGGGGGCTTCCGCCAAAGAGGGGATTTGGTCACAATCTGCTCGACGGTCTCTCTCAGAGAAGCCAGGTCACGGGTGTCACATTTGGATAAAACATCCATGGTGAGCCAGCGCTTCGCAACTGTCATGCTTATTGAAAACTTCTACTTACTCAAGGACGCTTATACTAGCTGTATGTACGAGTGTTCTCGAACCGGTGTGTTGTCGTGAGTATAGAGTACACTACGGATAGTTGCTTGTCTCCTCCCTGTAAACTGAGTGGTAGCAGCATCGGATAGCAGTAGCCGTCGGAGAGAATACCTGTTACCAGCTCTTCTTGGCAGCGAAGCCAAGAACTTGGGTGTGACTTGTGGCTTGCCTAGCTGTTGGCATGTTCTGCCTTGATTCCAAGCCATCTGCGGGGGATGGACTTGAGGAGCAGCATCACAGGCCAGAAAGGGCCCAGAATAAGCAGCAGCCAGGGTTGTGATGCAGCAACGATCGAACGATTTTGCTGCTTCTTTTCGGCGCTTCGCATGTAGCGGCTTCAAAATATGGGAACTTATCAGCCACCACGCGCTCGCCAAGTAAACGACGCTCTTAAGCATATCCTACAGATACCCTGTATGCAGCCATCGACAATCCCTCGGTTAGCTATCTTTTTCCGTCTAGGTATTTTCCAGAGGTTAATCTTTGCTTTTGCAACCATGCAGGCCTGTGCCTGCAGCTTTTCTTGAGGGAGCCGCCAAGGCAAACGTGAGACAATTCGTGCAACGGCTGGAAAACGGCGCCAGCCTCGGCCAACAGGCAGTGGCCCAAGCTTTTTCCTCACGAGCGTTTTGAGATAGAATCCTGTTCCACTCTCCCCGCTCTAACCACATCACCCACCCGCTTAGCGAGTATCACGGCTGCGGTCTGTTGGTAAAGAAATCTTGGGCATCTTCACCAGTCAAGAACAACGATGGATACCTCGACAATCTCCGTTTCCTGATTAGAGAAAACAAGAATCACATGTGAATACAAACTTTGACCTCAGTTCCATCTCCAGATGAGAAGAGTTATGTTGACCAGCTGAAATAGGAGTTTGTCTGGAAATTAGTAGATAGGATCCCAAGACTTGATCTTGCTCCTCTGCCACGGGGTGATCCGCCTGCTAACTACCGAGCAGAAAGAAAGGCACCTCGGCATAGGAATGTGTTGCTTTCACAAGTAAGAATAGTCCACACCACCAGGATCTGTCACTGTGAAGACAAGGACTCAAAAGTTGCTCGATGCGGTGGCAACCTATCGCTGAAGCGGGATGCTAGCGTTCCATGATCTGCGGGATCAGCACTCAATATGTCGCTGATTCCAGATCTCAAAGAGGCATCTTGGTTGCTGCATCCGGCAGGATTCTTTTCTGTCATGTGGGGTGACATACGATCTTGGGGTTGCCGGTTCGGGGACCGACTGCTACCCAGCCAAACTCGTCAGCTCATTGTGATATGTGCACTACATAATTGACTTTCTAGCCTTCCCAGAGGATTGGAACTTCCGGTAAGGTACATTTGTGCTGAAAAAAGAAGTTGCCCCGAAGAGTGGTTTAGGCCCAGTCTACACCATCTTTGCCCAATCTTCAATTCCAAGTCCTCAGCCGAATTCTAACCCTTCCAGAATTGCATCCGTTCCAAAAAAAAAAAAAAAAACCATTGTGTGATCAAGATAATATGCTGCCTTTCAAACCCAAATGAGTAGAGCAGCAAGATTAGCCTGAAAAAGGTCATGAAAACCAAATGATTGGTCTGTCGACCATCTAATATGCCACCGACGCGAACCAGTGGTAATGCCAAGCTAGGGCACATGTGTAACATTCCCTGAATCGTCAGAATACCGGTTGTCTGGGACTATTTGGCATCGGAGATCCGAGACTGATCTTCTTTGGGCGCTGAAAGAAGCGAGGCTTCGCCACCCTTACTACCTTACCTTGGAACAGTGCTGTCAGTTCAACGTCAACTGTTGGTACCGAGGAGTGCCAAATCAGTCGTTATATCAAACGAGATACGATAATTTGGTATCTTTGGCTGTGAATCACAGATGGTCTGGGCACAGAATCGGGCCGCCCATGTCGTTAGCAGGTTGTGTGGTTGCATGCGCCAGTAATGGAAGAGTCACATAGTGTCAATTGCAAGCCTCGAGACCCCCCCTCCCCCTCTCCGGGATCCTGATACCGTAGGAAGCTTCTAGTGCCTACACTCAGTTACCTGCTCCAGCTCTTAACGTTCCTCTGCTTGCGTAGAAACCCCATCCTCATGGGACAAACGGCCCAGGTTCCCGTTCCAGATCGTGAGCAGGTATGCGAACTTGGGAGGACTTCCAGACTAGTAAGTTACAGTAGCTATGGGAAACGGTATGTTATATGCAACTTCAATGACCTACCGAGGAAAGATAAGGATGCTTCTCATTGACGATGCCTGACTAGGGAGTATGTACTTTACAAAAGCATTGTTTGGATTAAGTCTGTGCATACAGTTTGGTTGACTGTCCTATAGTTCAACGGTTTAGTCATGGTATAACCCCAGGTGTGTGCATATAATTCGGACTAAAGGACTCGCGCAGTTCAATCTGGATCCTGAGAAGGCATTTGATGTCCACATATGAGGCTGCCAAAATTGATCATCCTTACTGTGATTATTCAGTCAATAACTGGAGAGGCGTCTTAGATGCCCAATAGCATGGACGGGATATCCGCAGTGGTTGTAGTGAAATTAACTCTCGTGAGATCCGTTTCCGAAACTCATAATGCTCTGCAGCTAAAGGTATGAATATGTCAACAAGCCGTCACAGTTCCCAGACAGCAAGGTTGCTCCGAGCCAGCCCTAGAAGGAAGCTCAAAGACTCAGGGTTACACTAGGATCAGTCAAACCTTCGGTACCCGAGATCGATAATGACACCTTATACCCAGACTATGGCAGCCTAAGACGTTCGAACCGACCTGAATATTGACTTCTTTGAAGCTGTAAGATAGAGTAATCGCTTGGTAATCTTCGTTGCTGCGCAAGATCCAGCGCCGGTGGGGTTTGAGTAAGAGCTGGGGTCTAAACTGTCATGTTGTTACTCTTTACTTTTTCCAACACCAAAAAGGAACCGTCAGCTCCATCTAACGGGCCGCCAACTCTATGATCTATGTTTGTCCGGAACAAGAGTTGCCTCGACAACTGAATCTTGTCTTTAATGAGCGATACTTCGATCTTTGTCTTTAATAAGCCTACCCTTGACCAGACATCGCCAAAAACGCGTATTTTAGAGAACTGATCCGTAGTACATCAGCCTGCTTGCGGAATACACTAGCAGTTTGCTAGCCAGCGATGTAATTGATGACTGCTCAATGGTTTGAATCTTCACGAAGAGCATCGTCCTACGTAAGGTCGCGTGTCTTGTAGATCTGCTTGCGATGATCGACAGGCCGCAAACTCTATTCTTCCCGGGAAAACTGTCTGGGTTACATCAGTGGTGGGTCAAATGCAGCTGATACTTTGTTGACGAACGTAGTGAACTGCTCGGGAACGGAAACGCGATTCCAGATCTTGGCGTCACTGCCGTCAAAATGCCCACTCAAACGACCTTCGCCCACAGAGGGTCAGCGAGTCTTTTGCCATGAGGAACGAATGCAGAATGTGCGCTGATGTCTTGGTTGCATGTGAAAACCGATGAAAAAGCGAACATGCACCATGGATAAGCCCAAGACGTGCTGCCGTCGAGAAATGGAGTGTATGTACTTAGGTACTGTCAAAGATATGCCTTCTCTCACTTCTTGCCGCGTGATTTCGTGCACTGCGGTTTGGAATGTTTGGTGCAGCGAGGATATTGGTCGGTCACTGACGTCGTAACGTTCCGATGAGCTGTTCGGAGGCGGTGGTGGCGGCTCCGCCATGGTTGTCACGAAGCTGCCGGTATGCGTCCGAAATAGGAAGCTGGTTTGCGCTCTTGACAAGTAGCAGCGCGGGATTGTCCCGAGCCCAAAACGTCAAAACGTCCGTCGATCAAGAGCCATTCCAAAAGGGGAACAATGTTCAGGCATGGTGCTAAGCGAGGGACGCTAAGGAACGCCACGTCGATCGCCCGTAACGATGGGTAGACTTCAATTGGAAGACCACCGGTATTGCGTGCAGGGGAAGAAGCTCGACTGTGACCTTGGAATCCAAAGCACGAGAGCACATGCTGTGCAACGTCGCCCTCGAGGCACAAACTGTTGTAGCCTTAGGTTATATAACATCCATCATATAGGGCAAGCAATTAAAGAGCGTCCGAGGTACAGCCGCAGTTGCCCACACAAGACGCGCAACGTACAGCCACAGTTGTGAAAAGGGACGCTGGAAGCTGTGGGTGTCATCGGTCACAAGGCCCGTTCGTCGATAAATCAATGATATATCGTCGCTAACAAATACTCCTGGCACAAGTAGGCTCGTGCAGAGTGCCCGAGGCTGAACCACTATGGGTCTCGTAAAACAGCCAGCGAGTTGAGAGAGGGAATTGCCAGCATGTGCTTCCGATCAGCACATGCTGCTAGCGGGGGAGCAGCAATTGGCGAAATTAATGACATTAGGGCTCGCCGAGATCAGCCACGATGCGGGCTCTACATTAAAGATGAAGGAGCAAGCTCTGTAGTACTTGAATACAGTGTATTACTCAGCATTGCGCAACCTACAAGTCCACGGATTACCCCGCGTCGACAACGGGCCGGCCTTGCGGCTAAGGTTTGAAGCCAGGGCCCTGTGCCGCACGTTGCCGCAGATATGGTCGAGAAAATCAGCCTGGAACCAGGCTTTTCGTCGGCTGGGCGTAGCTCTCCCGAAAAGGGAATATGAAAGCTTCCAAACTGCAGGAAGCATCTGGAGAACGAATGCTGGTAATGACCATACGCTCTGTAACACCACCTAGTGTATGTACAAACCTGAAGACTGTTTGTGTGGCGTTGCTGTGGCTGGTAAATGGTCGCCCATTCAGAGCGGCTGAGAGGCCCACAGCGACCTAATAAAGTGACCAATGGGAGAGATGCCATCTCTTGCTGCTACACCCCACATCGACTTCGTCTCAAATCATGTGTGTTCTTTTTTCCTGACCGGAGGTGGGGGACACGGTACTGGGACGACCTGGGCTATCATCTTTAAGCAACAACACCTGGTATCGCGTCAAACTCCACTATAAAGCTTTTCGCCGCTAAGTTGCAAGTCGAGGAGTAATTCTGGACTTAAGGTGCACATATTCTTGTATGCGCAGGTACCCAAACCGCTACCGAGAGCAACTGGTCTCTCGGCACGTTCCATTCGTAATATTCAGGCCAGCTATTCTTTTCTCATAGTAAGTATAGGACCTATTAGGCTAAGCCTTCTAACTCATATAGGTACCCGAGCAGTCGGGAGAACTGCCAAATTTGTACAGCCATGATTATTGATGAGATGAACTCGCGTAAATTGGATCTTGTCGTTCTATAAGCAGCAGTTATTTGAAGCGCTTGGTGGAAGATGTTTGTGACTTCGGGTTCTTGAACTAAATTAGGTAATCACAGTCGTTCCGACTCTACAATTCTGAGAACAATGATATCAAAATCTCGTTTTGATTCTATTAGTCGAGCTATATCTCAATGATAGGACGACAGCAGTATGATGTTGGCTATTGATGACAATTTACAAGGTATTCAAGACTTCATCAACTGATAACTTATCATCCCATCCTCTATACTCATAACTTGTTGAAGACCATTTTGTACTGAACCAAGGTTATGGCACATATCTGGCGGGATGGGCTTCTCACCCTCCACACTTGTTCCAGTGTCCAGCTAGCACAGAAACCAAAGTGTTCCAAGCACATCGGGTGCACTAAGATGTCAAAAGATCTTCCTGCAAGCCCCTGCAACATGTCAAACATAGGTTCAGACGGGGATAACTCGTTCCGTGCCCACCCGAGTCTAATCCATGTCTCGCATCTCTCGACTTCAGACCCCTGAACCCCGTGGCCAAGTAAATTTAATCAGCCTTGGATGCACTTCTAAGTCAAAGACAATCGCAAGATGATCTCATAAGATTACGCAGCCTTGTTTCCGAGATCCGCCCTGGTGTTTCCTGGGGAACATGGGATGTTAAAGCTCCGATGATTGTTTCTCCACAAATACATGCCAGATGTACCCACTTGCAGAGACCCTCTTTCTGTATCTTAGTAGTGGTTATGCCAAAGTATCTCTCTCGCGACCGTCAACGGCTGTCTCAAAAGTCACCGTGGTTGCCGCCAAAGATTGTAGGATATCCCCGAAGTTGTCCCTTCAAGCATTGCGGATCTCTACCATGGCAAACTTAACTGAAGTAGTCAAAGCATTTGACGTGCACCAGGTTAGGTCAAACATCTACGCAGAAAAAGCAGATCATATTTGGCAGGGCTGGCTTCAAACAATTTGCTGATCGTCGATAGGGAATGCTCAACTTCCGTGGTATGTCAATAGCTGACTTATTGGGAAATAGGGAAGCAACATGGTAGTTTGTACTGTAGCCCAAACCACGTTAGAGAGTGCTCGGCTAAGTAGTCCCTCCAAACAGTAGGTAGTCATGGCCAAACCGCTTCTGAGACGGACGTTTTTCTCTCGCAGCAATGACATGGGGAGCCTGGAGGGCACAATAGACTCGGCAAGCCAAAGTATACACGACCTCGATCAGCGGGGTGTAGGATATCGCAAGGCGCCAATAGTAACTAGGTGGCAAGCGACACAATTGTAGACCTTTGTTTCATGTCAATCATAAGAGCTGCGAAGATCAAGAAAGACAGCAACGGCATAAGACCAGCTCAAATATCCGGTTACAGCATCTCATCCCCTGAAAGCTCGGCGGCGTTGCGTCGTCTCAAGTTTCAATGTCCGTGTGTCGTGAATTGCTCACAGGGGGTCTCAGGGTTGCAGACCAGGGCGCGATGGTACCTTCGGGTCCTTACCGAGCCGTAGAACACCCTCCATGCCAAGCCTTGAACCTTTTGGTTCCGTCGCATCTCCAGGTTTTGGAGCTGGCCTGTGCCTGCAGACGGCCAGCATTTCAGCAGCGATAAAGTTTTGACTTCTAGTTTGATGTGATGCGAATCCCTCAATAATTTTCCGCAAATTGCGCTGGTATACTTGTACAGGCAGAAGATTAGAAACAGAGAGTACCCGTGATTGAATGATAGGCGGTGATAAGTAGTGACTCCCGCTGGGACAGGCAAGGAGGCATGTATATAGATATCTGCCTAGTTATGAATTCAGTTGCCAACGACCTACTGTCCGTCCATGGGATGGTAAAGCTTGCGTATGCTTGAGCAATGAGTTCTTGCGGCTCTTAACTATTTGAAGTTTAGTTGATCAGCGTACAAGCACGTATCCAAAGCATAGCAACAGGGTACGGTAAGCAGACCTGTCTGGGAGCCCATGTCTGCTGTCTGCAGTGCACTTCATGGGTCGAACGTGGCTCGTCTGGAGCCACAAGAACATGCAGACTTACAGTAGCCCCAGCTAACTGGAATCAATAGCTACAGCACATGCTCTGTACTTATTCCGCACCAAAGGAGCAGGACACTGCACGTAGCGATAGGGCTTGACATTGGGCCCAGGCAGCGCATCAGGACGATCGTCGACACACCCAGAGTCAGAGCCAGCGATAATAGGGATGTTATAAGTCCAATCAGGTAACCTTGGGAGTTTGGGCCGAAGTTCGTTAACTACCATGCGCTGGGGGGGTGCGCCATAGGAATCGAGGAGGGAGGGGCGCCGGGAGGGGGTGTGGCTCCCCATGGGCTGCGATCCCTGGCCTAACACAGCATCCCGGGCTCTGAAGTCAGACCCACCGATTTTGTGACAACACAGTGGCCGGCAGCCTTGTTCCGGGGATGACCGTGCGGATTTGTGTGGATTTCCGCTTGATCGCCTAGCCAATTCCCCATGAATGTTCTTCGGGAGATCTGATAGTACAAAAACACCCTGGTTCCCCCCGCCCCATGCCATCCGGCTGCTAACAAGCTTCTTTGCCGATGCACACTGCTTAAATACTTATTCTGTCACATCCCTCCTCCCGATCACCAGATCGGTTCCTTGAATCTCAACTCTCTTCGTCTAGGCCAACCTAAACCCCCAACCCCAACCATTCAAGCCCAAGCAATTCAGCTTCAGATACATCGAGGTCCTTGCTGCCTTGACCCAACTACGATAGCATCGGTCGTGTGGGATAGTTGCTGGTTACTGTCTCCCCGACAAATTCGGCCAGAAGGATCCAATATGGCGAGCTCTACAGTTACAACTCACTTCGCCCATTCTCCGCCGCAAAATGTCCATTATGGCTACGTGTCTCCCCCTTCACCGCCGATGGATGACACGACATCCAAGTGTTCGCTTCCCTCTATTTCCAACCTGCTCGGCCTGGCAGACCAAGGCTCTCCCACTTCCGAAACCTCTCTGCAATCACAGCAACAGCAGCAACAACAACAACAACAACAACAACAACAACAACAACAACAACAACAACAGCAATGTACGAGACTGCCATTATGGTTCTTGTGATGTTCAGCTGCTAACAAGACGGACTCAGCACAAACATCAAAGCCTGAGACACGACCTGTCTCGACCGGTTATGGGGGAGTCACAGCTCCAGCATTACCGGTGCCCAAGACAGCCTTCCCTCCAAGTCCACCCCTGACTTCGGACTCTTCTTTTGATAACTTCAATCCTCCATCTGCTCGCCCTCTGAGCCAAGTATCGAATGGGTCAAGCTATTATTTTGAGACGACGCCGCCTCTCCAACTGGATCACCCCGAGTCCCGACAGATGCCTTCCTCAGCTACCGCGCCTCCCTCCCGTGTCTCGGTTCAGAGCTCCGCGTATCAACCCCATTACACTGGTCCGACCTATCTCGGTCAACCAGCAATGACTTCTTATTACCCGCCCCCGCAGCCTCCTGTTTCTGCTCTTTACTACCAGCGGCCACTTCCCCAGGTAGGTTTTCCTTGCCATTGGTTCCTTCTTAGTTCAGCTAACCAAAACTCTTTAGAACTTCCCACCCCCGCTTTCCATGCCCATGACTCTTGCACCTACGGCGGCTGCTGGTGCAGCCAACCCATGGCAACACCACCACTACCTTGCACCATCATCGACAGCATCCTACCCGCAGAGCCAGGACCGGTACATCTGCCCAACATGCAACAAGGCCTTTTCTCGTCCCAGCTCTCTGCGCATCCACAGCCACTCGCATACAGGCGAAAAGCCCTTCAAGTGCCCCTTTCCTGGATGTGGCAAGGCCTTCAGTGTACGCAGCAATATGAAACGTCACGAACGTGGCTGCCACAACTACGACAGCGGGAGCACCCATAGCAGGAGTAGCAGCGTCGGCAGCAGCCTCAGCACTAGCCTTGGCATCGGCAGGCCGTAAGCCTTCTTGTGTGCTATAGTAGAGTGTTCCTCTCCTTCCAAGTCCGACGGACTGTTCGATCATATATAGACCTCTCGCAGCAGCACGTCCTGTGACCCTGGTGGTATAGGAGTGCTTGCCAATTACAACTGCAACGGCAACTAGTCTTAGTTCCTAATTGTTTTATTTTGGGGGCGGTGTTTTAAATTGCTTAGGAAGAGAGATACCCACGATACAAACTACACTACAGCCGGCACTGTTTCAGGAACGGCGCATGGGGAAAGATAGGATAAGATTTTCGGGTCTGGTGATAAAAGAGGACTTTAAGCACAGTGGTAACAGAGAAAGTGAGCATCACAATCTTGGGAACGGTTTTGGTTAGCATTCTCGAAGAAGGGCATTCTCATTCGTTAACTCTATGGCTCCTAGCTATACCCCAATGGTTTTGCTTCTCTCGCCGCTCTCACTATCGCATAATGTGTAGATGTTACATGTTATAGGACCAAACGTTCACTAAGTTCCTCATTTCTTAACAAGATTTGAAATTCAACAAGAAATCCTTTCGAAGTGACGGAGTTGCCACCTATCTTTGATTCCCCCATAGGTCAGCCGCCTGCGTGTTTTAACATTAATACAAGTAAGACATCGACTTCCTAACTGTGCCTGTCTATGGCTTGCACACTCACTCCAAGCAAACTGCATATTAACTAAGCCATGCACTACATGCGAAACAGGCTATCTGGCTACCTGGATCGGTGTAAGGACAGTGTAAACATGGTCCGCACGAACCGTGGGCATCGCAACCGCAGGAGTAACTTGGGTTACCTAACAGAGCTGAGATGCCCTGAAGCCTTGGACTCGAATCCCGGGGACTTGGAACGCATATCGATTCGCTCGTGACAGCACAAGGAAGACCCGGAAACATGGATCGCCTCCCGATTTGTGGAAAGCATTCCGGAAGACTTACAGGGGCCCACAAAGCCACCCCACGGGCCTCTCTGGCAAACAGCACAACCAGACCAGCCTAGAAAGACAGATCAGCAAGCCCAGCAAGCGTCGACAATCACCCGCGCTCAATCCGTATGTAGTAAAGTTATGGATGCACATTAGTGCACAGAGCATGCATTGATGACCAACAAGCAAATGCCAGCTAGGCGGACCATCAGTCATAATCCATGGCAGGCTACCTCATCAGGGAAGCTCACTCAACAGCTGAGCATGAAGTGGCTGTCCGCATGAACAGAAAGGACTCAGAGCGGAGATGGGACCATGACCTAAAACAAGTGGGCGGGACCATTAACATGCTCGATCGCCATAAATGGTCATGCTTGAGAGACATCATGCAGACCGCCTTTTTGGGCATCATTTTTGCTCTTTGCTGTGGATCATCCCGCGCTGTTGGCAGATTGCTGTGCAACTCTTCTCTGCGTGTGCGGACATGTTTGCCAGATGAGAAGAGGGAGCCCGACGAAGTGGGCTCTCCTCAAGTTCCCGCGTGTGCCGACTGAGACGAGACCCAGATCCTTGCCGTTGGATTTAATCTCCACAAAGCTAGCAGGGGTGTGTGTTGACGATCAGCCGGGGGGGGGCGAATTTGGGAGAGTGGGGATCTTGTGATGTGCTCTCGGTCAAAGGTCCCAGCTTTGTGGTTTATGGTCTTTGGTCGCGGCTGTTGTCGGGACCTGGACGAGAACAAAAGTATGGGGAAAAGAAAGCTCAGGGGCAGAGACAACGGGGAGAACTAATAAGACAAAAGTACTCAAAAGAAAGCGAACTGATCCCCAAACAGAAGTCCAGTTACCGGCAGTGTGCTGCTCTCCCGATCACCTATCACCCACAATGCTAACATACCAGGATGATAACGACGTCAGTTCGTCTATAGCGCCAACTAAAGGCGAGATCCATCGCCTGGATGATTGTTTAACTGTCTTGAAAACCGTTAGCTTGCGTGTAAGGATATGTATACCTTGATACCTGCCTAGGTAGGCAACTCAGATGTCGCAACGGCTGGTCAGCTCATCAGGTTCGGATGATCCGTCGAAATTCTGCATTGCAATATCAGTATACGTACAAGCAATGCAGAGCAAAGCCGCTAATAAAATCTCTCCTTGCAATCCTCTTGTTACCAACAAGCAGGAACTTTTTTTAACTCAAGATGAAGACTTCCTTGCGACAAATCCAGAGTGCATATTTTAGTTCTGTGTTCGAAATTCCAACGGTAGACAACAAAGGGACTTGCTGACAAAAGAAACAAGGGTGTGCACTTTGAACATTGGGCGCATGCATGCTTTCCCCATAAGAGCTTGATTCTGCATACTAACACCCTTCTGGTAAATGCCCTCGGATGAAAATAGATCAGCCACATGGTGTTACTGACGGAGTCGCTCCCCCTTCTGTATCCTCCAACTTATGTGCACATCACATTTGATAGGGAATGACAACCCATCCAGTCGAAACATATTTACCTGGACCATGTTATTGTTATGTCCATTATATTAAAAGCAGATGAGATTCAATGTAATCAAAATTGCTGGCCAGTCCCTCACTACGGATTACTGGGCCCTTGTATGCACAAGCCGTTACTGGATAGGAAGCACAAGTACATACCGAGAAGTACCGGTCGAGTACGTACTTCAGTGCCGACAAATTAGCACACACAACAGGGGCACCCGATTGATGCCCAATTTTCACTGGCCATGTCGATCACCGAGAGGTCATCTTGGTAACAGTGGGGAAGAGGAAAGTCAGAAGAGGCGATCTGGACGCGCCAAGCCCTGCTAACGTGCAAAGTTTTGGTTTGCCGATCAAAGATCACCAAGGATCATCTTCCCTCCCGGGTTTTACAGAAGAGGATGTTTACTAAGTACATGTTGCGAAGCTCCCTAGATATTGATCGATATACTTACACGAACCCAAGATAATTATAACCCATGGAAGCTAGAAGTGTCGTTCGCGGAAAGGCTAGTTGCGAACGCTTATCAAGAGGGCTCATTCAAACACGAGAATCCCGTTCAAATTTCAGGATCAGGGGGTCACTTTAACCACGATCGGGATTCATCGGTGAACATTGTGGATTTTGATGAACTGGCCAAAACTTGGTCGGGTCAAGCTATGTATACAGTAGGTAGGCATGTCTCTAATTCTGCATCGCATTGTGGCATTTACGCAAAACCAATTGCAAACACAGATGTGTGGGACACCCTAGCTGTACGAATCGGTAAGAAGTACCTACAAACCTACCTACGGGTTAATATTCGCACGACTTACCTACTTACTTACCTTACCTATGTTGTTGCACTTTGATACAATATGTTCCGACGATCTATTTGGCCGAGGAATTCACTTTTGATTGGACAGAGGATGAAAAGCTTGGTTGCTGAGCCCTTTTCACCGTCTGATTCTACCTCACTACCCGATCCGAGGAATGTTTTGGGCAGAAACAGTTATGCTCATTGTGTGGGAAATCCAGATTCGGGAATAGGTAGGGAGGTAGGTTCCGTTGTGCTGGAAAGCCACGCTCTTCCCAGCCCACGCCATCTGCCCGCCTCCCGAGATCTATTGTTTCACCGATCACCACAAGACAAAATTTAGCGCCATCCTTTGTGGCTGGGAATTGCGCATCATCGCCGATCGCCATGTCAGAGCACTGGCTCCACCCAAGACCCGTCAACCTGGGAAAATGGCAAGTCCAGCCCATTAACAAGCAATCGCAGTGAAGAAGCTTTGCTGCTGAAATCTCTCGAACGACATCACGTGTTGTTCAAAAATGTAGCATAACATTAAAACAATGCGCTTCCCTGCTGATGCATGACTGACCAATCTTCTAGAATAATCCCGTTTGTCACATGCCGAGACGCCAGCGAAAGTGTGTGGTACGATGTACAACAAGTACATGGTACCCCTGGCATGCTTAGCTGTCTTCAAATCCATCACACCAGAAACTCGGGCGCTCGCTCTGGCAAGTAACAAGGACGACCATATCCTCCCGGACAACGTCTGCCCGGCGACCCGTTCTCACCACCCGCGACTTTTTTTTTGGGGGGGGGGCTGCTGTCCATATAGGCATAGTTGTACCAGAGCGCCACATTGTGGAACCCCGGAATCCCGAGACCGACGAGTGAAAAAAAAAAAGCGTGGACTTGCCAACAGTTCCCCGGCTGGCCGGTCTCTGCGCCAGCATTCGGCGATGCAGAGCGCAGCTAAACACTTTGTACAAGAGTATTGGTAATTGTACACCGCAAGCAGCAGTCTATGCATATTTAGCTGTGAGCAATTTTTGCGTTGCCTTCCCAATGTTCAGCACCGAGAACAGAAACCTGGGAGCTACTGATGTACGTACTTATACCACTACCTTGTAACTTTCCTACACAGTACAGTCGTAAGCTCCCGACAGTGTCCAGTGACGGATGCCCTGGACCAATCTCCTAGTATTCACCCGGCTCATCAGCCGCCCCTCCATCCTCCCCTGTTTGTGGGCCCTTTGCTGTGCTCGTTGTGTTTGACATTAAATCCCCGCGCAGATCACAACGCTATCCCCTTTGAATGTGTTACGGAACTCCATCCAGCACACAGGGACCAGTCGTTGCTCCAGCGGAGCGGTTGGCGGATTTGGTAGCTTATTACTACCTAAGTAGTGTACTTGGAGCCAGCGCAGGGAGACAGGGCCTGGAAAGTAGTCATTATCGCATCTGGACACAACGTCCCGCAATCATAAGAGAGGGAGCGCTAGGGTGCCATGGATGGCCAGCCTGTCGGTGCTGGTCGCTGTTCGCCCCTCCCATTGCTCTCATTCTCTCATTGGCAAAACCCTCCAACACCCGCTGAACTCACGAATCAGCATACCGTCTGGAAGCAATGCAGCAGCCGCCAGAGCTCGGAAAATCTATAGACTTAGCTACCTCCCCGCCTTTTATCGCTTTCATTTCGTCAAGATGCATGTCTCGAGCGAGGGCATGCAAGCACCCAGAACTTGCAGCGCTCTGCATCTTCGTCACCTACACAATACTTTGTTATGTAATGGGGAGTGAGAAAGGAAAAGAGAGTTCGGCATCCCGAATACGGGATGGGCGTCGGCACGAAAAAGCGGCAGCGGCGCAGATCACATTTGTGTGACCAATCTGCAGGCTGCAACATCTCTGTTTACCGCGCACGGTAGGAAGAGCAGCGTTCGCTGGGTTAACAACTCCTTTAGACTCAGAAGCCAGCATGTTGCGTGGCCGACTCCATGTCCTCGGCGTCGGAGCGAGAGAAGCCTGCTTTGGAAAGACGGTGCCACGCCATTTTTTTTCGTGTCGTCCCATTTTATCCACAATGAACGATTTCCTGGAACCCTGATCCTGGCTGACAAAAAAACCCCTCGTTTTTTTCGGAGGAGACAAGAACAATCCGTAATCCCCTTAATGAAAAGGAACTTCGCCGATGATATGGATCCCCACCGAGAAGATATCAAAAGAACAAGGTATGGATGTGCTTGTGGGAATGAAGGAATCGAATGCAGATGTCGGTACTGTAGATTTTTCTATTGGTTCCAGCATGCCACCCTGAAGTGCTTCGTCACCTGTCAGTTCCAGCAAGAGTTGCTACAAGGCTAGTGAGCAGCCTCACATGGGCTGTTCCTCATCAGAGCTGAGAACACAGTAGCAGGGCAGCTGTGCTGGCAAGCTGAGGATGAAGAGCGGAAAGAATGCGGCATTCTTCCGCTCAATGCGTTGCTGATGTGGCTTTTTGGCGGGAATATCCCGAACGCCTTGATGCTTCTCCTCCTTTCCTCTGCCCCGCTTGGGGGGTTCATGTGAATGAAAGTCGGTGAGACTTTTGCAGGATTCAAATTCCCATTCCGTGTAACTCGGCGAAACAGAGCAAACATCTCGAAAGCATTTGGCGTAAAAACCTCTGCTCGCCTAATCTGTGTGGAGTTACATACATACGCCAATCTGCCGAAGCTGGCGTAGCAGTGGCCTTGCCCAAGAACGTTGCACCAGTTTCACACAGGGTTTCGGACGTCTCCTGCCAAGATCAAACGGCAGCCAAGCCATCTGTGCGGTTGCTCGGAGGCTGGCTGTAAGTAAACAACAGGGGCTGGGAACGAGCTGGGTTCAATCCGCACCTAACCCTAAATCAAGGGCACCTTTCAATGGAGAACAGAGCAAAAGCAGATACAGAAGCTTCGACAAAAACCTGTATTTGCTGCTGAGCACTTTGTTGTGATACTACCACGGACGAGCCCAAAGCAAGAAGTATGAATTAGGCTACACCCAAGCTTGCGATCTTAGCCCTTCTAAATAGAAGATTTCGGTGCTTCCATTTCACTGAAAGTCGCTTAGAGAGGTCAGAATGCTCTCCTATATCCTATCAACAGCCTCAGTAAACTTGAATCAGCCGCTAGGAAACCCTTCCTAATCCGTATTTGACAACCGAGAATATTGGTCCAGTAATTGGACTCGTCGTTCCGGTAAAGAGTCTCGTAATATACCCTTCCCATCAGTCAACATTGCATTTCATCTCAGGGAAGCAGTATTGTGGCTTACTCTGGGCCCGTCGTAAAAGTCCCAACCAAACTCCATTCGGATGAACTGCTGAAGATGGCTGGCAACTTTGATAGACTTTGATAGCCCCAACATCCGTTGGATGCCATAGTGGTGCAATATCATCGTGTTGCATGATGCCAGTGGTGTTGAAGTAGTGGACAAATGGCTTCAATCTCTTGTTCTTCTAGCTCTTCTTAGTTACGCCGTCATAAAGAACAGTATCGCGAAGATAGTCATCGGAATTGAACATAGCACCAGTCAACAGGTTGTGTATAGTCACTGGAGGTCGCTGCAAATAATTCTCACCATTTGACATGTTGACAAATTTCTATTTCACAGCCCTAGGAGCAGCGAGAAGGTATTTGTTTCCAGACTGGTAGAATCCCAACCAGAGAGAATATAGCCAAATTCCGTAAGTGAAGGTTTCTTGCAGTCAGAAAATAAGGGCCTACAAGGCACTTACCATGACGATAACTTGAGAATTGGGCCACTTGCCATGAACAGCCTCGATTATCTTCGTAAGAGCATCAATATACGCCTGCGCAGATACATTGTTTTCTTGGTTGTTATCTTTGGTACCAATGTTAATAGCAACAAGGTCGGCAGGTGGATGCTTTCTAAAATCCCATGGCTCGGTGTTATCTGAACTTCACTGGGAGCAAGAGCCACACCAGTAGCGATACATAAGTGTGAAGGCATCTGTTTATTCACTAGCCCAGATCACAGACGCACGGTAACTTGTGTCAGAGGTGTAAAGCCACTGATGAACCTGCTCCCGAGGATTCCCCCAACAATCCTGATCTGCCGCACAAATTCCAGGATAAGGAGTTATGGAGCACTCTGTGTTTCCAAGCCTGTCCCAAGACCACTTGACGCTTGTGTCGATATCAGACAAGGTCGACATATTAGAGACAAACTTACTAAGCCCAGCTAGACAAGCCCTCATAAGAGGTATACATGCCAACAGCAAGGTTGTCACCAATAACCTCAATTCGAGGATTATAGTCACGAAGTTTGAAAAGCTTTCGCCCTTGGCTACGTGGACAGAGTGAATTTGAATTTCGCATGCCCAGTTTGTCACCAGCAACTCGACAGTTCACAGGCTAATTGGACCAGTAAGGTCAGACCCCGGTTTATCAGGGCTCACAAACAAGTGAGCTTCCCCACAAGTAATGATTGTGAAAGCCCAGTCAAGCCCGCCAATGCGATAGCCAACGAGAACGCCATCACTGGTGAGATTGCCGAAGGTGATAAGATATTTCGCTGGCGTTTGCGGGATAGGTATTAAACTCATGGTTGGAGGGGTCAATCCTGGTGTTAGGGAAGTTTGTGATCCTCACTTGCCCATTTTGAAGACATGTGCCAATGACTTGTGACAGCACACTAAGGCCTACAATATCTAAAGTTGCAAAACAAAGCATGATTGATAACAAACTTCCGAGCCCGCAACCGAAGACGTCAATGTATGCCGGGAAAGCTTTGGATGAAGACCGTAAGGCTTAATGGCGGACTCGCGGTTTAGACATGGTGGGTTATCTTCGCCCATCCAACAATCCCGCTGGCTCTCATGAGACGGAAACATGCACCTCATCCATTATGATATGATCCAGGGAGAGGAGTGTGGCATTCCTGGAGTGAGCCGCCCTATGGTATGGCGCGAAAGAGTTGCCAACGGCCTGAGCGCTAGCAAACGGATGCATCCACGGGCCATGGATCTTTGGGAAGCGCCCCGTCAATGATAACTTAAGTTCCATGGTACCTGGTCAAACAAGTATATCTGGAAAGTCGCTTCGTTAAACCATTTGCTGTTGTGCTACAAGGGCCGAGATTTGCACATGCTCTCTTGTCATAGTGGATCATCCGGGAAATCCTGAGAGAGTGTACCAGATTTGAAAGTTGGCCAAATGTTGTCAGGTACTTTTTTTTTAAAAAAAAAGTTAAGCCTGCCGAGCGACTACTGTGAACAGGAATCGGCTTTTCCCCTTCTTTTGGTTCTCGAAATGGGGTCCTCCGTTGTTCCCATATTGATCAGAACGCCGGTCTTTGTTACGTAGTCGAGTCATAAACTGAGGACATATCATATCCTCGTTCGGCCGGAGGGGGGTTTGAAGTTATCTTGCAGCTAAGCCCTTCATATTTGTTCCTTCAGCCTGAATAAACAAGGTTCATTGTCGTGCGCCTTTTTCTTTCATGAGTATCTACAATAAAGTATTGGGCCAGAGAGAAAATGACAATATTTTTGATAACACTATTGAACGGTCTGCCTGCTCATGTTGCCCATTGTGAGAGATGGGTCTTCGCAAGGTCATCTAGTCTAGTGGTCTTCATGTCCTTTCTCCAGTTGGCCAGCGACGAAGGGGTAGGTATCTCAACCAACCCGGCCTTCTGACTAGTTGCTAGTCCTGTGAATCAAAGTCATACCTAGTACAAGAATTGCTCTAAGCATGTGCTTTGTCAAAGGCTTAGGTCACGTCATGAGAGTGGCTATGGACACAATGATCTGGCTTACCTTGCCCAGTAGAGCAACATGGCCGTGAAAGAGTGTGGATACATCTCTATGAGTTATGTACGTATCATTCAAGTTACTAATATGGATGTAAGCTTTAGCCATTGGACAGGACCTTTTGGTTAGCTCGAACTTAGGATGGTTCTAAGCTACAAGGTATCCTGGCGGACAGCTTCAAGGTGTATCTTGGTGGTCACAAACCGACGCAATTGCAGCGTTGTCAGTAACATGTTCACTGACATTCAGATCACTGCGTACACGGTAGAAATAGATACTTTGGACAAGTGCTTAGCTGGGACAAAGGGAGGCTCTATCGTATGCAAGCGTTCTAACTAAAAGGGCAACATGAGAGGCAATTCAGATTGCGATCTTGAACTAAATCACGTGACTAGTCTTGGCATACGGTGCAGCGACCGGTTGTTTGAGATCACTCTGTCACCTGACACAGTGCCCCTCCACAGCAGCCACAGCAGAGGGGCCCTCGAAAGTTCACAACATGTTATCCGTGCTACCGTAATCTGTATCAACACGAAAAAAAAAATAATAACCAGTCAGCGATTCTTAGTGGATCACCTGGCACTCGCCGCCCTTAATCACATCAGGATTCTAGGGCGAGAAGCTCGTTCTAGAATCATATTCCCCGTCGTCCACAATCGCAGTCGTGGTGGGCAGGTGTCTGTGCATATGCCCGGACCAAAGCCCACAGTGGCCTGCCTCATCGAATGCCCATCGGTCAGGGAAGGTCCTTCTCCATATCTCTGCAACCTACTCTTCTATAATTGTCTTTAGTCAACCCATTGCGTCTTCAGCTTCCGTTTTTCCTCCTCGTTAGTGCTGCTGTATCGTCCGGGAAGTCAAGTCAGCTTGCCTTTCGCCGAGCCGACCATCCATTGTCTCGAAGTGACTGTTGCGCTCGCTGGGTACGGAGAATGGCATCTAAGCAGTGACCGCGACGACCGGCGAAATGATGACGCCGCGTGCGCCCATAAATCGCCCAAACACCCTGGCTTTGTTGCGATATCTACTCCCGCCGTCGACCGGCGAGTTGGATTCCAAGGTGCCATCGCTGTTGCGTGCCCCGCAGTCATTCCCTCAAACAGCTGCCACGCGGTACTCTATTCCTGTGGTTGCAAAACGAGAAGCCTTGCCGCCACCGTCAGCATTAATTGCACGTTGGTTTCACCGAGAGCAGGCCATAAACGGCTGGGGAGGTTATATCTGGGTGCAGTCGACATCTGGGTGATACATGTAGCTGGAATTTCCCTGATTTTCCGGGCATTCGGGGTGGTATTTCAGTGCTCAGGCAGACCTGTGCAAGGAAGCGGTCTCCATTAGGGTATGCGACTACCATGTCGTCGTCTCAGCAGCTGCCTGCAAATGCGGTGCCGGCCTCTGAACTTGGGTTGACCGAAGAGCAAGTCCAGTTGTTACAAAATGGACAACAGGAGGTGGCGGCTGCGAACCCCGGGTCGACTTCATCTCGTGCAGCAAGCCGGGCTTCATCTCAGGGGCTGCTTATGATGGATAGTTCATCCCTCGCTCAACTTGGGCGACACTTTGACCGGGTTATGCAGTCGATACAGCAGCGCCTTGAGTTCTTGACCCAGCAGTCACAAATAGTGACACTCAGCATATATGATCAAGCTGGCAACCTTATTGACAACGCCGATGCGGAGATTCAACGTTACCATGATATCATGGCACAGATTGACGAACTTGAATTGGAATTCGACAAAATAGCAAACATTCGTGATATTGTCAAGGACTTTCGCCGTCATGCGGAGGAGCTGGAACGCGAACTGGATCGCTCTGGTAGCAGCTCATCTAGAAGGGAGAGACATGGCCACAGCCACTCATCGCATCGTAACCATGGACACTCTAGCTCTGGGAAGCGACGAAGCTGATCTGTTCCTTCTGTCAGTTGAACTGGCCCAGTCGGGCTGCTGTCAATCGCATACGAACATGGCTGACCGTAAACAGCATCAGCTATCCTCAAAACGAAAAGATGCCGTGGACGGTACCTGCTCGTTCATTATCGAGTACACCTCCAGCTATTAAAAAGAACTTATGACAAACTTCCCCTTTCAGAATGTTTCCCTACATTTGAGAGAAATAACGATGGCTTTATGGAAGGTTATGTGCCTAATAACTCGATGTGATGGCTTCGGATCGGGTAGAGCCCGCCATTTAAACCATGCCCGTTCATGACGATGATATCTCGCAAGACCTTGGATCAGGCCTCACGGCTGGGATAAAAATGGAACATGGCCTCGCGGCCAGCTCTGGAGTTAATATACGTTTTTTTGTATCAGGTGTCAAGTTTTACTGGGTCGGAGTTTGGGACAACTTATGAGTTATGGCACATCATTTAAGTACTTGGTGTTTTTGCCTTCACATAACCTTGGATCACTCTCTTTCCTCTTTCTTAAGTTCTCTATAGGTTTCTACACGTTGATGATAAGCAGCCACATATGGTTTGATTACTATGTACCTATTATTTCTCATTTTCGCACAGTACTGTTCTGACTACCATTAGTCTTAGCTGTATAATATCCGGTCCCGGAACCCAGATCATAACAGAGAGACAAAAGAGCTATGCCCCTCCAAGACTGAGGTATCACTCGATGTTTGCACGGTGGAAACTAAGGCAACCTCCTCATTTTCTGCAGTTAGTCAAGGTCCATTCGATCTCCATCACTTCTCTTGTGACCAAGTTTTTCTTCTCTAAGAAAGCCATTGCCATGCTCATCATCATCCTCGTCCTCTTCAATAGCAATGACCTCATTTCGCTCCTTCATACGCCGCATGAAACGCCCCGCAGCACCATCGCGCACGCGCTGTTCAGCCTCAAGAAGTTCCCTGATTTGCAGGGCTAGCTCGCGAATATCATGCCTCACTGTTTTGGTGAGCAGGGCACCCCACCCGTTGTGTGGCTTGCATTTCTTGCGCAGACACATGCCAGCCGTGCGGGGATCCTGGCCTGCTGCTGTCTCGGCCGAGTTGCTTGACGTGGCGGCAGGTGTGTCGTCTTCTGGGTTCTTGATGGTTGTAGTGACATATGGGGGATTGTCTAGACTTCTCGTGCTGAAGATACTCTGTCCCTGTGGGGACTGCAGAAAAAGTGAGAACTGATGGGCAGCGCCCACCGTGTCTAGGCGGGTGTCATAACCACATATGTCCTTGGTGATTCCGGGAATACCGGCAGCGATGGCAGCCTCACGACGTGCGATTGCAAGCTCAATAAGCTGAAGCATCTGACGGCACAGAGCGATCTGTTCGCTAAGTTTGGAGCGAGTCTCAGCCGAGGCTGTAAGCTCCGCGTACTCTTCTGGCGTGAGAGCCTGCGCAGAAATGGGAGTTTCCCAAAAGTTTGGCGGGGGTTCTAGGAGAAGTTAGATAATGAATAGGAGATAGAGAGGGCAAGGATGCACTAACCAAAGGGGGTTTTGCCGAGTTTCCAGGGGCTTGTGGGCAGATTTGGATGTGGGCCAGCTTCTTCCTTCATCACCGACTGGGCATCTAACAGCCCCATAAACTCCTCCTGAGTGAGATAATCAGGGTCGCCCGGGTTCCTCTTCTTGGGCAATGTAGAGATTAGTTGTTCCCACCACGCCTGACAGTGTTCGGCAGAGCAAAAGATGCTGGGCCGGGCTTCGTCGTAAATGCGAGCTGGGTTCTGGCAGCCTGCGAACGAACACAGCTTCTTGAAGCGGGTGGTATAGCGGCCTCCATCGGTGCAATTGGGGCAGATATACTTCTGTACCAGGTTCTCGCCCGTGTGCTTGTCCATGCCAATGCACTCGCCATGGAACCAATCTTCGCACCGATCACAGGCAATCATGAAGCGGTGGTCATCAGGCCCACGGCACAAGCAGTAGGGGCCATTGTCAGACTCACTCGAGTCCCCGGCGTTGTCTGCCGTTCCAACGGTTTGCGTGGCAGCAACACCAGACTTGGGCTTCTTGGAGGATGTGCCCGATCTTCCTTTCTTCGCGGTGCCAGAAGAGCCAGCACCCGAGCGAGAGCGCTTCGAAGGGGCCTTGGTGGTGGTAGCCGTTCCCTTTTTTACTCCCTTCTTGGGAGCCGCAGATTTAGTAGCAGCATTGATTCCTTTGGTCATCTCGCCGTCACTGGTCGCTTGGAGCGGGTTTGGTTGGCTGATGGCAGGTGAAGAGCGCATCAATTCAGCAGACCGATGAAGCTGTTGGTATTGTGGCTGTTGAGGCTGCTGGCCATTTACGGGCAGGCCATTTTCGGTTGTGTGGACGATGCTGCTGCTTTGTTCTAGCTGTTGGTGGTTCTCATCTGAAGTGGAAGCTGCGCTATCAAGCGCAAAGAAGGACGTCGAGAAAGCCATGGTGCTTCAGTCGTCCATAAACTCGTGGCTACTGCATAGGTGACTAAACATCAGGACATCACCCGCAAGACGAGATGAAAGCCAGTGGGCTGGCGCAAGGTGGCAATGAGATGGAGAGGGGCCGTGAGCTCGAACTGCGCATGGCAGACTCAACTCGTCAGTCCAGACATGAGTGACGATAAATATATAATCCTCAGAATTGTGCACCAAAACAGCCTGGTCTCAGTTACTTGGGTGTTGCCAACTCATGTCGCTGATGAAGCCGATGGACAAGCGCTGAGACTGAGATGGACGACGGTTTTTTGACGGTTCGTCAATGCTAGGGGGGGTGGCAGTTAGAATCAAGCTTAAACCGCAGGAATGCTTAAATCGGGGCATGGCCTCACAGGCTCTTGGGCTCGGCGACGGGACCTAGGCGATATGCATCTATACGGGCCGCTCGGCGATAAGCGACAATCAGGAGATTTTTACCAATTGCGCATCCGACAGAAGCTCAAGCTTGATCTGCTGATGCAGGCCCAGGATAGCAGCAAATAAAGACAGGAAAGGACGATAGCCCGGCCGGGAAACATACCGCTCATAACGTCGAGGTCGCCGAGGGAGATCTGCTCTACTCTTCCACACCATGCCACAGCCCGCAGCAGCAGTTCGTGCTGCCCTCAACGCCTTGCCGAGGGCAACCCCTCGCCAGCTTGTCCGCACAATCTCAACCGCCCGCGCCGCCCCCGCCAAGCGCCCAATCGCCCCAAGTGCCACGAGGCCCCTGTCGCAGACACACCAGTCATTGGTACAACGCAGATTTTACAAGACAGTAGAGGAGGCGAAGAGCCGGTACCGTTCAGGGGTTAGCAACCATCTTACCCTGAGCGATTCCACGTTGGTCCCCTAGCAGTCGAAGCTGACAATTCCGCTTGGTAGCCCTTCTCATGGAAAGCCGGCCTCCTGTTTGTGCTCACCGGTATCGGCCTGGTGTGGTACTTCGAGAGTGAAAAAGAGCGGATGAAGCGCAAGAGGATAGCAGAGGCCACAAAGGGGGTCGGCAAGCCCAAAGTTGGCGGTCCGTTCTCCCTCATCGATCAGAACGGTAATACGGTGACACATGAGGACCTAAAGGGCCGGTATGCCCTGGTACGTGCCAGATATGCCATATCGTTGCCAGCTGGCCATTGGTACACTCATGCTGATCGTTCTGAAAGGTTTACTTTGGCTTCACTCACTGCCCAGATATCTGTCCTGATGAACTGGATAAAATGGCACGGATGTTCGACCTGGTCGAGGAACAGCGCCCCAATTCCCTGACCCCCGTCTTTGTCACCTGCGATCCAGCTCGCGACGGCCCCAAGGAACTGAAGGAGTACCTGGTCGAATTCCACCCCAAGTTCCTAGGTCTAACCGGCACATATGAGCAAATCAAGGCTATGTGCAAGGCCTATCGCGTTTACTTCAGCACTCCCAGCAATGTGAAGCCCGGTCAAGATTATCTGGTTGACCACAGCATCTACTTTTATCTGATGGACCCCGACGGAGACTTTGTTGAGGCTCTGGGACGGCAGCACTCTCCTGAACAAGGCGCCAAAATCATCCTCGACCACATGAAGGACTGGAGGGGCCAGTGGCGGAAGGATTGAGGGGCTTCAAAGCTGACGGGCGGTGCTGGCATACTGTATTCGAATGCCGATTGTATAATTAAGGATGTTGTACAATATCTCCCCCCTTGCTGATGAATGATACCTAAGTATTAGTGTTCTGTTAAAGAATTGCTCAAACAGTTCAGCGAACTAGGAGTTCAAGTTCGGACATCAATACTGCCGGAATATGTGAGGAAAGTATGGGCGTCGTGATCCGCATTCCATCCTGACGTACTGCGGCACTTAGACTACCGGCAGTCCGTAATCATCCTCAAATCTGTAGCCTGTACCACCTAGGTTGGTATGGTACCTCTTAAGCATCGCGCATCTCGTGGCGACTGGCCATGGCTTATCAGAAACAAACAGCCTCTGAGACATTGTGTACCTCGGCCTTACAGTCTGCGGGGGGCACATAGGCGCGGCCGACCTTCGTATGATCCGTAATGCATGCAAAACGCGTTACTGTCCCAAACAGCTGGGACCATTCGTCGCAGAGCATGCAGCGCCGGCTACGTCATAACCGCGAACTGTGCACGGGTCATCCGAGCCTGACCCCACGCGAGCCTTCCTCAATCCTCGAGTCGGCTGCTTCCCGACAGCAGCACTAGGCGCGCATCAGCGCGACTGGGGACCCTCTCCACAAGACATCCCATGGTTTGGAACCAAAAACTTTCCACTTTGAGCAAACCGCCCCCGATCCCCGGAATTTCCGACCACAAATCTCTCACGTGGGCGGAAGACTTGACCTGACTTTGGATGGGATTGCTCCTTCGATCGCAACACCACACGCGACCTGCATACTTGATGGCCACGCAGTTTTCTCTAGAAACCCGCCTCGGCAGCTGAAAGAGACGAAAGAGCCGAGAGACTCGTCCAGGAAAAGTCCAGGATTGGGATAAAGATAAAATCGAGGTTATCTCGTCTCAACTCCATCCAAAGGATTCCACAGTGTCTGGTCACCCCGCTTTGCCCGCTCCCGTCCCCGTTTCACGACACACCAAAACGGGAGCCTACGCGACCCTTATCGCAGACCCGTCTGAATTACAGCAGGCATATCGGCACTTCGAAGTCGGGCGCCATACATGGGCTTGTGAATGTAACCATGACGGCCAGCACAGGTGCCGCAGCGCAGCCAAGGCGTTCAGCCCTGAAATCAGACGGCGACAGCGACAAGATCCCCCAAACGGGGGCGGTCAAAGGTAAATTGGCTGATCTACCGTTTACGTCCCCCCAAAGTCCTCGTCGCCAGTCACGCGCGCCTGCGTCTGAGCTCGGTTGCTGCCTTTTACCGCGCTCTCTCTCTCTCTCTTCAAATGGCTTGGTCTTCGTTGTTCTTAGATAGCCCCCTCTCTTCCCCGCTCTCTTGCAAACTTCGTCCCATTCTTCCTCTTTGCTTCATTCAATATTTCACTGTCATTTCTTGTCCTTCTCATCCAGACGGTACTTGTATTGACTATGTCAGCTGTTCAGATTGCCGAGCCAGAACCGTCCTCTCCTGACGAGACGCAGGTCAAGAAGCAGTTCTCTGCTGGCGTTGCCAAGAGACTGAGCGGGCGCCCACCCCTCTCGACTGCGTCGTCGCGGTCCTCGACCGTGGGTCAGGTGAGCTACGATGGCGCCGCTGATTCCCCAGCTTCGACTGCACCAGTCTTGGCGGAGGACGCCCATGGCCATCCTCACCCACACCATCGCCATAAGATAGATATGATCACCGAGAGGTTCATGGCCCAGGTGGCCGACTGGGTTGAGCGCGAAAAGACCAAAAGAGAGCGCCGGAAGTCCCGGAAACGCAAGTTGCAGTGGAAGTCCTCCCCGACCGATGTCGCTGCCGGAATCTCAGAACCTGGCCGGCCCCGCGCAAACTCGCTCGATTCAGATTCGAGCGAAGTTTCCCTGGACAGGCTTGAAGCGATTATCAACGAGAACATGGCTGCCATGGGGCTGAGCTCGATTCCGCAACACAGCCCCCGTTTGACGCGAAAGAATCGGAAGCGGTCGAGCAAGAACCTCAGGACAGCATCATCCGACACTGAATGGTTCGACGGCGACATCGTTGTTCCGAGTTGCGATGCCTTCCTAGACAATTCCAAGACCCTGGGATACTCGGGTGGCAAGGCGGCTGGTGACGACACGGTATCAGTCGCAAGTAGCCGCAAGGAAGAGAAGGAAAAGCAGGCATGGATCACGTTCAAGAACGAGATCATCCGCATCGCACACACTTTGAAACTCAAGGGTTGGAGGCGTGTTCCCCTCGATGGCGGCGAGACTATCTCGGTTGAGCGTCTGAGCGGTGCGCTGACGAACGCTGTTTACGTTGTCTCGCCCCCCTCGGAAGCAGTGCTACCACCACAGGAAGGCAAGAAGCAGCCAAGCAAGGTGCTGCTAAGAGTATATGGTCCCCAGGTGGAACACCTAATCGATAGAGAGCACGAGCTGGAGGTGTTGCGACGGCTCGCTCGTAAAAAAATCGGCCCACGACTACTGGGAACCTTCCTCAACGGCAGGTTTGAGCAGTATCTAAACGCCACTGCTCTGACGTCGGACAGCATGCGGGAACCCGAGACATCGAAGCAGATCGCCAAGCGTATGAGGGAACTGCATGACGGTGTTGAGCTCCTTGACGAAGAGAGGGTTCAAGGCCCCAATGTGTGGAGGAACTGGGACAAGTGGCTGGGCCAAGTCGAGAAGACGGTTCTCTATCTTGATGAGCAGGTCAAGGCATATGCGATGGCAAATGGTTCGTTTGCTAAGCCCTCATCCGCATGGAAGGCCCGTGGATTCGTTTGCGGCGTCGAGTGGCCCAAGTTCAAAGCACTGGTCGAGAAGTATCGCCGCTATCTCGAAAACTATTACGGCAATGCTGAGAATATCCGCCGAAAGCTCGTATTCGCTCACAACGATGTAAGACAGTCCTGACTGAGATCATTCCTTACTTCTCAGTGTGTATTAACCTTTTCTACCACAGGCACAATATGGTAATATCCTTCGCGTTCGGCCAGACAACCAAAAGTCGCCCCTTCTTCGGCCAGCCAACGAGCATAAGCAGCTGGTAGTAATCGATTTTGAATATGCAGGTGCGAACCTGCCGGGTTGCGAGTTTGCCAACCATTTCTCTGAATGGACCTACAACTACCACGACCCAGTTCGTCCACATGCATGCAACACATCACGCTATCCGACTCCAGAGCAGCAGCTCCGTTTCATTCGGGCCTATGTCGACCACCATCCGCAGGTGTCCGTTACGTCCCCTGCATCGCCCGTACCGGCCTCTGCAACACCAATTACGTCGGCGAGCTTAGCTTCAGACTTTGACCTCGATTCCCGTATGAATCCATCAGGCAGCTGGCGCGAAGAAGAGCAGCGTAAGGAGGAAGAGACGGAGGCTAAAGTTAGAGAATTGATGGAGGAAACACGGCTGTGGCGGACGGCCAACAGCGCGCAATGGGTTGCGTGGGGCATCGTGCAGGCCAAAGTCCCGGGTGTCAACACCAGGTGCAGCACAAATGGCCGTGCAGGCAGCGATGGAGAGGCCGGCGAGAGTTCGGAGGAAGAGGCAGATTCTGACGAGTTTGACTACCTCGGCTATGCACAGGAGAGGGCATTCTTCTTCCTTGGGGATTGTGTTCTTCTGGGACTCGTGACTCTCGATGAGCTTGGCGAGGATGTTAAGGGTAGGGTCAAGATGGTGAATTACTGAATTGCTGTATTGGATCTGCGGCATATGGTGGCGGTTCTCTCTAGGGACTATGGGCATTTGTTGAAGGCCATAATGCTTGTTTACCGGTTATGTATCTGTATCTAAACTGACAGTTGGAGATATTTCTCTGCGCTGTGTAGATTCAACTCGATCACCATGATAATCATCTGTCATCTGTCTGCCCCTCAATGCACTCAATGGTAACACTTATTTAGTCGCTCGGCTTCAGTCCGCATTAAACACGAGCAGAACCGAAAGAAAGGCCCTAGAGCGACGACCGAGAAGAGAGAAAGAGGGGAGGGGGTGGGGAGGGGGGGGAGGAGAAGAAGGGGTTGGAACAAAAATGCACAACTCCGCCTTCCTTTTCGTATGTCCAAGAAAATTGTCAACACTGCACTAAGTGATAGCTTCCGTAGAGCCGGATATCCAAGTGGAACCCCTATCGAGAGTGTGTTGACTGTTGACGTTGTGAGCAGGACCGCGTGGCAAGTTGCCAGAGAGATGACGATATCCCCTTTCCATAACGGGCGGTGGACCATCCCACAAGACGTCAGCCCTGTGAATTGAAGCTCTGGCCAATGAGATGCATCCAAGAACCCAGATCTCCCCGCAGAGTGTTTGTGGTTCTGTCTGTCGTCATTGGACGAACGATGGCGGGGTGTTGACTGCTAGGCTGCTTGGCAGCCAGCTTCCAGAACCTCAACTGCCCCTTTGTAAAACTCACCGTCGCGTGTCCTCGACCGGCGGGAGAAGATTGAGCCCTGGGGTCTCGGCCCAGAGGGAGAAATAAAGAGGAAGTCATAAGCCGTATGCTGACCACATCTTTGTTCAATCCGATTCTCATCTTCATTCTCAAATTTTTGACTGCAGCTGCTCTCAAGGCGTTTTCTGTGTGCACGATGTTTGATGCCCATTCAAAATCGGGTAATGTCAGTTTCAGTTTCTAAGGCCAGCCGAAACCTGAAGGTGAAAGTCGGTGGCTGGTTGCTGGTCGCCCAACCACACAACAGCCCTCTTTGCATTTGCATTTTAGCAGGCATTTCACGCTCCAGCTCCATGTTCTCTCTTGCAGACTTCATTGCTCAACCCTAGCCTCAAAAACACACTTCACTGTGCCCGGGCAGCTGGCGCCGCGTCAAACTCGACTCTAATCTTCAAAGGTTCACCCCGAGGTCGATGCTGCAGGATGCATTAAGCTGCATACGGATCATTATCCCCGACGTCGTCCAATGCCATCGGCCCTGGCCCTTGAATCCTCTTTTTGAAGTTTACTTCGCAACCTCAACTTCAGTCTATCAATCTGGGACGGAGGACGGATACAGACGCGGACACCCGGAGGTGGCCCTGGTCCGGTTGTATTGGTCATAGGTCGAAGGTCGTCGGTCATCGTCTTCTTGGTCGTGGTCGTGCTGCCGTGCCGGTGCTGTGTCTCTCCAAGCAATGAGCGCGGTGAACTCGCGGGATCGGAACAACAACGGCACCCTGGACTCACACTGGCAGCACGGTCAGCACCCGGCCGACCCGAGACTCGTAGAGTCCAATCTGTCTCGTCAAAGTCACGAGCAAACGGATCGAGCGACCTCCATCTCGGAGCTTCTTCCCCCTCCGCCGCCATCGCCAACGCCGCTGCCACTGCCCTCGCCCACGCCGCCACTCGTGTCGACCCCCAGCGACGCCACTCCCATCCCGTCGCCAGCAGCCGCGGAGCCCGATCTTCCCTTCAATCGTCCCACAGGCCTGTCCTTCGGCCGTCCCATCGTCATCGAGGGCCCCTACCGTCGCGTGTCCGACATCCCTCCCCTGTCAGCCAACTACCAGCCCGACTGGGTCACGGCCACTCCACCCAGAGACTTCAACATGAACCAAGATTTCCGCGAAGAGCTCGCCCGTCTCGACGGTGTCATCACTCCGGGCATTGACAATACGCCCTACATCCAGTACGCCATCGAGGCCCTCACCCGCGGCCCGAACACGCTCAGAGACTCGAACAGCCATCCCCCCTCCTCCTCCTCCTCCTCCTCGAATCCAGCATCGCACTACCCCGGTGCCCAACAGCCCGCTCCGGCCATCCAGCACCGGCAGCCCACTTCAGAGCCGCTGCCATCACATCCTCCGACCTCCCATCCCCCCGATCAGCCGGCGACATCACCACAGGGTCAGGCGTTACGCCCTTCCGATGATCACGTTCACAACTCAGGGGCGTCTGCCCAGTCGCTCGCCGAGAGCTTGCTCAAGAATGGCTCGCGTCCTGTGCTGCCGCACGAGTGGAAGTTTGTCGAGCGTGAGGACCTGCTCAATCATGCTCATCAATACCAGCTCCAGGCCTCTGGGATCCCACCGCCGCTGACCTTCAGGCCATGGCCGCTGCGCACGCCCGCGCTGCTCGCTTTCATGACCTTGTGCGTTCTCATGATTGCTGCTCTCGTTTTCAGCGCCGTCTACTCCCACAAGAACCGGGGTCTTGTGACTTGGGTGGCCATCCATGGAGGACGCTACTTCGTGTTTCGGTTCTTGCCCCAACTTCTTGCCGGAGTCATCTTGCTCTATTCTCAGTTCCTTGTCACAACCATGTTCCGCATCCTGCCTTTTGTGCGACTGGCCTCTGAGAACCGGGACCAAAGGGATGGCGCGCTTTTCCAGGAGCTGTATCCAACTACATTCCTTTGGCCTTGCCTGGTCGGGCCCTGGAACGTGTGGGTGGCGGTAATTGTGACCTGGTTGATGAACTTTACCGTTCCTCTGCAGAGCTCTCTCTTCACCGTTATCCTGGTGGACGACGTTTGGACCTGGGCCACTGTTCAAGGCGTCGCGTGGACGCTTGTGGCCCTGTACCTCGCTCTTCTCGTCTCGACCGTCATTGTTTGGAGATACTGGGCCAGTGTCAAGCAAACCGGTCTTGTCTGGGACCCGCGCTCCCTCGCTGACATCGCCGCTCTTGTTTCCGAAACCAACACAGCCGATGACTACCGCGGAACTCAGCTCGCTCGCTCGCGGGAAGGCATCCGCTTTGCTCTGCGCCGTCGCGCAAGTGACAGGTTGGGCTACTGGAGTTGGAAGGACGGCCGCCCTGGCGTCTGGTACACCCTCGGCAACCCGTTGGATGACGGCAATCTGTTTCCCGTTCTCAACCCATCCGGTGGCCAGCGCATGGAGCGGCAGTCTTCCGAGAAACATACCGCTGGAGCTTCCCAGGCTGCCGAAGGTCTCCTCTCCGGTACCAGCAAGCAGCACCATGATCACGACCACGAAGATCTCGAGGCCGCTCGTCCCATCGGCACCCAAGCACGCACCCGCTACCTGCCATGGTGTCTTCGCACCAATCAGCTGTTGTGGTTTACTATTACGGCGTTTGTCTTGGTCCTCGCAGTCTTCATCGTTTCTTTCCTTCCCGCAACCCGCATCGCCGACGGTTTCCTGCCCCTGCTCCGTGCCGACCCCAAGCCGGGCGCCTTCTCTGCTGCCGACTTCCTCTACTCTTTCCTCCCTGCCTTGCTCGGCATGCTTGCCTTCCTATTGTTCCAGCCTCTCGACATGCACCTCCGCATTCTCCAGCCCTGGGCTACACTATCTTCGTCTGCTAATGACGCTAGCAATCCGACATCTGGGGGAGGAGCCCCGGCGAGCGCGACCCTCCTGGCCGGTTATCCCGCCTGCCTGCCCTTCGAAACGCCACTTCGCGCCCTGCTTAACGGGCATTGGCGCTTAGCATTCATCTCGTTCCTTTCTCCGCTCTTCCTGCTCATCCCTGTCCTCGCTGGTGGTTCCTTCATGGCCCTGACCACGCGTCAGGGCCAAGTCCGCATGTTCCCCAACATGCCCGGGTATTCCCTGCTGCTGGCCATGTGCGTGCTGTACGTACTCGGTCTGGCTGCTCTCTTTCCTGGCAGAGACGCCATGCGGATGCCGCATGGCGTGACTTGCTTGGGAGAGATCGTGGGCTATTTGGTTGGCGGCATGGACAGCGAACATAAGGAAGAGAAATTGATGCAGCAGCCGGGTAGAGAGGATGAGGAATCGCCCGCAGAGTTTTTCCGTGGCGTGTCCAGCAAGACGGAATTGCTTCATCGGCTGGGCGTGGTTGAGGGTAAGGCTGGCGAGGAGACTCGATGGGTATTTGCCTTCGGTGTCGGTGGAGATCAGTTGGCCATCTGGAGGATTAAGAGGTTTACTGAAAAAAAGGAGGAAAGTGAGGAAGAGCCAGATTGGGCGAGCAGCCCTGTTATGATATCCTCATTCACCTCCTTATACGTAGTGTCTGAATGTGTATATGACCTCAACATACAGTATGTACAATGTGCGGTCGTATGTATGGATGATTGGGTGGCGATCCTGTTTTTTTTTTTTTCTCTTTTTGTGGCTTAGTGATTTAGCATATATCTGGCGTTGACAAGATGGGATGACTTGCATTTGATGAGATGATGGATAATTCAAGGTTATGACTGACATGAAGCAGCATGAACAGACGGCTATGCAGATGAATATACCTGCTATTAATGAGCTACGGATCCACATAGTTAAGAATTATGATTGTAGTTCTGAAGATGATAGAATGAAAAGGGGAGCAACGCAAGAATGTATACTTTGCATATCAGCTACCTTTCCAACTCATGTAGTTGGCGGCGGACCTACTGTATTCCATTGAAAACACTCTTTAACCTGAAAAACATTTGGTATATGGGAGTAACCAACAGCTCCCTTAAGTTTGCGTAACCCTCCCTATAATCAAATAGTGTTGATTTCAAGAAACTATGCTGAGTGTATGAAAATGAAGCATATTGTACAATCCACTGTTCAGTACTAAATGATACCAACATTTTGTGAACTCCCCCCCCCCCATCCCCAAAATCGCCAACCTAATCTAATAAATATATAAGCATATCCTACCATCCCATTATACCGTGGTGCGCAACTGGTAAACATAAAGAAGTTGCACGATCCCGATCCTGAACCGCCTTCACCCATATACAGTCATAGATTAAACCAGAAATAATCATACACAGGTCAACAACACTGCTATTCACATCCTTTGTTCCCATTATTAGTCCTATCCCTGCTAACTGTTTGTTGCACTGCATTGATCATGTATGCTATGCAGCATCCCGATATCCCTGCCCTATCCATCCAAACAGAAGCTTGGTGCCGGCGTCTGACAAGGTGGCATGTAGGACAGCAAAGGGGAAAAAAAAAATACAAAGTGCGTTTTCCGATGCGAGATTCGGCAGATTCCATGACGAATGTTTGTGGAATGCAGCAAGAAAAGCAGAAAAAGAGCTTACGGCTTCCGCTTTAAGAACCGCCCCAAGAACTTATCTTTCATTCTCTCCTTTTCCATCTCCCGAAGCTCGGCTGGCAATAGATTATCATCCGAGCCCATTCTCCTTGGTAAATCCATGCTCATTGCACGTCTCCCCAGTGGCGTTTGCTGCTCGCCGCTACCAACATCGCTGTCAACACTACTGCCAGCACCAGTACCAGCACTGACCACTCCTCCACTGCTGTTATTCCTTGCTCTCATAGACGAAAAGATCGTTCGCGCCAGAACCCCACTACCACCACTGCTGCTGTTGGTCTCACTTTTTCCGCCCACGAAATGGCCGGTCTGGGGCTTGAACGCCTTAGAGAACCCAGATGGCCCTTCGTCGCTGACACTCCGCTTATGTGGCGGCTGACCGGAGACCTTGCCCCGACGGATATGAGAAAATAGAAGGGGACTGCTGATGTGTCGGATATGACTGCGGTTAGGGCTGTTGTGGTGACGATAAGGATGGACCAAGCCATGGACAAGTCGGCGACAAAAGCTTTTGTTAGCGTGTCGAGAGGTTTCGTCACTGCCGTCGTCGGAGTCCGTTTCGAAGACGGAGACCGGTGGTGGGGTAGGAGGGGGCCGATGAGGGACTAGAGGTATGGGGGGCGGTTTCCGATCCTCGGAGTGCAGCGGAGTGGCATCCTGAGGTAGACGGGCTGGCTCCTGGGTTTGTGGTGGTCGATCGCTGTGGCTCTTCGCAAGTTGTGCCAGGGAGGGAGATGAGCGTGTCTTGGCCTTGGAAAGACCGAGGGTTCGCAAGTTCTTAAGCGATGAGTATCTGGCGAGACGGTTGGGAGATGTAGCATCGATTGGAGAAGCAGAAGGTGATTGATGTGGTGATGTGTTCGTTTGGAGAATCAGGGAGAATGAATCCGAGGAGCTGCTTGCTGGAGGATAATCTTGCGGTGAAATTGGCGAAGTCACCCTCGAGGAAGCCTCTGATCCAGAGATTGGCGCAATAGCTGGAGGAAGGTTATTGTCACCTCTGGGCGCGAAGGCTACCTTCCCCGAGAAAGGGACTGCTGAGGTACCGCTCAGAATTGGCGAGGGTTCCAGAGCTTCGGCTTGAGGGAGGGAAGCAGGCTGACGCTGAGGTACAGGCGACAGCGGCTGTCTCTTGATTTGCGGTTCCGGCTTCGTTGGTGGAAACAGAGAATAGGTCACTTTTGGTGCCGCCTTGAGGAGTTGTGGCCGTTGCTCAGGCCGTGGCATAGTCCTTTGCAGAAGCTGCTCCTGCTGCTTTGGCGGACCGACTGCCGTCACAGGGAGAACGGGTGAATCAGCTTCAAAGATACCTGGTTCATCTTGGGCCCAGTTGTGTCCAGCAACAGCGCTCTGAGGTGAGTATTCCTGTTTCCTGTCTAGCTGTTCCTTGAGTTGCCAAAAAGAATCCAACAGATCGCCCGATGCACAATCGTGGCTCTCCTCGTCGGCTGAGAAATCCGATCCATGGTCTTCAACCATGGGGGGAATTGAAGTGTCGAATGCCGTGGAATCTCGGGTAGGAGAAAGCATCGGCTGCACCCGGGGATAGAAATGCGCGGCATTGCTTCGGGGGTAAGAAAAATTGGCGACATAAAGCTTGGGAGGGGGATGAGACCGGCCTTGAGGTTGAGAAAGCCGAGGGACCTCTTCGCTATTGGCTATTCCTAGTCGGTTCATTGTTGAATGAAGAAAGAGCAGTTTAATAGAAGCGAATGTCAGATAGGAAGTTGGGTAGGCGATAAAGCGATGAAGCGATGAAAAGTTCGCGAAGGAAGAGAGAAGGATGGAAAGATGAAGAGATCTGTTGGAAGTAGCAGCCAAAAGAATGAAGAATCAAACCGAGAAAAGTATAGAAAAGGTATGTGGATGAATGAAAGGAAGAACATGTAACCTCCGAGATTATGTGCTTATAGGCTTGGGCTGGGAACTTGGGGTGATTTAAGACCGGCACATGGGATGGAATCAAATTCCTCCCGAAGCTTGCATCCACACATGCAAGCACATGTGTGCCTTGCCCTCCTGAGTAAACTCGTGGCTTGCTTGCCCAAGGAGCACACCAACAGGATTCACGATAGATTAGCACTACTAGAGGGGCAAATGCCAAATTTCAACAAACAAAAACCTCGAAGCTGTAGGGGGCTCTGGAGAGAAAGGATATGTGCCAAAGGATGACAGTAAGGAACGTCGCGATAAGCACAATTGTGGGCGTTGAAAATCAAATGCTGGGACCGCAACAGGACTGAGTAGGGCGCAAGGGACCGGCTTGACACTTGGAAATTGAAACATGCTGGGAACCCTATACCAAGGCAGGTTGTCCCGTCTTCGACACGCCCTGAGATCGGATCTTTCACCTTTCAGCCGTGTCTGGGTGAAGTGCAACTACCGTCAAGCCGCGTTGTACGCTCAGACAGAGTCTGGTCGTTCCAGTGCGTATGACGTATCGCAGTGGTAGCAAAAAAAAAGCAAGCTTTCCTGTCAAAGGGATGGCACGGAAGAACCCCAGATTTTTCTGTCCATCCGGGGCGTCGGGCTAGACGTGGCAATCGTCATCCGAGAATCACAAGCCTGCCTGCATAGCAAATGAGGGCACAGGTGAGGCCCAACAGACATCGGACGAAGATGTGAATGTGAGTCGCGAACACACCAAGAGGAGAGTGGCGGCCCATCTCGACACACGCCCTTGCTGTTCACACTTGCTATGCTGACTGACACGGCCCGACAGCGTCTTGTAAGCATTCGAGCCCGTTCGACGTGTCGCTTCATTTCCCGTAGGGAACCGACACGGGAAACGTATGTGCGTATTCTGCCTCGTTGTTTGCCCATTGTGTAGAGTGCATAGATCGATGGATGGTGTACCTGTCCCTGATGGCAACTTTGTTAACGTACACATCTACCTTCGTTTATATGTTAGCGTGGTACCTTTCTGTCAGCCGCATCCCCTTTCTCGTAGTGGCTTGAAGCTCTCACATTCTGAGCCCATCTTCATTGATTGTGAGCATCTTGGGCATTCTGAGAGGCAGGACTGATTGGGAAGAACTGTCCTTGGTCAGAGAAGAGGTCCAGTAGCTATATTCGCGATCCTCGAGCCTTCTCAACAGCCGCCAACTTCTCGACTGCTAGAAGTTTAGATCATTGACCAAATATCCTTGTTTTGGATTGCATCAAGTACCAAGCTAACAAGCAAAACTGTAGAACAAGTCAGGTACCCCATAGAGTAAATACGCAGAAGGCAGTCCTCCCATTCTCTTGGAAGCGAAGTGTCCTGGGGAGGGAGGGGAGCACGGCAATGCCACCGACTGGCCGAGACATGGCATTGCATCTGGCACAGCGAGGAAAACAGACCCGATTTTCCCTCTTCGAAGATCCCTCTTGAATGGCTTTGCACAAGCAGGAAAAGTGACAGCATTGGCAGCAGCTCTAAACACCATCAGACTTCCAATAAGCACTTTTTTTTTTCTCTCAGATGATTCCCAGTATGTTTATCCACTCGTTGGGACACTCTAAGTACGATAGCGTCCGAACCGAGCTCTATTACCATGATCTGGACCTTTCTGTCCTGGTTCCTGGTTCCCCGGAGGTTGCAGGTCGATCTCCCGGCCCAGGACAAGAGATGGCTGCACCTTCAATTGCTGGGAACCAATCGGAAACCAGTTGTTAGTGTGATTCGTACAACAGGAGGGCCTTTCCTGGTTGGACAACACTGCCAGCCCTGCCCAAGGAAGCTTAAGTAAGGAAAGGCAGTAGGAAGAATCAGCTTGCGGTACTGATCCGAGGATGCCATCGTGGGCTTGCAAGTCTTGCAGTGCATCGGATATCTACGCGGCTATGCCTATGGCCTGTGCCTGGGTGTTGAATCAGACAGTGATTCTGCCCGGCCTTTGGGTGTGCTTTGTTACCTGCTTTTGCATGTGTTTTAGTACGAGCGCAGACAGGGAGGGGACATCAGGGACATGGCGGGGCGAGGTTGGAATTTCAAGAAAGCAAAATGAGTTGCACTCATGATGCGCATGCAATGCAAGAGGACGCAGCATTAATTATGTAAAAAAGTGACCTGTTTGATTGACTTAAGTGTTGCTGGCAGCAGTTCCAGACTGTCAGTACTCTGCAGTATCGAATAGTCACCAGAAATCATCTGGTGGTTTGCTTCTTCCACCCACACTTTGTCTGCGGGAGCCACAGCAGGAGCCCGGTTGCAGGCAATTGCAAGCCGTCACTTGGCCTGGTCCCCACTGGGAAGCTGGGACCAATCACACGCCGAGACCCAGCTTAGTCAGCGCTCAGCACCTTGGCCTGTTTTGCAGGAAAGAGAAAGGGAATTGAGGATAGCATTTGGCCTTCAAGGTTCTTTCTTGCTGAGTCTTTCCCAAGTCGACACCTGTCGACAAACACAGACTCTAAATGACAATTTGAGTCCCAACACTCCCGGGACGTCAGCTTGTACGACATCATTCCTCCTTCTCAAGATTTTGGCTATGCCGTGTTTCTTTAAACTCTGCTTGGATCCATCACAACCCCAGTGTGGTAATTTTTTGCCCGTCATTGGTTGTCACAAACTACGAATCAGTAACCTGGTAGTCATTGCTGTGTCAAAGCTGAGAATTGAAACCTGGAAACAGCACTCGCAAGAGGCTTCAGCATTGGTTTGTTGCTGACCTCGAGGTAGACTTCTTTTATTTTCGTGGCGATCCCGTCTCTAGGGGCACCGCCCGTTTCCCGAGCTTATACGCTTGTGCTGCATCGTAGCCCTGAGCTGCTCTCCTTCCATCGCCGCTCGGGCGATCTACACTGCAGCACCCTGCAAGTCGCGCCATGGCACAAGACAAACAAAAGGGGATAATAGCCGAAGTCGGACAGTACCCAACCTTAACCATAGCACTGATCACACTTCAACAGCTCTAACGTCAGGGGCAAAAGACTTAACAAATTATCGATTACTTATGAAAGCAAGATCTGTACGACTTTTTGGTATCAATCAATCCCCCCCCCCGGGGGCAAGACTTCCTACTACTTGTTTCGACCTCTCGTTACGCATTACTCCAATACCCTGCAGGCTTGCTCTCGATCCAACCCCACCTCCCTGAGGAATTCATTTGAGTTGCCTGGGAAACATGCTGGTCAGGTTCGTCGATTCGGATACTTGGCTGTGTTACCTTGTTTCAGGGTAGTCGCTATTGCGCGGATAAGCCCCCAGCTGACAGTCCTCGAGCTATTTCATCCCAGCCTCCGCAGCCTTATCCAGTCATCGCTTTTGTGTCACCGAAACTCATTCCCCGGTGTCTGGCGACGCCAATCTTGGCCATACCGGTTCTAATGTCTGGTCTCAGTTTCACTGCCCCGAAGAAACCTATGATAATCATAATTCAACACGCTCCCATCGTCCTCACTGCTTCCTTCTTCCCCTGAAAGCACTCTGGCTGAAGAACTGGTGTGCTGCTGCTGCTCTTGCGCACTGCCAGCCAATGATGCTCCTCCCTGATGTTGTTGCTTTTGATAAGTCCGGATGTCCGAAGGCTGTGGGCGTTGTTTCTCTGGGAAAGGTTGTTTAGGTTGTTCAGTCTTATCTTCATGGCTTCCTCCTGCAATTGCATTTGCCGAGTGTCGTGACTCGTCAACACTTATGGCTGGACGTACGAAGCTGGGAGGGCCAGGGCGCTTCTGGAGCCACCGGATTTTGCCACGAAGGACAGCCCGCTTGGGCACACGGACCGCGCCGTCCTCGCCGATGGCATGTATTGTTGGTCGAGTCGTCCCAATTGGAGATGATGGTGTCGTATCATACACTACTTCGATATCGGGATATAGATAAGGGCGATCAATGCCCAAGGATGAGAATGCGCGGGGAAACCATGCTCGAGCCAATGGCCATAACGCTGGAATACTCGCCGTTATGATGGCCAGGTTGACCTCGATCGAGTTGGTCGTATAGCCTAACGAGTAACGCGAATCATTACCTGGTGGTAGGTACCAGGCCTTGATGACAAAATAAAGTCGTAAGATGCTGATCACTATCACGCTGTTGTCGGTGTCGGGAGCCGAAGCGATTAGTACGGTCAGTTACTAATCCATGATTTGAGAAGGAAAGAAGCGAATATGCCTGAAGGTATATATGCCGTAACACTTACAGGCCTCCTAAGGTGAAGACAGCCAATAAAGCATAACGTATCTTATTTGGCACTTTGAGATCATGAAAGGCGACGAATGGGATAACGATTGTGAAGATATCGGTGGCGATGTTGAAGCATGCAAGAATAACTGTGACAGCCCCATGGCTCAGACATTGCCCGTCACCCCGCGAGGTCCAGCTCTTCTCAATAGGCCGGCATTTGAAAACAGTTATAGGGAAGAAGACGATGAGTTGTAGAGTGCAAATCAAGAGCAAGGTTTTGCAAAACCTCCGGACAGACGTCTTAGACCGACCAAGCCGAAGAATAAACAACAACGCTGAGATCTTGACCAAGGCCAGGAGCGGTGTGTGAAAGACTCGGGTCAGATAGGCACAAAACAGCCCCTGGTTTGGTGGATGAGGAGGGATATCCTCATCATGTAACCCCCAATATCCAGTTCGTATATCTAATCTCAAACACCGTCAGTTGCTTTGCTCTAATGAGAGAGTGAATCCAACAGGCTTTATGGTCGATAAAGGGGTTTCATACAAAGAATGGAAAAGATAGCATGCGGTTGAGCAAGGGCCTGATTCTAGTCATCAGCACAGGAGTGCTCCCGAAAGGATTCCACACTTTAAACCTACCGCAGCCAGGAAAATCAACCAATCGTCTGAGTAATGTCTCATTAATAACAGGTTAAACCAGACAAAGGGACAATTTCTCAACATCATGGTTTTACTTACCCACGCCCAGCCCTGAAGAGATACGTCTGCTATATACCCTCAGGCCGCAGACTGTCACTGACAGAAGGGGGAAGACAACAACAAGGGATATTCCAAACGCCTGGTAGCTGCTGTATGGCACAGGGCCGACCGGGTTGATGGCAAACGCATCTTGCGGTTGGCAGAGCCTTGACTTCACAAGAGACCAGTGAACTGCCGCGGGCATAGTGGTTCCAAGTTGTCAGGTCACCGTCAGAGTCAGTCGACTGCAAGGACGATGATGCATATGGTAGTCACGGCATGATGGACGAGATCCAACAAGGTGAGGTAGAAGATAGATGAGTGTCATCCAAGCCTACCCTTGTCGTCTTGAGAACGGCGTCTGAGTAGATATGTCTGGATAGACACATGACAACACCACAGTTATAAGTTCGCCGATACCAACATACCCACCTACCTACTTCTGGGGTCGTGTGAGCTTTAAAGCATCCGCTCGGGTTATTACCATGATACAATCTCAAGACCTGCGCCGCGTAGCTGCGCTGAAGAGTGACAGAGGACGGACGGCACAACTTGGCAGTGGCCATTCGATCGCTTCAAGAATCCTTCGACTGCTCACATATATTGACATACCCACCAGCAATGTCTTCCGGAATGCTTGTTGACTATCTTTCCTCAAGCAAGAGAACAGTGCCGAGACAACTTTCCAGTCGCCGGAGGTCACCTAGTCTCATTCGCGAATGTATCGGTGGGTGGGTAGAAGAAGCCCGTTCTGTCTGCAGAAGTGATCCTTCGCTGGTTACCTGGGTGCTAATCGCTGCTCAGGTTTGGCGACCAAGCGACCCGCTTGGATAAAAAGCACCAGTATAATCCCACCACTCGCTGTTCATCCCGCGTTGCAAATCTCTTCCTGAGCGCTTGGCCCGGGGCAGATTGACCATTGTCCGGGTTTTGCCTGTCTAATACTGCGGCAGCATGGAGACATTGCGGCCTTGTCAACTTCTCAAGGTGTGTCAAAGGGCATCAGTACCACTTGAGCACAAGGTTCTCGTGAACTTTGAGGTCTTGGCTCCCACAATACTCAGGCCGATTTTCTGTCAAGAGTAGGATGAGAAGAAGCCCCAGGATGGCGTGGGTCCACCATACCTTCCTGCTTCCTGGTTAAATAGATGTCAGCAACGAAGAACTTGGTGTGAACCACAGGCTTGGGTTGCATTCTGGCGCAGACTTAGTTGTGCCGTTCAAGGCTTCGCCTCTTCCCCGCGCCTTGAGGTCGCCGCCGCTCATGGCCTTGATCGCCGACCATTCGATTCCAGATGTAACGAAAGAAAAGGCAGGCATTGTCTTTCGCCCCCAATGGTATGCCGTGCTTGCGCTATGTAGACGTGGCGCAAAGCCAGGAACCTTGCGACATACGACGTCATACCCTTAATTAAGTGCGAGGGGCTACCAGGCAACACTGACAACGGGGCTTACTGTGATCATCGGGGAGGTATGGAATAGATGAACACTTGCAGGTCAAAGGATTCTTATAGGTCTGCACGAGGCCACCCTTTCGATTGAGCCCAGCTCGCCCAAGCGTGGGGCAGGCACCATGGTGCTGGTTACCCTCCATTCAGGGACCTTCGGCGCTGTGGCGCTTTGGGATCGAGGCTAGTCGGCGCCACATATTTTCGGAGGAGGAAGATGAACAAGACCGGGACGGCTAGATGCTGTTGGATTAGGTGTTGTAGAAAAACGACGGAAGTAACTTGAAGACTCGGTGAAAGCTCAAGAGTATGGGGTATGCACTCCGAGCAAACCACGGAGTGTCCCCATAGGCACCTTGTGGAACAGATAGGCAAGGATTACCAAGATCCCGACGTTTTATGCTCTATGATCTCGTTGAACGTTTCCAACGATCTGACGTCCAGAACTGCCTAGATGGAAGGATTCCTGAAAACCGCAAGTTACCGATATATATTCCTGGCAGGCTGCATGGGATCTTCATTGAAGTGCAAACAAAAACAGCCGACCAAAGTGATCTGGTCCCTACAAGGAAGAAACACCCCTGCAAGATTGGACAGAATCAAGCCAAATGCACGGACCACATCAAACGGTTGAATGTAACGTTCAGAACCCGTTTTCATGCATAAGCGCTTTTTAGGTGATTTAGCAGGACCTGAACCAACATTCAGTGTGAGTGGCTTTCTGCTTCTATATAAGTTGTAGCAATCTATGGGCAATAGTAGGTAGGCCGGCCCTGCTCAACCATGCGCTATGTAGGTATGTAGGTAGCGACCCTTTGGATTGATGGGGATTATGCTATGGTGGAAGCGCGGAGTGAACGAGTAGATGAAACACAAATGTTCGAGAAGCACAAAAGAAGGACCAAAGAGGATGTGGGGCTCTGGCTGAGGATGGCCAATCGGAACTTCTCGTCCTGATGTCGGGATCTGTTGTTTCGTTTCGTCCACAGGTCCATCAGCTCCAGTATGGCATGCCAGCTCATCAGAGCTTTTTGCACTTAACATCTGGCTGTTGTGCATCGAAGCAGACCGGATCTCTCCCAAGCTCGATGGAGGGTTCAAGCAGATACGAACAAAAGTCCCGAGTATAATAGTCGAGAAAAACTTCCAAGGTATGATTGGGTGATCAGGCAAAATGATGCATAGACGTAAAGCGTTTGTTTTTAGTGCTGGTCGGAAGCCCCGAGTCTTTGACGTCAGTGGTTTGCATGCAATCATGGGAATCCCGGAGACGCTTATATGAGCAACACAAATGAAGGACTGAATCTCGGTCAGCTGAAAAGGAGGGGATTGGAAGTTCCCTTCAGGACTTTTATCATGTCGTCTTCCGGTCATGCCGACCTGCGGGAGAGCAGAGAAGAAGCATCAGCGTTCAACCAGGCATCACGTTGTCATCTTCGGCACCAATGAAGTAGCCAGTGTAACCTGCTGGCGTCTTAGTGCTCAAACTTTGGAGATCATGATCCGCAGGCATACTTCCTCTGCGTGTTCGTCCAACATCCCCAGTACGAAAGAGTCCGCCAACATCGAGTAGCCGGTTTTCCTGGCATCCTAAAGTACGGACCCGTACCTACGTACTTCCTTACCCCGAACAAGCGTTCCGCCCACGAGGCGAGCTGCTGATCTCGTTAGCCGGGTTGGCGAGAGAGTCACAGGCCACGCAGCGACAAGGCCAGCCCACAGCCCAGGCCCGCCTGGCACCTTGGCCAACTTTTCCCCAGCCAGGCCCGTGCACTGCAAAGGTTAGCGCCGGTCCCCCTGAGCGGCCGGTGTGTACTTGGACCCCTCGACCGCTTTTCTCCCGTTTATTCAGTGTCTGTCCTTTCAGATTTTGCGTCAGCGTCAACAGCTTGGGCAACTTGTTGTTGGACTCTTGCAGATCGATTCTCGATCGCTTGTCTCTCGTTCTAAGCCATTGGAGCTCGAGCATGTCCCTGCTGCACAGCTAGACGCTCGGCTTCCGAAGTCCCTCGTTTACAGAAGACGAACAATCTATTGCGGTCGTGAGGAGGCGGTGAGTGCAGCGCTGAGTATTTTTTTTTTTTTTTCGTCTTGTTCCCTGGGATTGGATGATTGGATGTGGGTGTGGAAGACGCCCGACGCGTGAGGGCACGAGAGTGGTAAGAGGTTGCAGGTTTTGCTACTTCGAAGCTGGCCGCGGCAGTTGGTCGGGCAGCGAAGCCTGACGCGATGCAAGCGCCGCGAATGGGGCGTCGCGACGTCGACCAGTTGCTAAGGTTTGGGCTTGGAAGGAGGAAAGCCGGATGCACGATGCAAAAAGCATGAAGATAGCAGGAGGTTTAAGATAAAACAAATAGTTGGTTGCTAACGCGACGGCCTCGGCCAAACCAAGGAACAGTCCCTCTCTCATCAGCAGCTGCACACTCTTTTTTTGCTCCAGATACACTCGCACAGCTTCGGCTCTCAGCACTCATTCACTCGCTCGCTCGCTCACTCACCCACTCACTCACTCTTTCACCCACCCACTCACTCACTCTTTCACCCACCCACCCACTCACTCATTCGCTCACTCGGACATCCAGTCGCCTACTCACGCTGTTCGCTCTTTCCATCTCACCAGCCCAGCCTGCCTGCTGTTGCCGCTGGACACGCGCTTCTAGGTGCCCAGGACTGCCTGCCTTGCTGCTCGATGCTTACAGCCCGTGACCCAATAAGCTGAAGCCATCCCGTCGTTGAATTTTGAAACCTGTCGCTCCTTTTTGAAATTTTTGCAACTTGCAATTGGCGCCGGCGCGCCAGCCCAACTTGGAACGGGGCGCCTGCAAGTTGCAAAACGCTGCAACGGCCACCCGACCGATCCCATGCGATTTTTGGCAGAAGCCAGCCACGCACTTTTCTGAGTCTCGTCTCTCGTCCCGCCTCCGGATTTTTTGTGCCCTGCTGGTGCACACAGCACATCCGGCACATCCACACTATCCAGCACCACCATCGCACAATCTCCATCAGATCCAGCCTGGAATTCTGGATCCAGCTGGGAGCAGCATCACCAGCAGTCCAGCACCACACCGCACTCGTGCCCCAGCCACGGTCAACCTGGAACTGGTGTAACAGGCCCGGCTTGCCTGCCGCGTGCGCCTCGCAAATTGCAATTGCAATTGCAACGGCAGCTCGTCGGGCGCTGCTCAGTCGATGCGAGTGTCGCGCTCGCCGGCGTTGCGACTCAGAAGCACAGGTCAAGTCATTGTTCGGGAAAAAAACAAAAACTGTGGTTGAGTTTTTGCCCTGTCATCGTCGGCAGGCCTCGTTCGCTCTTTTTCGGAAACCGCCCATTCCTTGCTCTGTGTGCGTCCAGAGCTTCCCGCCCGATCACCAGCTTATCCCAGCTCTCCGAGCTTCCTCAGCTGCCCCAACCGTGAGTGGCCCCCTTCGCTGCCCCTTCTCGTCGCGTCTTGGCGCTCGGTTGCTCCGCTCGCGTCCAAGCTCCATCCCCGTCCCCCGCCACTCCATTACTGCTTCCAGCCCCGACCCCTCGACCCCCCGGTTGGTGGCAACAACGTCTAACCTTGGGAGTGCTCCCAACCTCCAGGTCCCTTCTCCGTAAGCCAGTGTCCCTCGTCACCACAGCTCCTGTGGTGACCCCTTCGCCTTGTCGACCACGCCGGTGCCCGCTGGTGTTTTGGGAGACCTTGCTGCTGGCAGTCAAGTAGCCTCCTCGCCGATTCTCCCCAGCGAGTTTTACACCCCAGCCACACCGCCCCAGCGCCAGCGACGGACAATTCCCCTCAGTCAGGACTCTGTCACCTCCTTCCGGCGAGACGACCCCTCTCCAACCCCGTCGTCTCACCGGACTCTTCGTCGAACCTCCGGCTTCTACTCCAACCCTAGCCCTCGTCCCGTCCCCCTCGATACCCCGACTCCCTCTCGCCGGCCCCACTACCTCGAAGCCGCCGCCGCCGCCGCCACCGCTACCGTCGGCATCCACAGTCCCCGGCCCTTTCTCGAGATCCCGGGACCCTACGAGCAACCCTTCGATCCCCTCCGGCGGCAGCCCTCCCAGAGCTCAAGCGACGACGAACAACCGCCGGCCGAGCGCCGGCTCTCTTTCCTTGAACACAAACGCCGACTGGCAGCAAGGGCCAGTCCAACCCCGCAGTACCCATCTAGTCGGCTCTCGAAGCATAGGAGGAGTGCCATTCTGTGGGCTCTCGAGGACGCACTGAGACAACCACATCCTTTCACCCCCGACCTAGAAGAAGAAAACGCCTCCATGGCCGACCTCCTCGGGGCCAATGTTGCCCCTCCCACGACCAATGGCCAGCCTGCGTCGTCTTCTCGACCCACTGCCTCGCCGTCCCAAACCGGTTCTCCTCAGCAAGTCATCCGTGGCCCGCGTGTGATCATGCGCGAGCGTGCTGAGCGTGAGGCTAGACAACGCGCCGAACGGGAACGAGAGCAAATGGAGCGCGCACGCGCTGAAGAAGAAGCCCGGCTATTAGAAGATTCGCGGCGTCAAGCAGAGCAGAGGCCGTCCGTTGCTGGCGCTGGTTCTGCTTCCGATGTACCCCCAACAACCGACCCCCTGACTCAGCGTCGCCAACAACGTGCCCAGGAGTCAGCTCAAGCGTCTTCACGCCTACAAGCAGGTATGGTGTCACCAACCCAGTCGCAACCTCCAGCCACTGTGCCGCCTTTGCGTACGCGAGTTCCAGCGACAACCGAGCCCCAAGCTTCCACTAGCTACCCCCCTACCTCCCAGCCCGATCTCAGCACTCCGGCGCCAGCCCGGACCGGCGAGTCTTCCCATGGCCTTGGCGGGACCAGGATCAGAAACACGTTCCCCCATGCATTTGAGCGTTGGGAAGCCCTCTCAGCGCACTGGGAAGGCATGACGAGCTTCTGGCTGCGCAGGCTCCAAGAAAATACAGACGAGGCTCAGCGCAACCCGATCCACACCCAGCTCTCGCGCCAAGTTGCCGACCTGTCTGCTGCCGGGGCGAATCTGTTTCATGCTGTGGTCGAGCTGCAACGGCTGCGCGCCAGTTCGGAACGCAAGTTCCAGCGCTGGTTTTTCGAAACGCGCGCCGAGCTGGAGAGGCACCAGGAGGTTAATGCCATGCTCGAGGCCCAGATGGAACAAGAGCGTCAAGCGAGAGCCGAAGCACAAGCAGCCGTGGCCGAGAAGGAGGCCGAGAACAAGAAGCTCCAGAAACTGCTCGCCGAGATGCGACGAGAGCTGCTCATCTCAAAGGAAGAAGCGCGGCGCGCCTGGGAAGAACTTGGCCGTCGCGAACAAGAAGAGCGCGATCGCACTCTCTCACTACAGCAGGGTCACCCGACCCTTGTGGGCGGCGTTCAAGTCGTGCCCATGACGCACGGTATCCCAAGCCGTACCACAAGCCGGCATGCTCGCTCGCAAAGTCAAGCCACAACAACCTCGGAATATGCCGCCGCGCAGACAGGCCAGTACCACGAGTATGGAGCGGCGCCCGCTCCTGTCGTGCCACCATCAACTTCAGCGGGATCAGATTTCCCCGGTGATGGCTATTATCACCGAGGAGATCCCGCGGGCCACGACATGGCTGACTATGGGGCTGGCTCTGATGCGGGCTACAGCGAAGGTGAGTACATGATCGACGCGTGCGGTAACTATGTGCGCGACGAGCACGGCAACAGGATCCCCTTCCACAGCCCGTCAGCGTCGCCGAGCCGCGGAGGGCGAAGAACCAATGCGCCCGGCGGATCCACCGCCGCTGCCGCTGCAGACGACTACTTGACTGGAAGAACAACCCCGGGATCGTCGCAGCCGCCGCCGTCGAGCCACTATCCCCCGACCAGCTCACAATGGCCCGCTGACCCGTACTCAGGCCAGGGTTATGCTACGCCAGGCTGGGAAACGATGCCCCGACACCACCACCCAACTCGATTGAGCGATGTCATTGAAGAGGATGAACGCAGCCGTACCTCGATCAGTCAAGTTAGTCGAGCTTAATCGAGGGAGCAACGACGAGAGAGACATTCCTTCGGTTACTCTGTAATGAGGAGATTTTTTTTTTGTGTTCAGCGGTACTTTGCTTGTTTAGATGAGGCTTTGTGCGAAATATCAAAGCTTCCTAATTAAATCAATTCCGCGACAATAGCGACGACGATTGTACGAAATAAGGACGGCCAAAGGGAAAAGAAAAAATTGGAATGGCTTACGGCATACTACGCTCACACTACGTCTGATCTTCGTCCGCGCAATCCCATTTTCTCCTCACTCTTCTCGGTCGTACTCTACTCGCGCCTTGCACTCCAGTTGGGCTTGATCTTCATAGTCTCTTGTGGCAATTCCTGTGTCTTCTTCTTGCATCGTTTTCCTCGGTTGGGCTGCATAGCATGGCATGGCATTAGCATGACATGACACGCGTGTCTTCGGCGATCTCCCGGTTTTTCTTCTATCTCGGCATCGACATCATCATTTCCTGAACGGGTTGGACGGATATGATTCTGCTCTTGGGCGTTGATATTCCGGATATTGGGGTTGTTTGGGTCATTTCGCGTAGTTTCGGTTCGGTGGATGCGTCGATTAAATTCTGCTTCAATCTTTTTCCAAGCAACAAGCCGCCTTAATCATATATGAGTCCCGTTCAGTTTCGGTCTGGCGAGTGTTTGCCCTGAGCGATCTTCTCAATCTTGACGCTAAACGGCACATAGAAAATATACCGACAAACGCATATGATCGAGTGGGCTTGACGACATAATTTGCTTATGTGAATACAAGTCTTGTTCTTCACGACATAATTTGTTTGTTTTACCCATTCGATTTAGAGATTTATCTTCTATTTGACGACTACTTTCACTTTCTCGATTCGGCGAGGCGTTCGTCGGTGAAATTTCAAAAGCGGGTGTTCGATTCTGTCTACTCTGAGTCCATGGAGAGGGTGTTTTTTTTTTTTTTTTTTTTTTGCTTTTTGTTCTTCCCTTTTCACTCCCTTCTCGGTTTATTGCCCTCTAATTCTTTGGCGGCGGCTTGTTGTCTGCATTGGTTGGCTCCTAAGCAGTGAGGTTTCCATTCAGGAACTTACTTGGGCGAGGATTCGTGAAGTGATATTTCGTTTTCTCCTGTTAATTCGGGGGCTGAGGCTGGGGGTGTATGTGCTGTTCTCCATGGCGTGTAAAAAGTGGCAAGTGGCCTGTGGTTGCTTTATGACGCAGCGGAACGGGACATAGATGACGACAGGCAAGAAACATTGCGTGGACAAAATGGGAGCATGACATAGCTTTCGATGCATGTCTTGCCTATATGAGGACGAGGTGGCGGGCTCAACTCACGTGGTTGGGGCATCATCCCGTTTTCGTCAATCGGTACGTGCCTGGTTGGGATGGTCGGCGCTGTGTCTGTCTCTGGTCAAAGCCCAATAATGGTTGATGAGCGATGGAGGTGGTAAAGAAGGCCGGAAGCCCAGCTAGTAATCGTAATGGCAAAGGGGATAAGGTAAGGGTTAAACCGCAGGCTCCAGTTAAGAGCCGGCGCCGATTCACCACAAGGACAAGGGGTGCAGTTCATGACAGAGAACCGAGGGTTGCTTTTTTTGTACTTATAGAGCAGGATTGGAATGAACGAGTTTCCCAGAATGCATGTGTCCACTATGTGGCTGGTATTGTAGGCTGCCATGTGTTATCACATCGTAACAATGTTTGGATGCCGGGTGCGAGAGAACAACAATCAGCGCCTCAGCTTCCCCTCAACTATCAGCGGCCCCGCGTTATGAGCACAACGAAGCAGAAGCTGTGGTTTTGGAGGTCATATCGCCATCATAATTCATTAGTACCAGGTTACGTACTCCAGTTAAAGCTCAATTCAGTCCGATTCTGAACTTCCGAGTTTCCATCACCCAGTGTGACCCAAACTCTTGATAAAAACCGGGTGGGTGTCTCGTTAAGGTGGGAAGGTGGGGCATCCAAACGGCGGAGCCCAGCCCTTGATTCGAAAACAGTGGAGCTCCATTGGTTCGGTTCAACCATCATTCGAACTTCGCTCATCATCCGCCCTCCCAGCTGCTGTGACCAGGACCCTTACTTAGCTCATCCTAGGTGCACTGGCGACCGCATATATGCAAATTCCGAAACAATTGCCATTCCACGCACACTTCAGCAGCCTTGTAGTCCTGGGAGAGACTCTCTTGACAGTACAGCCGAGAACAAAATTGCGGGATGAGATAACAAGGCAACTGAGGACACGAAGCGCTCTAGTAGAATAGGTGTATCTTTAAGCAGTCGATTCATCTAAGTGAGGGAGCGTTTCAAGCTATGGCGGCACTGTTGTCGCATCGTCGTTCCTTGCTGCTAAACAGGTACTGGTTGTACTTCGGTGCTCATCCCCTTTTTATACAATTAAGTCCTCGCAGGCTCTCAACAGATTGGATGCTAGTTCTTGCTGCATCCCATGCATCTGTTGAGAAAGTGATCATTGTTTCCCAAACAACTAGCAATTGCTAACAGTATACCTAGGCGCTTGGATGGGCTGAGCTCCTTGCTAGGTTCACGGCGTGTTACAGCAACCCAAACATTTCCACCCCGACCCCAGGCAGGTAGGGAGTGTCTTGTTGCTGGCTTATGCACTTCTACTCCCTCTACGAGACAACCACATCACCTCAGGTCATGGCGGGGTGTACAAGATAGAAAGGCCGTGCCTTTCCTAGCGAAAGGGTTTAGGACAGATGCAAGCCAGACGGGACCAGAACCTCCTTCGTTTGCCTTTGCCTTCGAGTAAGTATTTTGTGCATCTGGGAAACTCCCTTATAACAGCTTCCTTAATACATGGAATAGTATAGATGGCGTCCTGTTGCATGTGTCTCGCCCAATCCCTGGTGCACCCGAGACTCTGCAGTTTCTGAGTGACAACAATATTCCCTTTATCCTTCTCACCAATGGTGGAGGGAAGCATGAACTGGACCGGGTCAAGAATCTCAGCGATGAGCTCGGAGTCCACCTGACGACGGATAACTTTGTACAGTCTCACACTCCCTTTCAAGAGCTCCTTGACGGCCCGGATGGCTTGCGCGAAAAGACCGTGCTAGTGACCGGGTCCGACTATAACAGATGTCGAAACATCTTCCAGGCGTAAGTCTCAACAGAAGCAACCAACTATCGAGTAAGTTAAAGCTGATGACAGCAACCCAGGTACGGCTTCCGTCGCGTGGTGACCGTTGGCGATATCTTCAATGCAGACAAAAGCATATTCCCCTTTTCCCCGCCGAACTTTGAAGGAAGCGGTGGTCCTTGCCCCCTGCCTGCTCCCCTTTATCAGCCTCCAGAACGCACTCACTCCGACACCTCTCTTCCCATCACCTCGACCCTCAAGATTGACGCTATCTTCGTCCTCAACGACCCCCGTGACTGGGCCCTCGATTTGCAGGTGATTACCGACATCCTGCTCTCGCACCGCGGCTACGTCGGGACATACTCACCCCTCAATAACAACCCGAGCTTGCCGAACAACGGCTGGCAGCAAGACGGTCAACCACCCATCTACTTCAGCAACTCGGACCTCTTATGGGCGGCCCGCTACCATCTCCCGCGACTCGGACAGGGCGCATTCCAGGCCGCGCTAGAAGGACTCTGGAGGCGAATCACGGGAGGAGCAGAACTACAGAATGTGACGAGGTACGGCAAGCCGTTTGCCAACACGTACCGGTATGCGGAAGGCGTGTTGGCGGACCATCGCGCGGAGACGCTGCGCAAGATGGGAATCAAGTTGGTAGATGAGTGTGGCGAGGGGGAGTGCGGGAAGAAGGGGCACCCGCCGCTGAAGAGGGTGTATATGGTTGGCGATAACCCGGAAAGCGACATTGCTGGCGCGAACAGCTACGCCAGTAAGGAGGGAACAGAGTGGGTATCGGTTCTGGTGAGGACGGGAGTTTGGAAGCCGGAGATGGGCCGAAAATTGGACGGAGTACATAAGCCCAAGCAGATCGTGAAAGATGTTAGGGAAGGAGTGAGATGGGCTCTCGAAAAGGAGGGATGGAAGGGCAAGGAGTTGTAGCAGTTAGCATGGGAGGCATACTTGCTTGATCAAACTTTCGAAGCAGCGATAACTTGGTACTGTTTGCCCATAGGCACCCGTTGCTATATAGAGAGTTATGTGCAGATATTTTTTTTTCTTTTTTTCTTTTTTCTTTTTTGGGTTATTCAGGGGGTAACTTTAACAACGAAGAGATCATGATGCTGACGACGCTAGCCGCACAGGTGATGAACCACCCTCCGTCTGTTTAGAAAAGAAGTGCCACAGAGATTTGTGCAACGTTCGGACACTCTCCTCTGGCAGCCATCATGAACCAAGTCGTCGACCTATCGCTCCAGCGATCTGATTGGCTTGGTGGTCTAGTGGTATGATTCTCGCTTAGGGTTCACCCTGTAGCAAAGTTTGCGAGAGGTCCCGGGTTCGATCCCCGGCCAAGCCCCATCATTATCTTCTAATGTATTCTTTTTCATAAACTTTTTGTTTCTGTTACGTTGTTCTAAATTCCCCATGGGCTTGGGAATAATTCTTTCGTCTCGGTGATGCCGCGATGCTCCATGCTTCCCTACCCCCCTCTTCCCGTTGATGCTGACCTGAGATACCTGAGATTTTCATACCAGGAGTAAAAATACTGAAGGGATCCACGCAGCGTCGAACTGGTTACCCCTTCTGCTAGATTCAGTGATCCGCGTCATCTCCTTGATCTTGCAGTCTTCTAAACCAGGTGAGGCTGCTTCGCTTCTCCTTCATTGTCACAGGGGGCACATGTGTTTCGATGTTTTCTCTCCCAAGATACGCGCTCGGGCTAGCAAGACGCAAGGTTGGGTCTTGTGCATGTGAAAATGTCTTGTCGTTTATGCCTTTTTTTGTTCGTCCAGATAGGTCGCTTAAAGTCGCGTAGCCTGCTGGCCGACTCTGGAGTCTGATTCAATCAATAAAGTTGCATGGCGCTCTGGAGGTGAATGAACTACTATCCATCGCCCGCTCGAGCTGACCTCTGAGCGGCCATGGCCTTGTTGATGTCACATGCGGCAGTATCAAGGCAGGTATCTCGATATCTGTTGCCACAAAAACTAACAAGGCATCGGCACCGGATAGAGTCGGCAAACACCGTCATAATCTCTCAACTTGGGTGGGAGCCGACCCGGCTGAAACGATGGGAGTTGCGCACAGGCACCAGAACCGAGACGTCGGCGTCGACCTCCCAAACCCAAGGCTGCCAAGGGTGTGCCCCCAAGCCGGATACAGAAAACAAGGCCGATCTCCAATCATCATCTATGCTCCTTGTGGGAATCGGGATTGGCCTGTGTGTGCGGTAGCAGCGGTGCAATCTATGGTAAATAGCCGATAAGAGCAACCAATTTATGCGCTGCTATTTTGGTGGGGTGTGTGCTGCCCCGTGATACTTGGCCGCCCGTGTGGGTTCCGATCGGGACAGCATTGCAGTGACTGCGCGCGTAGCGCTCCCACAAAAAGTGCTGTTTGTCGGGGCAGGAATTGACAACACTGGGCTGACAGGAGGTAATGTTTTAGACCCAGTGTTGATGTTGTATCACGTCTCGTTGACGCTAAAGTCTGGTCATGGGGACGGCCTTATCGCAGTAAAACAGTCCTTGAGTTTGGCGTCGGCAGTGAGTTCTAGTATGTAAAGTGTGGCCACAAATCAAGTTTGATACATCGCCTAGCAACTCGATTTTTTTTTTCTTTGCTTTCGCATCTCGTTCAGAGTGAGATATGTTTGAGTAGTTGAAGGGAGACTAAGATGTTAGATCCGTTTGGGAAGGGCGATCGTCTAAACGAACCAACTGTAAGAGTTTGAGCTTCACCGCCCTGGAGCTTGTCGATTCGTCAAGTTTGGCCGGCGTAACATTTTTGGCCTTGGCTGTAGACAGCCTTTTAGTGGATTTAAAGAAGAGCAGGAAGGCGACAAAAAACGGGAGCTTGGTACTGTCGTCGAAGGTGGGATCTTGGAGGGAGCGACGGAAGACAAACAACGGCTTCCAGGTTCCGTTACGATTTTCTCGTGGGGTCTTGGCAACCCAGGTAAAACGGAAGTCCTGCGATCCACATGGACCCTGGACGGAAGCGTGGGGTAAAGCGATCATTCCATCTCTTCTCATCAGAAGAAACAATTCAATGTTTGAGGACTTATCGGAGACTCAACACCTTGCTTGGCTTATGCCAGTACTTTCTTTGGTCTGCAATTGTCCGGCAACGGGTGATGTCTTGTTGTTAGTCGACTTGGCTTTGGAAGGAAACGAGCAACATGGGAAATACATCTAAGCAGTGTTGAGTTCGAAGGCCTGGACTGTTCATGAAATGCTATAACCTATTCGAAGGGAAATTTAACAGAAGAGCACAAGAGACACAGACTTGCCAACTACAGTATCCCCATGCGAGTTCCTGTCAACCTGTTCTCTTCTCACTTGCAGACATCCGTTATTGACGAAGACCACGCCACTCTCCCACACAATGCATGTTGTATGTGGGCAACGGCTTCGAGACCGTGGGAGATAGGGACCTAAGTGGAAGTTGGAGTCCAGCGTGGGGATCGCTTCCTTGATCTATGTATCTTACACTTTGTTGTATTCTCGTAAATTACTGTAAAAGCGAACTCGGAAGCCGCCGCCGAACATAGGTGACTGAGATGGAGCTTCCTGCGCTCAGTGGAACTCAGGTTCCCGATCACTGTCCACCATTGACAGTTAAGGCTCACATCAAACTGACCTAAGGAACACCTCTAGATCAAAACTTCGCTGATGAAATGTTGAAGAACCGACCATCAACTCTGAGCAGAGACTTTCCCGTCCACAATCGCAACCACAGTCTTGCCGACGGACGGAAAGGACAGATAACGATACCATGGATGTCGGATCTCCCGATATTAAAAGGCCACACCAAGCCCGAGCCAAAAATCGCCCAGCGCCGCAGCCCAGTCGGCCTGCTTTTCGCCGAGACACTTACATGCCACAGCTCCGTTGCCAAGAGTTTGGCCAGACAAGGTTCTGATGAGACGGCTTAGACGAGTGGCTGCGCGGCACCGTAGGCGCGCATGTGGGTGCCGTTGGCGTTTTTGCGGCTGTTTTTAATCCGCCGCCCACAGCCCATATCTTGGAATTGACTCTGGGGGGGGTCTTGGCTGGCCGCTGCCCCGCCATCGCAGCGCACACGAAGAACGATGGGTGCTTGCTGATCGCAAGATCGGCTGCAGATTGTCGGCGACGACAACCAACGGCTTACAATCGACTTTGACAAGCTGCGAGAGGACGGCAAGCACATGTCCATCCCGGCGACAATACAATTCCAATGCGACACCCCAGCTCTCTCGACCTCGAGATGATCGGCACACTGGCATTAGCGTTATTGCAGTGCGCAACCCTCGGTCTTATCTGATGGAGACGGCACCGGCATGGCTCGACAGAACCAGGGAACATCTCCCAAAACAGGTCGGCCTGCGTCCCACGAATCCCCACGAGCTCCACGGGTCGCACGCGCAGAGACGTGCTGCGCCCAGGGGTTCCATTGGGTGGTGATCGAGTGTCCAGTCCCCAGGGGCCAAGCTGGGCCAAGCCCCCGCCTCGATCCTTGTCATGGAATCGGGAGCTCGACCCATGGCCCATCCATCATCCCGTTTTAGGCAGGTCGTCCATCTCTGGGCCTGCATGTTCTGCTATGCTGGCTTGCTTGCGTGCTTCTGGAAGCAAGGTGCCCCCCCCCCCGCTCCCAACGTCTGTTCCGCTGGAGGCTTGCACGCACTGAGTAAAGTGGCCGCCCTGTCGCGCCGGTCGCCCACCCACAGCAAAGCCCACCCACAGTAGCCCAGCCGGTTGCAATGGCTGGATCGAGGGAGGGGCAGAATCGTCTTGATGCACTCGACCCAAGAACCCAGCAAGACCAGCACTCGCTCGCCGTAGCCCTGCCCCCGGTCGCCAGAACGGCCCCTAAGCCCGAATCCCCTCCAGCTCTGCTCCGTAGCGTCGCAACGAAGCCGCAGTCTTTTGAAAACCCACCCGTGTCCTGAGCCTCTCCCTTTCCTCCTTTTCGGCACATCTGATCTGCTGGCATTTCAGTCTCCGTGTAAAGTGTCAATCACCAACCGCCAACTACCCTACCCGTCAATTTGTCAACCCCATCAGTCCCGTCAACCGCACACCTTCGCTTCCTCCAGCCTGGTTTCCCAAACCCCGCTCAGCGACTGCGCCGAGCACCAAACACGCCGGACAGCCATGTCCACGGCCAGCAACAAACGCACCAGACAGTAGCAGCCATCCATCCGCCTTAGCCATACTTGCAGACCTCCTAACGCCACACGCCCCCGGTTTCAATAGCTGATCTGCTCAGTTGCGTGCTGTGCCCTCCCGCGTCTCGCCTTCTTCAACCCCTCTTCCTCTCCGTCCCCGCCCTACGGGTAATAGGCAATTCTTGATCAAACCTTTGTCCCGATCGCGAGCCCGGCCCGTCAGCATCCACAGGGCAACAGCCGCAACGACTGCGAGTCGCTTGTTTCCATTCTCTTCCCGGTCCTACTGCGCCGAGAAGCACGGTGAGCGGGCCACGAAGAGACTGCCTGCGTAGAGGAAGAACAGGAGAGCAGGAGGATAGCAAGTAACAAAGCCACAACAACCATGGTTATGGCATTTCTCCGATCTCTTTGGCGGCGGCGCGAAAGTGCTGTAGTTCCAGATATGGACGGGTCACTGGAGGGGGAATCTGCGAACTTCGCGTCGCTGAAGCACTTCGAGAAGATGCATCGACTAGACCCAAACTTGCCGCTGGACGAACTGGAAGAGGTCGACATTGCGTTCAACACTTCCAATGTCGAGAAGGGTGCCGAAATCGAGCAGATCTTGAACGAGGACAATTCGCCATATCCAGAAGTGCGCGCCTCGGTCCGGAACTTCGACGTCGACATGCCCGTCAACACCATCCGTGCCTGGGCCATTGGCATGTTTCTATGCACCGTCGGCTCCGCCGTCAACATGTTGCTCTCCCTCAGAAACCCCAGTATCTCGCTCACTACTTTTGTCATCCAACTCATCGCCTACCCATTAGGCTTGCTCTGGGACTTGATATTTCCCGATCGTGTGTGGAATGTCTGCGGTATCAAGTTTAATCTGAAGCCAGGCCCCTTCAACTTCAAGGAGCACGTCATTATCGTGGTTATGTCGAATGTAATTTGTTATCGCCTAGTTTTGAAGCAAGGCTAGTCAGTGCTAACATCTCTCCTCTAGGCTGCGTATGGTGGCGGTGCCCTTTATTCGAGCGACGTCATCATCGCCCAGCGTATGTGGTACGGCCAGGATTTTGGCTGGTTGTGGCAGTTGCTATTCAGTATCACAACTCTCTGCACGGGCTATGGCCTCGCCGGCATCGCGAGAAGAATCCTCGTCTATCCTGCCGCCATGATCTGGCCAACCGATCTCGTTAACTGCGCCCTTTTCTACACTCTTCACGATCACTCGCCTTCTGATCCTACGAGGACAAATGGCTGGCGCATTGGTCGTTACAAGTGGTTTTTGCTTGTCTTCGCAGGGTCCTTCCTGTGGTACTGGTTCCCTGGTTATCTCTTCCAGGGTCTGTCGTGGTTTTGTTTCATTACCTGGATCTGGCCAGACAATGTCATTGTCAACCAGCTCTTTGGCGGTTACAGCGGTTGGGGATTGTTCCCCTTCACTCTGGTGAGAAGGCTTTATTCTAACCTGTCAGAAATTTTACTAACCCCTGGCAGGACTGGAGTATCATTTCCGGCTACCTCAATTCACCTCTCATCCCGCCGTTCCATGCCATTGCCAATGTCATCACAGGCGTTACCATCTTCTTCGTTATCGTCTCTATCGGAATCCACTACTCCGGGTTGTGGTACTCTGCTTATTTGCCTGTCCAAAACTCTCACGCGTACGACAACACCGGTCACATCTACAATGTGTCGGCTATTTTGGGTCCCGACTTGCAGTTCGACGAGGCCAAGTACAAGGCCTACTCACCTCTCTACCTCCCTACGCAGTTCGCACTCGCCTATGGCCTCTCCTTCGCCGCTATCTCTGCTGTCATCACCCACGTTGTCCTCTATCACGGCCGCGAGATATGGACTCAGTGGAAGCTGGCCCGGTCTCAGGAGGACGACGTTCATATGAGGCTTATGAAGAAGTATCGCGATGCTCCGGACTGGTGGTACGCGGTGCTCTTTGTCATCATGGTCGGCTTGTCGTTCGCCACTGTTTGCGCCTGGGATACCAACTTCCCCTGGTGGGCCTACGTCGTCTGCATGCTTATACCGATTATCTGGACGATTCCAATCGGCATCGTTCAGGCAATTACCAACATTCAGCTTGGCCTGAATGTGCTTACCGAGTTTATCGTCGGCTACATGCTCCCTGGCCGTCCTCTGGCCATGATGATGTTCAAGAATTACGGCTACTTATGCATGTCGCAGGCTCTCTATTTCGTCCAGGATCTCAAGCTCGGCCACTACATGAAGGTCCCGCCGCGGCTGATGTTCTGGTCACAGCTCATCGCTTCCATTTGGTCTGCCATTGTCCAGCTCGCCGTCATGAACTGGGCCCTGGCCACCATTCCGAACGTTTGCTCCGAGACGCAGGTTCATCACTGGAACTGCCCATCTGCTCGCGTCTTCTACACCGCATCTATCATTTGGGGTGCGATTGGCCCTGCCCGGATGTTTTCGGGAGACGCTCTCTACAGCTCGCTGCAGTGGTTCTGGCTTGTTGGAGCTCTTGCTCCTGTCGTCACCTGGTTCTTCGCCCGCAAATACCCGCGCTCGCTCTGGCGTTATGTTAACATGCCCCTCATCTTTGGTGGTTCGCTCATGCTGCCGCCGGCTACGGTCTTCATCTATTACTGCTGGGGCATCGTCGGCACTATCTTCAACTTCTTCATCCGTCGCCGCAAGACCGGCTGGTGGCTGCAGTACAATTATGTGACGTCATCAGCCCTCGATTGCGGTCTGATCGTGTCGACCTTGGTCATCTTCTTCGCGCTCTACCTCAGCGAGACAGAAGCCCCAAGGTGGTTCGGAAACGTCAAAGTACTACAGACTCTTGATATGCAGAACAAGGCTGTTCAGAAGACGGTACCACCAGGGCAGACCTTTGGGCCAAGCAGCTGGCCATGATGGTAGTAGTGGTACAGGTAGACAATAAGTGGACTAATGCGTGCTGTGTAGGATTTGGTATTCTTTTTGTGTGGTTGGACATGATGGAGTTGGGCTGGCTGGGAGTTTTGGGTAACGGGATTTTGCGTGGTATTTCACTACTGTCTTCTTTGGAGCGTTGGTCTGGCATGGGAATACTCTCCGTTTGCTGTTTGCCTGTCTGCGTTATTGGATGCTACCTTCTTGGTCGAAGACGATTACGGATTGGTTTTCTTCTTTTTTTTTTTTTTTTTTTAATTTCTCGCTTGGACAAACGGTCCCGTGATGGCAGGCGCGGTGTTGGGAGTCTGTTCAATACGCTATTCTAAAGGTTATCGGGCAATTCCAACGGCGACAGGCGCTATTTATTGTCTGTATTCTTTTTTTAAAGACTGGGTTGGACCTTTGCAAAAAAGAGGTATTCAACTTCGAATATTGAAGTCCTTGTGGATGAGATAAGAGTGCGTACAAAGTAGTCTCTTAGCCCATATATACAGGATGCTGTGAACTTCTCAATCCTATTCCTTGCTTAGGCATACAAGGCCTTCCAGATCGAAACTACAACTTTGAGCCAGAGTGTGAAGCAGAGCTCGTCCGAGAATCAATCATGAAATGAGTCATCCTCCATCTTCCTAGAAGGGTCGTCAGGTAATCAAGTCGGCACAGAAGCTGAGCACACTCACAAAAACTCCAAACTTAAGCCACCCTCTCCCCGACCGCTCCATCCCGATTCGCCCTCCACGCACCACCACCACCTCCTTCCTCGGCAAACTCTTCCCACTTCCATACTTCAACTTTCGCCTTGCATGCTTCCAGGGCCTCTTCCCCAGCACGCCACGCGGGGCCCCGATGCGGCGCTGACACAGCAATCATAATGCTCTCTTCCCCAACTGGCACTTCCCCCAGTCGATGAATCATGGCAATGCTCTTCAGATTGTGCTTAGCGCGTATTTCAGTGGCGATGTCCAGCATCGTGCGCAGCGCGCGTGGCACATAGGCTGAGTAGACCAGCTTAGAGACGGACTTGTCTGCGAAGGAGTCACGGGTTGTTCCTGTAGGGAGGTTAGAAAGTGTATCGAGAAATGAATAAAATAACAGGAGAACGCACCCGCAAAGAGGACTATCGCACCAGCTTGCGGAGAGCGGACACGGTCCATGATGGACTGGACATTGAGCGGGGCGTGGGTAAGGGCGACATAGCAGCCGTCTTCGGTCAAGAAACTCTCTTGAGCTTCTGGCTCAGCTGGGTCCTGAAGTCTTGATACGCCGTCTTGGGCAGACATTGTGCATATGTAATTGGCTACGAAGTTGTGTCTCCTTTAACTCAGGGGTTAACCCTCCAGCGATGAAATGAGGGGGGGAGGGGCTTCGAAAGAGGGATCACCCAGCGTATGTCCACCGGACTGGATCAATCGCTGATGAAGGTGAGACCTTCGAAAAAAAGAGGTTTCTGGCTAACTTCCAGGTAGCGAAACCAAAGACAATCAAGCCACAAATAACCTTTGCAAGCCCGTGTTGTTGATTCAAGCTGAGTCGTGGAGGGGTGACGGGAGTTGTGAGAGCAGGGACATCAGGTGAAGAGGGAGGAGATGCGGGCCCCCACGTTCAACTGTGGGAAAGCCCTTGCCGAATCTAGCACAAGTGTATTGGAATAAGAGCTCTGTGATCTTATATTTTTTTCTTTCTTTTTGATCTACAAAGTACTGAGCATTTATACATCCCGCGTTGACATTTATCACAACTCCTAGGTAATTCTCAACTAATGGTTGTCAATCCATCACTCCCTTGTGGCACCGTTATCGCTCGCAATTCGCACTGTAACATATAGCCCCAAAAATCACATTTAGCGATCGATAACGATAAGAGCACCGTAGGTTTCTTGGCATCAAGCTTCCTGGTGGGTTCGTTTGACGCTTGCTGCGTCTCTGCTGTCTTTGGCTTTGGGGGTCTTCTTTTTGGCAGCCACCAGCTGCTCGGTTCAAGCACCATCCACACCGAGAGAGACGCTGTTCTACGTTATCTCTTTCATTTCTTTCTACTCTCTCTTTCTCATTGCCTTCCAACTTGTTAGCCAGCCAGCGCCATGTATCCAGGCCGGCAGGGCTCGCCGCGCCGTGACGTGGGAAGCCATCGCGACCGCGACCGCGACTACGATCGCCATCGCGAGCGCCGCAGCCGTAGTCGTAGTCGCAGCGGAGACTACAGTCGGAGTCGCAGTCGCAGCCCTCGCGCGCGCCGCTTTGATGACAGAGATGGCGATTACCGCCGGTCGAGGAAGGGTACTGGAACCCGCACGATCATACCAGCCCCCGCCTCCGCATGGCACTTCCAACACTATTACCATTGTTCTCCTTTGAGTTTCTGTGGTCGTTGCTCTCGATCAGGCTAGAAGATGGCTGACTTGGGCTTGTCCCATTTTCTTTCTTCAAAGATTCCCCCGGTCCCCCAAGAGACTTGAACTACGACGACGAGGACGGCGCTGAAAACACTGGCGCTGACTACCACCGCCGCGCTGACCGGGATCACGATCGCGCGCCAAGAGGCAATCGTTATGACAGCAATACAGGTTACGGCAACGACCGCTGGAGCTATGGACAGGGACGAGGTTCAGGCCGTGGCCGCTACGATCATGATGCCTCTTCCCACGGACTAGAGCCTCGCCCTGAAAGGGGTTGGGGTGATCCGCGGGATCGTGGTGATAATACAGATCCGGAGGCACCCGTGGCTCATTCACAGTTTTCGCAACCATCTCGCGCTCGCGCTCAGTATGGGGCCCGAGGAGATTTCCATGGTCATCCCGGATCAGGGTCTGCTCGAGCCTACCGTTATACTGATGAGATGGAGCATGCTGCGCTGCATCAGTCTGCTGATCTTTGTCATGATGATGAGCGCCAACTTACTGCTTCTGGCCACACACGGTCCTCTGGCCACGGCCACCGCGGTAGCGAGTATCCTGATCACCGTCATCAGGGTTCTTCCCGCCATCACCACGGCTCCGGGAAGGTGTTAATTCTCGAAGGCCTCCCCGAGGATGCCACTGAGCGTGACGTATGCCGTCCTCCATGGTTGAAATTTATGAACCAGGCTGGTTGACCAGCGCCCAGATCCTCTACGGTCTCGATTATGTTACTAGGGACCGTTATTTTTCTACCGATCAGGTGAGGCTCGCTCGGTTACGACACGAACATAATGGTGCGTTTGTCCTTCCTACTCTATGTTGGACGCATTCTCATTCATACTAGGTCGCCGCATCGCCATTGTTGAGTTTCATCGCCGTTCTGATGCCGAACACTTTTACGGCCGATATTATCCCACCATCTCCTTTCGCCTGGAGCATTCCCGTGGCCTAGACTCAGACCCTATCACTGTGAGAGTCGAAGTTCCTAGACATCGTGATGATATCGATTCTACACGAGAAACACGTCGAGATGGAGACGATTGGGAGTGCATCAAGGTACGCTCTTCTCCTCTTCTTCTCAGATCACTTTGCCTTACTGATGGCCGTTAGTGCCGCGCAATTAACTACCCTCACCGAGCCGTGTGTTTCAAGTGCAAAACGGAGCGTCCAGGTAGGCATATGACACCCTGATCTTCATCTTGTGTATTGTTGCTCTGACATCTGGGAAGATGGCTACGATTCTGGCCCCGTTTTGACCGGCGAGACCGACGAGTGTCCTCAGCAGACACCGTCTCAGTATATCGTGGTCCGAGAACTTGAGGGGTCTGTCACCGAAGAAGTTCTCGCTAAGGGCGTTATGAAGTTGTTTGTTGAGAATCCGGAGCCTCCGAAAGAGACAACCGCCGGCACAACCACCACCAAGCTGAAATCCACGGCCCCTACCAACAACACAGCCAGCCTCGGTGCAAGACCTGGATCTCTTCGTCGTGTCTTTTTGATGCGCGACAAGAAAACGAACGAGTCGTGGCGGTATGGGTTTGCCGAGTTCGCCACAGTCGAAGACGCCAAAGGTGCAGTCGCAAAATTCCGCGCGTCGCCCAAATTTACCATCTCGTCCAAGCCTGTTGTGGTCGCTTTCATCCATACCGGCGTCTTCGTTCCCGCCTTCGACATGGGACCTACGGAAAATGAGGCGTACTCCTTCACTCCAATCTACAATCCGAATGTACGTGTCAAGTACTGGGATGATCGCGCATATCCGAGTGCGCATGTCGTCTCGACCGAGCCTCTGCCAGGTGTTCCGAGCCCGGAGAAGGCCGAAGGCGATGATACAAAATCTGGGACAGCAGCAGCACGACCCGTCAAGAAGACCAAGAAGGAGAAGGACGCTGCTCCTGGAAGCAAGATTGCCATGATACCCCAGATGCAGCTTTGGGCCAAGGCGTCGGCCGAGCTTCATGGGCTGAAGCAAGGAGAGGGCGCAGAATCTGGTGCGGACGGGGCTTTGGTCTCGGAACGGGACTTCCTTGCCGGTGCTGTTTCTGGTGCTCTCCGTGAGGCCGACCAGCCCGACGGTCCAGTCACCCCCCAATGGGGCGACCAGTACCAGTCGTATGCAAACTGGGATAGCATGACCTGTCTCGTTTGCGGTTGGGAGGCTCCGACGCAGGAGCAAATTCAAGAGAAAGGCCTGCCCCAAACTCGCGGCGATCTCCTCATCGACCACGAGAGACGCGCTCACCAGCTGTACAAGGACCCTGAGGTCCGCGAGAAGGCGGCCGCGGCTCTTGCTGCTCTCAACAAGACCCCTCGAACCATTGTGCGCCGCACTCCGAGGCTCAAGTCCGAACAACTTCCCGTGTACAAGTCCTATGCCGACTTTGACACCTTGCGCTGTGTGCTTTGCCGTCGCGTCTTCAAGGATGCGCGGCTAATCTGGCTGCATGAACAGCAAAGCGAGCTGCACAAGCGCATGCTAGCCTCGCCCGAGAACCGCGCGCGTGCCGCGGCCGAATTCAAGGCCATGGGCAAAAAAATGCGCATCCTTGAGCCGGACGCTGAGTTCAAGAAACGCTGGGAGCAAGCACGCGGCAGCGTCCAGATCCAGCTGCAGCCACAGTATCGCGACCGGGCTCTCGAACGTCGCAAGGCCTTTGGTCAGCCGAAACAGCCCACTATGACGACTAGTACCATACCCGAGAAGCGCAAGGAGTTTGCTTCCACCTCTGCTGCGGCCGATGATCACGAGAAAGACGTGCCGTTGGCCAAGAAATCCAAGGGTGCCGGGATCTTGGCCAAGATGGGCTGGACCGAGGGGACCGGTCTGGGTGCTGAGGGCTCTGGCCGTACTGAGGCCATCGCCACGGAAGCGTATGTGCCAGGCGTCGGGTTGGGCGCCGAGGGCGGCAAGCTTGGTGACGCCACTGAGGAGGCTACTCGTAGTCTGCGTGGTGGCTTCCAGGCTTTCGTGGAGAAGACGAGGGAAAAGGCTAGGGAGAGATTTGAAAAGCTGGGACCATAAGAGCCGTATATTAGGTGCAAAAATTTTTTTAAAATGGGATACCAGTGTCTCGTTTAGTCCACTTGGGTCTTGGGGTGGTTGGGATTCAGTACCAGAGAGGAGCACATGAGATACTGATCAGGACTCTACAAGATGAGTTGGTCACTCGGGACATCAATAGCATTAGATACCTGTGTTAATTTACATGCCATACCCCTCCGCGTGGAAGTTCAGGTCTTGCTGACTTGAGGACGGGTCTTAACTGGCTTACATCTCTTTTGAGCGGGTTGTCAAGATGCATGCTGTTGATCCTCATCATGTGTTTCTTTCAAAGACCCAATATTGAACCCGAGGATTGTCATTTTTTTTCAAACCAACCATGCTTTGAAATGTAACATCTGATATCCATTTCGAACATGAGTGGAAGCTTCTATCCTCTAGGCTTTCCCTTGTGCAGGATGAAGAGACCTTACCTTCCATAACTCAGAAGATGCACTACACTACCTATCCTGTGTGTTTTCATGTGATTATCGATATCATCTGCCATCCGATTGCTCGCCACTAGCTAGGCCAGAGCGAACACCAAGTCAATTCGCTTGTAGCAACGCTGTTCTGGATCTTTTACAATCAAAAGCCCTCTAGTGCACTACTTGCGGCCTCAGTTTAACCCCGTGAACAGACAAATAATGTGAGCTTTTCTTCAGGGGAATCTTTTTCTCTGAGAATAGGGAATACTAACCATGAGCATAGAAGCAATGACATCCAGTAATCCTAGTCATCCATTCTTCCGACGGCTGTTGCGGGAAGCCTTGCCCGATGCGTCAATCATTATTCATGTCCCTCCTGATGTGCCATCTGATGTTGGGGTCTTGGGCATCTGTGGCCTCTCATCAACAAATGCTAGCCAGGACAGATATGGCTGGATGGTGGTTGATTTTCTGACCTGGCACCATATGCTCACAGCTCTTGACGGGTCCAGCGAGGTTCGTCATGCTATCAGCATTGCGTTGCGCGATTATTCATTTAGTTGATAAAAACTGACTTTTATGTTTAATGACAGCGGCAAACATGGGTCAGCACTCTTTCTGTGAAAGAACTTATTGAGGCTGCAGACAAATATCTTAGCATTCACGACCAACAGGGGCGATTGCCCAAACCTCTGTCAGCCGGCAGCAGTGGAATCTGGCACCAGTCTAAGACTAACCATGAATTCAAGGACTACATTCTTACTCAAATCTATTACGAGGCTAATCGGGCCCTCGATCGCAACACGACACTAGCCATCCTTTCCTTTACTCCCGTAACTCCTGAGCATGACATCTGCATCGACTTGGGAAAAGATTCTATCAGTACGCCTGATGGTCAGTTGAAGAGCGCAAAAGTCTACCTGACTGCACAGGAAATCCGCCAAGCGATCCAGCGTGCTATTGATCGACACGGAGAGGCTTTCCCAAATAAAGATTTGAATCTTCGTGTCATTTTGGTGACACCCTCCGCTCTAACTGGTGGATGGGTCTGCCGCCCGTGGTTCATGGGTTCCACTACCTTTTCTCAAGAAGAGGACAAAGAACGTGTGATGCAAGTTATTGCGAAGTCATGCGGCGGAGCCTTTGCTGATCAGCTTGTCAGACTGTTTGCTGAGGAGGATGGAGAGGAAAGAAGTCCCCTGTTACCAGAAAGCGAACGAAGTATGGATAGGAGGAACCATCTTATTCTGCCACTTCCAGCTCGACCAAGTCCGGAGCAGATAAGCAAGTTTCACAACTTCAAGCGTCAAATACACCAAACATTATCGCATAAATTCAATACCCTTGCACGTAACCACGGTCTTCTTCTCAGTCCCGATGCTGTCATGGACCCGTCGATTTGGACCGACGCCTAGACCGACCTGGCTCCCCGACTGGGCCCTTCTCTATCGACTTGGGCTAGCCAACTCCCTAGTCACCGTCTCAAGTTCCGAACTCAAGACCGATATGAGTTTCTCGGTGAGGCTTTTGGTGGTACTCGCAAGTCTCAGCAGTTTCACTTGAAATATTTGATCGATATTGAACGGGACACTTGTTATCGGGACTGGGATTTTTTTGCCAGCTTCTCAACTAAAACACTTTTCAAGAAAATTTTAGAAGAGACCCTCGAAGAACACGATGCAATGCGAATCTACGATCTGCTCGAATTTCGGTCATCGAATATGCTTCTCGCCCACTTTATTGCAAAGGCGCTAGGCTTGCCTCGCCGACAAGAACACAGCTGCCGGTTTTGGGGGGAGGTCAATGTTGATGACAACTATTACCCAAAATTCGCAAAAGCACTGCATGATGTTGGCGATTTCTTTTGTCATCCAAACCTCCTGCCGGGAGAAAATCGAAATGACAACTCTCCCAAGTTCCATAGACCCCCTCGTTGGTTGTCCGAGACCATTGCCCTGACCTTCGCTCCGGAGACCTCTCGCGAGGTAGTGAGCACTTTCATTAAGACAACCGTCGCGCCGCTGTTCGAGTTGATCAAGGCTACGCAGAAAAGGTTGTTGACGGAGAACGAGGCTGTGACTCGTGCAGGCCAGGCATGGCTTGCTGCCATCAGCACCAATTTGCCAGGTCCGATCGAACATGAACCAGCTCAGCATGATACTACCCCCGAAGATAATGTTCAAGAGGTTCCACACAATACTCCGGCTGAACATGTCGTCGATGATCAATCCGGTGAGCAGGTGCAGCCTTCGGCCCTAGGACACCTGGATGTGTTTGAAGCTGTCGACGATGGCCAATCCCAAGAGCCGATACAACCTTCAACCTTAGGCTATCTGCATGCAATTTTGAAGAAAGCTGCTCATTTCGTGGCCCAAGATGCTGAAAAGCTTGGAGCAGACCTAGCAAACTCTATTCCTTACGAAGTTGGCTTTTACGACCCCTCCGACCTGTTTGGGGAGTCAACGGACTGCAAGGCAGGAGTCATACTTATTCGCCCTATTCCCAAAAATCCTTTCGAGAACTTGGGTCCCTCTGAAAGCGGAGTCAGCGAGAATAATAGCAGGGAAGAAATGCCAGAGACTACTGAGGTTAATGAGGTCCCCCAAGAAGATACCAAGGCCGATATTAGGGTTGCGGATAATCCCTCTTCAAGACCTCAGCCACAACACCAATCCGTCGTGATTGCTCACGGCTCCAACACTCAGCGGTCTGTCCGCTTCATGAATGGCCAAGGTTCAAGGTCCAGCGAACAGTACATGTCGGCAGCCTTCCAGCCATCTGATCAGGCCAGTCAGCCTTGGGCGCATAGGGATCAGTCAGCGTCCGAATGGGAGGGGACATATGCCTACAATAACGGCATTGACCAAACCTATGCTGGGGGTATGTCTTGGAGCGAGCATACGCCCTCGAACACAGCTGGTAGGGGGGCCAACTGGGGTAGGCGGCGTTATGATGACAGACGCAGGAATCGAAGTGGTCAAACCGAGAGAAGGTTGGATTTATCATGGAGGTCAAGGCCTGGGGACCAGCAAAGTAGTGGGTGGTGAAAAAAACTTGTGAATCTGTGGATGATGCCACTATGTCGATCAAAGAGAGTTGTCACAGCGTTAGGATTATTATTGTCATTATCCAAGGAACAAACACAGCGTAACAGGAAAGTAGTTGCCCAATTCGAACACTGCTTGTGCAAGCCTAGATGTTGTCAATTGGCAATTTTGGATTACAATGCAACAACAGAAGTATTCACTGCCACACCATGTTTCAAGTGTCTCTTAAAACATTCCCGAGCCGTGAGAGATATGTGAGACATGAGAAAGTATATACGTGGTGTGTTGCTGCAACTCGAGAAGTTGAGACACTGACGCCATCTTGAAAACCGAAGCGTCTAAACAGTCTGAACATCCCTATCCCATTTGATGTGCAGCTACACAACTTAACGTTCGGTCATACATACATGTACATGCATATATTATACACACATACACACACACACACACACACACACACACACACACACATGCACACTATATATATATATATATATACAACAAAGCTCAATTCAAAAACATGTAAGGCATTTCAAACACACCGCTGCAGAGGTCTGCAGAGGTATCAAAACTGGCAGATATAAACTGACTCTGAGTATGCAGTACATGTATAAAGCCGTGGTCTCCCTTCTTGTTCCAGTCCTATTTTCATAACGCAATAAGCGCCCCACCGAAAAGCGCAAATGCTCCCGTCATGCCCACGACGCTCAAGATTTCGCCCAATCCCCCGGACGTCCCCCATCCCGGAAGCTCCATCACCCCCACAGCCGGGGCCGCGGCGTTCTTGGACTCCTCCGAGTTAGGGTCCTCCGACCCAGAGCGGGAGGGGAACAGGGTCGGGGTCGGGGTATAAGTGGTCTGCTGGGAAGGCACACCACTGAGATTGGGCAGGCTGGTTCCGGTGGAGTGCAGCTCGACGACGGTAGAGGTACTGCTGTTAAGGTTGGCCTGGGCCAGGCCGATCTGGTGATGAGTCAGGTCGTAGACAACATAGGCGCTGCGCAGGAAGGTGTCGCCCAGCAGGGTGAAGTTGGACGAGTCCTTGACCGTGCCGACTGACTCGATGGCGGCTGTGCTTTGGATGCCGAACAAGCAGGGCCGGGTGAAGCCTGGGTGGGTGTAGCTTGCAGGGAGGATGTCCAGGACCATTTCCCAGACAGGAACGGAGATGGTGGCGGCTGTGCCGGCTGTGGTGTTGCCGAAGTGGAAGGTGAGGTGAAGGTTAGGCTCGGAGGTGAGGTATTTGCAATCGATGATGGTCGAACGGAGGTCGGGGTCGTAGATGGCGCCCAGCGCCGAGTAGATGGGTCTGGTCATGGGATCGGGGAGGTAGGAGAAGGTAGTACCTGAGTCGAGCACCGCGGGAGCGGCGTGTCCGAGGATGGAGGTGCTGACATCGATGGTCGTGCCGTTTGTGTAGATGAGGGAGACGCCGTCGAAGGCAATCTCGAAGGAGGTGTAGTTGGAGCCGTTTGTTTTGTACAGGGGCACGATCTGCAGCTGGCCGATGAACTTGTCGAGATCGACGCCGCCAAAGAGGATGTTCCCTGAGTCGGTCCGACGGTCGTTCAGGTAGAGTGAGTAGGCTTTACATCTGATCAAGCCCTGGTTCACCATCTCATCCATAATGTTGGGGTATTTGGCTTTAGCCTTCTCATTCTCGCTAAAACCAAGCCCCAAAATTCCGGTCCCCCTAACAGCCTTGGTGACGCATGCCATCTGCAACCCCTTGATCATGGTGTCGCCAATGATAAAGTCGTCCGAAATGTAATCTCCAGACGCGGAGTTGCCGTCAAGATAGACGATTTTGAACCCATTGCGCTCAACCATGTGGTGAGTTGAGCTCTTGTCGGGATTGTAGGTGCCAGCGCACGTCATCCCATAGAGTTCTTGCAACTCTCGGCTCTTGCACAGGTCCGCCTCTCGACTCAAGACCCAAGCATCGCTGCTCCCGGTGTCCAGCAGCATGGTCACCGGCTGGGGCGGGGTACCAATCTGCACTTCGATGAAGTAGCCGCCGCCGGCAACATTGTTGATCAGATTCTCGGCGAATGTACCCCGGCGGTTCAGGTACGATACGCTGCCAATTCGGACTCCCGGCGGGCCCTTGGTGACATTGAACTGGACAACATTTCGTGCCAATGCCCCGGAAGCCAAAGCCAGGAGCGGGGCGGGAGCAAATCGCATCTCACGGCTCGTCGAATGTGTCTGTGGGTGATCGCTAGGAAGACTGGTTACTGATTACCGAGCTAGACCAGCGTCGTTCAGACTGGCCAAACCCCTGCTTGCTGGACCAACTCGACCGCGACCAGACCCGCTTACAGGTACCGCTGGTGGGATCGATCTGGAAAGAATCCAACTAAGCTGGCTGTATGGATTGGAGGGGCTGGAGGACTGGCAGATGGCTGTTTCACGCCATGCCGCTCCAGAGGCGACACGGCCAGCCCGACAGGAGTACTGGTATGCGATTCAGGGTCGACACTGGAAGCGTCCTCCGTAGTGATTGCGTGCTACTTAAAGGCCGCTGGAAGGAGGATGGCACTAGAGTAATAAATGATACTTGTACTAAGTGTTGGTGAAGGAAACGCTCCACAACCCAGAATCCACCACCGGAGGGGGGGGGGGGGAAGGGGAGGGCAACCGGCCCCAAGGATAGTAATGGTAATCCGAAATAAAGGCAGCGAAACGAAGTACGGACGGGAGTCGCTGGCGTCTGCTACGGATGAGGTGTGGATCTGATGCTGATGGTGATGGACGCAGGGTGCCAAGAAGGGAGAGCGTGGCAGCGAGCAGCGAGCATGTCGCGGCGACGAGACGAAACGACGTTGGCCGTTCCCGTCAAGCTGGGATCTGGTGTCATTTTAACCTCACATCCTGCTGTCCTGACCCGTCCTGGGCCGTCCTTGGCGTTGTGCTGGATGCGGGCGTCGGAGTCTTGGGAGCAGTCTGGGCATGATTTCTCGGCGGGCGCCAGGGGCCTTTTCTGGGTTCTCCTGGGCACCGAACAGCGACTACGGGTAAACAACCGCGCCCCGTCCGCTCCGTCGTGGCTTGGCGCCCAGACCGATCAGCGCTAGGCACCTAATGCCAACACCAATGCTAATGCCGATGGCGACGCCTTCTTTTCTTGGTCGCGTCGTGGTCCTGTCGTCCACAATCGCAATTGGGCTCTTTGGTGTACTCGCAACCCTTGGAATGCCTGTTCTTTCTTGGATCATTCGCTCGCATCCGGCTATCAACAATGTAATCCCGTTGTGCCACGGCATCCCTGAGCGAGCCATATACAGTACAGCAGATCGTGGCCTCTGTGGCCTTCGGACTTCGTGCCCTGCGTGCGCCGAGTGTATGTGTCTTGCGTGTTGTGTGCGACTCATCTGTGTTTTGTGGTCTTGGCTCCGTCTCAGCCCATGCTCAAGTGATCAAACGGGCATTGTGCCAAGGCTGGGCGGCTCCCGGCAGTCTTGGCCTCGAACTTTGTCCTGAGAAGTCCGGCCTGGTCTCTTCCAGACGCGCGTTTGTGCAAAAAGATAGAGAGCCTGTTGTCCTACTGTACACGAACAAATCACGGCTGGAGGATGCCAGATCACCTCAACATCTTCTAACCAACTTTTAAACGTGAAGATATAAGGTAGATATTTGCTTGACTTTACATACATACGGAGTACAGATTGCGGAATATCTACCTACCTAGGTAGGTAGGTAGGTAGGTAGGTAGGTAGGTAGGTAGGTGTGCTGTATGAGGTCGGCCAGAGAGGGATTGCTCTCAGCCGGAGCCTTTGTGCCTGTTGCCAACTGTACCTGACGTCACTGTATTGTAATTGTAATGCGGATGAGTCTTACACTGACAGGGTTTACTGTGCAGGATTCGCGCCCCCAATAGTGCAGTTTTGCTTACTTGCGATTCTGTAAGCCATGCCACGCCAAAGCCATTGCTGTCCGGACTTTTGCAAATGGTCTGGACCAACGGAGGCGTCTTCCAAAACCTGGGCAAGGCATCCAAGCCTTACCGCCCTTCAATCCACAGCAAATGTGATGATGCAAGTCCCATCCATGCCGATGTGAAGCGGATCTCCCACAATGCCCAACGGTTTGTTCTGCTTTCCGGGCCCAAGACTTGTGCCAAGAGCGATGTTACCACTGCCAAGCTGCCAAGAGCTTGGCTATGGTCTGGGCATTGGCTTCACTAGATCTCATCAGATCGTCGAATTCCAGGTGCCGAGAAAGACTGGTATCGCACGTCTTTGCCCGCCGGGAACATCTTCTTGGCCCTGAGCTTTTTTGCTCGTGGCATCCAACTTCGCAAGCACAACGTCGAAGTCGGATTTCTGCATCATGATCTGAAGCTGAGGTTGCTGATGAGTTCGGTTTCAATGAGCCGATACTGTGTAAATCAATCAGATCTGGGTGGGAAAGAATGTATGAAACTTGCCTTACATACAGATACCCTAATTGCATATGGGGCGCACGAATCCCGTACATAAGTAGTGTGATAGACCCTAAAAGCATCTTTGATCCCACTGTATCATCATGCCATGCAGTGTAAAAGTCGCTCTAGGGACTTGGCGAAGCTCCTCGCGAGTCGTCATGCTTTACGATGCAGCTTCCTATCGCCATCCCCCGCTACCTCGGTAGCAGCATCATAAAAAATCACTAACGACAAGACTGTCTCGCCACTATTTACCCCACAAGGGCCAGAACTGGAGTCATGATCAGCATGGGGTTACCCGGGTCCGTGGTTGATCTGCGAGTTTGACGGTTCCTGGAGGGAAGGTGGATTGCAAATCATCCGAGGGCAAGAGTAAGGCAAGGTCTGGGCTTCTCGGACAAATAATTGTCGCGCAGATGCTTCCATGCGTCTCTCGGTGCGACATCTGCCACGACCTGGCCTGTTCCGTTCCCCGATACGTTGCGGCCATCGTCACCATTGTCACCATCATCGCCAGCGCCAACTACGGTGTCGACAGAACGTCGATAGTTCGGGTTTTGTCCTCCCAGTCCAGCCGCGCAATACCCTGTATACCCTGTCGGCCATAATTTGTCAGTTAGTTTCGCACTCCTAGCTTGCCTCTCGATTGAGACGATCGCTAGGTGAACCGCAGCGAAGACACCAGGGCGCGGAGAAGAGAATGAGTCTCGTGTCGTCTGTCCGTTCTTCAAGCCGTCGATTCGCGTACAAACTTCGCCTGCCGTGGCGGCTGCCGGAAAGTGTGCCAGCGGGGACGGTGACCAAGTGACAGGAATCGCGACGAAAACCGGGGGCAAAATGCATATCTCTCTCTACGACATCAGCATCATCGATCTGCTCGAGGCCGATCCGCGGCCGTCATTTATTGTCGCACTTGCACCACAACCGCCTACCGTCCTCTACGCAAACCCCGCATTCTCAGGTCGCGGTGTTTTATTATCCCTCGTTTCCTCGAGCGCCGAAAACTTCTCGCCGTTATGGCAATGGATCACAGAAGCTCCGTCTCCTTTAGACTCAGGGGACGTGTTGAGCCCTGCTGCTGTTCCTGCTCCGTCGTTCCTCTACTCGGGCGTTTACTGGACCCGTTTCATGGTCAATGAACAGCTAATAGTTGTCGGAGAAAATGAGCAGATGCTCCAGACGGGGCCAGCCCGTATTTTCCAATCCGATGTTTCTCAGGTCCAAGCTCCAGCGTCTTCGTCAAGGCTCATCATCCCTCTGGAGCCAGCGACTTTGAACTCTGCTGCTCTGGAGACGGCCCCGATCTGTCCATCATCATCGCCGGATGAGCGCCGCAGCAGATCATTGCCGGTTACCATTCCTATCAGCTTGAAAGACCGGCAGTCATGCCAGGGTGAACCGGTCCAATCTTTGTCTCAGGGAAGATCAGCTTCTGATCCTGGTTGGATACTTCCTGATACCACTCCAGGTGAGAAAAAAAATTAAAGAAGAAGAAGATATGCCCGCGGAGGATTTCAAGGCCATTGCTGATGGGCATGCTGCAGAACAACGTCCGTTTCTGGATGTCATCAACAGCGTGAACTGGGCCCAGACCCCCTTGGGCCCTATGTACACATGGCATCCAAAGCTCAGAGAGACTGTCAACCAAATTCTTGTCGACAGCCGTCCTATCGCCATTTATTGGGGTCCCTCATACACTACCATCTACAACGAGGCCTTCAGCAAAATATGCGGCGCAAAGCATCCCGCTATGCTCGGCATGCCTGTACAAGAAGCATGGAATGAGGCTGGCCATCGACTCAAGGAGATAATGCGTGCTATCCCTCCTAATCACCGGGGAAGAGTCGAAGATGAATGGAGGTTCTTCGTCGAGAGGGAGTCCGAAGCTGAAGGCGACACTCCCTGGCTTGAAGAGACCTACCTGAAATGGTCCATCATCCCCATCATCGAGAATAACGAGTGTTTGGGCTTCATGCACCCTGTTGCAGAGACAACAAGCTTACGTCTGTGGGAGCGTCGCATGAAAATGTTGATTGACCTAGGAGAGGCCCTCCTCACAGCACGGGATGTGGAAAGCTACTGGGAGAAAACGATCCAGGAGCTAGCCGCCGTCGAGCCTCGGTCCGACGTACCATTGGCGATCCTATACATTGTTGAAAATTCGCAAGACCCCCCAGGAACGCCAACTTTGAACAGTTCCTCGGTAGTATGTCGCTTGGCGGGGACGTTGGGAGTCCCTACCAACCACCCAATCGCACCACAAACGCTCGATTTACAGTCCGATAGCGATGCACTTTCCTTGGCATTCCGGAAGGCCTTGTCTGCACGACATCCCATCCTCCTACAAACAAAGGATGGGACATTGCCGCGGGATTTGCTAAAAGGCCTGCAGTGGAGGGCGTTTGGAGGAGATCCTTGCCGAGCAGCCGTGATCTGTCCCATTCGACCGACGAAAAATGAGGCAGTGATGGGTTTATTGCTCCTTGGCTTGAACCCGAGATGTCCCTATGACAACGACTATCGTCAACACATTGCTCTGTTGAGTCAGAAGCTTGCGACTTCTTTAGCTTCAATAGTGCTTTTGGAGGAAGAGACCCGAAGAGGCCGAAACGCAGCTGAAGAAGCCGCCTATGACAAGGCCATGCTAAAGGAGAAGCTGGCCATGCAGACAAAGGAAGCCACGGAGTCGATGCAGATGTTTGAGGCAGTCGCCGAGTTTGTCCCTGTCGGGATGGCCTTCGGCGACCCCCAAGGAGAAATCACATATGCAAACGATTCCTGGTATAAGATTACTGGTTACCCCAAAACGGACCGCATCGAGAAGCAAGGCTTCATATCATGTGTGAAGGACGAGGACCGGCCAGTTGTCATTGTTGCCTACGAGAAGCTCAAGACTGCTGGCAACGTCCAATTCGAGTTCCGGGTAAAGCGACCTGCCAGCAACGACGGCCAGGTCTATCCTGTAACCCCACCCAGTTTTGAGAAGACCGGCCTCGACCTAGTCTCAGTCGACGACATGACGGAGCGTCATGTGATGGCAACAGCGAGAGCCGAGTATGGTGTTGACGGGAACGTCATCCGCATCCTCACCTGCCTTACAGACGTGACGGCACACAAACGTGCTGCCGAGGAAGCAGTACGCCGCGCGCAACAGGCTGAGAATCTCAAACGTATGGCCGAGTTTGCAACTGTTGGCTTGTACGACGTGGATCTTGAAGGCCGGTTGCTTGGGGCAAACGATGTCTTTTTTGAGTTATGTGGGCTAGAAAAGGTTGATCCCACTGAGGTGGACGTCCGGCCCTGGAAATCTTGTGTTTGCGAGGAAGACTACTCGCTGCTCACCGAAAAGCTCGCGAGGATGGTCAAAGAAGACAAGGTGCAGACTGTTGAAGTCAGGCTCAACACAACTTGGACCGCTGATGACGGCTCGGGTCACAAAGTTGTCGTACCGAGGTGTGTCCAGGCAACTTTGATGCCGGTGAAGTCCAATGAGGGCGTCATCACAAGCTTCACAGGTTGCCTCAGCGACATTTCTTTGCAAAAGTGGCAGCTGGATTGGGAGAAAGAGCGCAAGGAGGAAGCTCTTGAGTCCAAGAGGCAGCAAGAGAATTTCATCGACATGACCTCGCACGAGATGCGTAACCCTCTGAGCGCCATCATCCATTGCGCCGACGCAATCACTGCCACACTCACTCGGGTCGAGGAGCTTCTCGACACTCACGCTCGGAGATCCGAAGCTGGCTCCAGGACGGACCACAATAAGGCGGAATCAGCAATAAATGCAACCAAACTTGAAGATGGCTGGAGGACCGAGGCTCGCGACCTCGTCGAAAGCAGCATCGACAATGCCGAAACCATTGTCAGCTGTGCTCAACACCAGAAACGGATTGTGGACGACATCCTAACCATGTCCAAACTGGACTCGAACTTACTGGGTATCACCCCGATCATCGTGGATCCCATCAAGATGGTCCAGGAGGCGTTAAAGATGTTCGAAGTGGAAGCACGGCGGGTCGACATCAACTTGAGCATGATCGTCGACCCCGCCTACCGCGAGCTGGGCATCAAGTACCTAGAGTTTGATCCTTCGCGCTTGAAGCAGGTCCTTATCAACCTGCTTACCAACGCTCTGAAGTTTACCAAGACTGGTCCGACTCGGAATGTCTCGGTCACGATTAGCGCTAGTCTAACACGACCAACGGAAGCTACAAGCAAAGTTCAGTTTATACCCCGGTCACAAGATACCGTCAACAGTGATCAGGGCAACCAGTTAGCATCAAAAATCCGTGGAAGTCCTGTATTTTTAATGTTTGAGGTCAAAGACACGGGCGAAGGATTAACCGAGGAGGAAAAGAAGAGCTTGTTTCAGCGGTTTGTCCAGGCATCGAGCCGCACCCACGTAAAGTATGGCGGCTCCGGGCTCGGCCTGTTCATCAGCCGCCGCTTAACAGAACTCCAGAATGGAGCTATCGGCGTGGCCAGCCAGCCTGGGGTTGGCAGCACATTCGGGTTTTACATCGAAACCCGCATTCCCAGCAGCAACGCCATCCAAGAAGCGGAAGCAAGTGCAGCAGTCACCCGCAAGGCGAGAGGATGCCATCCTGTACTGGATATCTCGAGTGTTTCCCTCCAGGACAAGGCTATTTGCACCAGAAAACGAGCTGGAACAAGCAGCACTTTGAGTGACTCAACCACTCCCACCTCCAATGGAAGCATCTTTGATCACAGCTCGGTATCACCCATCGCTACACCCATCAGCGAGTGTGCTCATCCGTTGCCTGAAGTATCAACTCCTCAAATTAGGGGAGTCCTAGTGGTCGAAGACAACCTCATCAACCAGCAGATCACACGACGCGGTTTACTGAGCATGGGCTTTACAGTCGACGTGGCTAATCACGGCCTTGAATGTCTTGAGAAGCTCCGGCGCACCGACCGATTCATCCAAGCACCAGATGACACCGATGAGGAGCCCCAAACAGGAGACGACGCTACCCCAAGGTCGTCTACACACCTTTTAACCTCTAACCCCCCTTTACCGTTGTCTTCCTCTACGCCCAGCACCAGCCATGACTTCGACCAGCAACTTCTGTTCCCCCTCTCGATGATCCTCATGGACATCGAGATGCCGGTGCAAGACGGCCTGACATGCACGCGGCGCATCCGTGAGCTGGAACGCGCGGGCCGCATCCGTGGCGGGAGGATTCCCATCATCGCGGTCAGTGCCAACGCTCGCATGGAGCAGATTGCGGAGGCGCGGCAGGCGGGGTGTGATGATGTGCTGGTGAAGCCGTATCGCATGCCGGAGTTGCTGGAGAAGATGCGGCTTGTTATGGGATGTGTGGCGGCTGGGGGGGGGCTGCTGAGAGGCGGTGAGGAGGATTAGGATTTGATTCCGTTTCGTATTGTTTTCTTTATTATTTTTGTTTTGCCTTTTAACCTCGGTGAGGGCTGTATTGTTTTTAACTTTTTTTTATCGTTCATTTCGGAGAAAGCCGGTAGATATAGATTGGAACTTGGAACGAAAAATCATTGGAGGGGACAAAAAGGGTTCGAAAATAATGGCATGAAATATGACATGGCATGGTACAGAGGGCAGAGGGGCACATTCTCGACATAAGGTCAGAGAAATGACAGACTTAGCTGGCTGGCCAGATCGAGCTTGATCTTTCGTTTGTCGTGTCGTCTTTACGGCACGAGGAATTTGCTGCTGTGTGTATTACTAATTGTATGGGATACCCTTAAATCTCTGCTCTCAGCAGCTTACTGTCTCGGCGTGGATATTGGGGCTTTCTAGGTCATTATTGTACAAAAGCGGGCGCAGAATCTTTGGACTTTTTTTTTGGTGGGGCTATGGCGGAATACTTTGTAAAAAAACACGTATGTACATCAAACGGGCACTTTATATGGTTCAACTCTTCGTCTTGCGATACTGTCAGACTGTTTATTCGTGTTACTCTTGTGTCTAGGAGCCTCTGCACGGCATATACGACATGTCCTTCGTTGACAACCCCCACAACTGTCCGAAGCCGCGTCACCGGCTGATGACTCTCGATCTGATTCTTGCCATCTAGATTTTTTATCCCAAACACGATGGTGCACGACAAATAGGGATATTACATTGGGAAGGCATCCTCTCTTCAAAACTGGAGGCGATTGGGGATCGTCGTCGATAGATCTACGGGGATCCGTGTCCGGTCACACAGGACGCGGAAATCTGTATGTCAGTTCCCCGCGCGGCGGGAAGATGCACAGATGAACAAGCTTGGTGGGATGGGCATTATCGGTGGAGAATTGGTCCCTATTCGCAGATGTTTTTGCAGCTTGGGAGAAGCTCACTGTAGTTGAAGTTCAGTTATTGTCAAGCATTCCATGGCAGTGAGTGTTGACTCAACTTCTGCTTGTATTCAAGAAGGTCTCAAAGTGACATAGGGAACTGCTCATCGTCAGAGCACCGGCTTGCATTTCCCAAGTCTCGGGTTAGAGTCATGAGAGGCATGTGGCGCGGTGTTGAACGGTTTCACAACCTTCCCAAGGGCAGAACCTGGAAGGGACTCGGAGGTTCTATCCTTCCGGTAAGATGTCCGCCTGCCGTTGTGGCAGCAGGTTCAATTCAGCTTATGGCATCTGGAACTTGCGTAATGGGAAGGCATTCGTGTAATCGGAAGAAGGAGAGATAGAGAGTAAGGAATGGACGGTTAACTCGAGTGTCTACTATAAGTCGGGGGTGTGTCTTCTTCCAGAAATCCAACTTGAACTCAGAATCAACCCCAGCTTGAAAACACAGACACAGAACACAAGAGTCAGCATGGCATCCAAGGGTCCGTCCATCCACCGTGTTACCTTGTTCAAGGTTCCGGATCCGGCGAACCAGAAGAAACTGGTCAAGCCATACATCCTCCAGTTCGTCTCCCCTATGGTGCAACTTCCTCCCACTAGTATCAGTCGAACTGACGCGCCCCAACAGCTGCCATGCCGGCCAGGCCAAGGAAGACCCTCGCTCCAAAGGATACACTGTTGTTGCGTACACCGTATTCGCCAGTCTGGACGACATGAAGTACTACGACACCGACTGCGCGGCACATGCCAAGCTCAAGAAGGTTGCTGTTGAGATTGTGGAGGAGTTCCCGCTTGTGGTGTACCGGGAGGTTGAGGGAGGGTTGCCGAACTGAAGGTCCAAGATATTGGCTTGAACAAGAGATAGGATTTTAGGGAGCCGAACAGCGACAAAGATGAACAGCGAGAGTCGTATTCATCAAGACTAATACAGTTTTGTTATGACTTGTTCCATCTCGTAGACATACCTACAGTTCTCAACCCCTCCTAAACCCAACAACACCCCCCCCCCAAAACAAAGAAACCCCTCACTTCTCAACAGCCCCCTTCAGCCCCTCTGCCCAAGCCTCAAATCCCCTAGCAACCTTAACCCCCACCAGAGCCTTTACAACTGGTGCCAAAGGCCCATAAAATGTCTCCCACGTAACATACTCCGTCTCCCCCTCCCCAACTTCCGCAAACTCCTGCACCCTCTCACTCTTTAACATCCACGTCGGCCGAGCCCAGCTCCCCCGCGTCCGCCACGCAATCCTCCAGCCCTTCCTCCGCTTCCGGACTTTCTGTCCGGGACCCTCACCACCCTCAACCTCGACGTCGACTTCCTCGTCAAACTCCTCCAGAACACTTACTTCCAGTGATGTCGCATCCCGCTTGGCCAGGCTAGTGATTCCTGAGAAGATGTCCCCGCCGCTGCTGGTGCCAGCGCTGTCGTCATTGTTGAGCGGCTCGTCCGGGTCGAGGTATACGTCAAAGGTGAAGTGTGTGCCTAGACGGAGAGTGAGATCATGGTTGGCGTATGCAGGGTTGGTATCGCTGCTGTTGCCGGGAGGTTGGTAGTCGATTGTGCAGGCGCGGCAGAAGCGGTTCCATAAGGGATCTGTTTTGGTTACATAGGTTGGGTTGTGTTAGTTGAGGTGAGGCTTGGTGTTTGAAGGGTCACAACACGACGGAGAGAGGATCTGGTTTTTGGGGGTGGGGGGGAGAAGAGAGAAAGGGGTTGAAGAGGAAGAGGTTGGCGTTACGAAAGGAGGTTGTTTCTTGGGATGATGACTGTTGATAATGTCAAGGCTTTAACTGAGTTGCGTTTTGGAAAAGGACCTAGCACATACATCCAGCAGAGTTAGTGACGACACTGAGGCAGGCCTGCGGGGAGGCAGCGATGCGGGTGGAGCATGTGATGGTGAAGGTTCCGCCTAGTCCGTAGCTTGGTGTCGGCCGTAGACGGTCCAGAGATGCTGCGGTTGAGGACATCATGATGTTTGAATCTTGATACGCAAGGTTAGAGTACCCAAATGCTCGAGAAGCTCTAGTTCCTATCTGCGGCCGACATTGCTTGGAAGGTTTCCAGGTAGCCTGTCCAGCTGAGCACGGACCACTCAAATGTGCACTCTAAGGTTGCCGTGGTGACGAAGTGTTCATGTTGACTACCCCTGACGAAGCCGTGCCCGTGGTTAGGATATTGCTGATGGGTGATGAGAACCCAAAGAACCATCGCGGCATTTCTGAATGATAAAGTAGATCAATATATCGGTAACTAATCAAATGTCTGTCATTGAGAATTCCGTGCACATACTCACAAATGAGGCCAAGTCACCAACCGTCTTGTTTCTTTTCTTGTTTTAGGCTTCTTGTCATTAGAACTCTGCTCTCGCAAGTATTCGTTGCGTCACAAGGTATTGGTTTTCTAATTTGTGAAGCTATCATAACACCAAAAATAAATTACAACTGTTTTTACTCTTGCAATATGACTTCATCACAGTTCAGGTTCAAGTTGCCATTCTGTTTCCTCAAGTGACTCCCCAGAGCTGGAGTCATTTACACTGTCCTCCTCCGAAGTTGACTCTCTAGAGCTGGAGCCATACTCCGAATTATCCTCCTCGCAAGTGTACTCGCTAGAGTTGGAGTCATCCACACTTTCCTCCAAAGTTGACTCTCTAAAGCTGGAGCCATACTCCGAATTATCCTCCTCGTAAGCGGACTCGCTAGAGCTGAAGCCATACTCCAAAATACTCACCTCGTAAAATTGACTCATCAGAACTGAGGCCACCCAGATTTTCCTCTTCGTTCCTGACACCAGTTTCTGAATACCTTTTCGCTTCGTTTACACCAGCATCCAGCAACATCTTCTCCACTTTTTTCCACCCTCTTTTCCCAGCATACCACAAAGCCGTTCACCCAAGGTTATCGGTCGCATCAACTTCGACTCCTAGCTCAAGGAATAGGTTCACACACTCGATGTCCTCGTATCTCATTGCTAGAATGCAGGCATGTAACACTGATCGCCCTTTTTTATCTCTGTTGTTTATACTCTTCTCATCAGCCTCCCGTTCCAGGAGTTTCTTCAGGACTGAGAAATTATGATGTGCACCCGCAAGCCAAAGTGCAGTTCTGCCACTGTTATCCTTCGTATCAATCTCAATTCCAATGTCATCCTTGATCAAAAAACTTACGACGTCCGTCTCAAGGTCGAGATGTATGGCCGACGGCGGTTCGGGTCGTGGACGAGTGGATTTTGATGCCATGCTATGTAAAATTGTCCATCCCATGTCGTCCGCTTCCGTGATACTTCCAAGATCAGCGTCCTATCAATCAATAACTTTGTAGTTTTAAAATTGTCCTCAATGCAAGAATACCACAAGGCTGATCGGTTGCTGTTATCTCTTGAATCAATGGCTGACCCGGCATCGAGAAGAAGCTCGATAATAGCAACATTACCATGTGCCGCAGCTGCATGCAAGACTGCCATCCATTTATGATCTCTGCTGTTTGGATTTCCACCATTTTGAGCAACAACCGGAGATCTTCGTATCCTCGTTTACCGGCATACCAAAGCGCTGATCTGTCCTGTTTATCATGTACATTGACATCCGCTCCCTTCTCAAGCAACATCCGTTTGACCTGGATATTGCTATAACGCAGTACGGCCTCGTGCATGGGTGTTCTCCCTCCTCGGTCTGCAATCCTAACATCGGCACCATGGTCCAACAAGACTTGCATGATGGGCCCAAGGTCATGTTTACAAGCTTCAAACAGTGGCGTCCTTCCCCTGTAATCTCTAGAATTGATATCGGCGCCTCTTTCGAGCAATGCCTTGACTATGTCAGGCCTGGTGGTAACTGGGTTCTTTCCCACAGCGGCATGCAATGCGGTGTGTGCCTTGTTGTCCATGACCATTGGATCTGCCCCATGCTCTAGTAATAATCTCGCAACCTCACCATGTCTTTTGCCACAAGCCAGTAATAAGGGCGTCCTCCCCTATTGTCTTTTGCGTTAATATCTGCGCCTTGCTCGAGTAGTAATCTCACGGCGTTCTCACAGCCCTATTTATAAGCATGCAACAAGGCCGTAGTTCCCTCTTTATCGGTTTCATCGATGTCTGCCCCTGCTTGGAGCAAACGTTTTGTGATTCCACTGAGATTTTTTCTGGCTGCCAAGTGTAAAATAGTCATACCCCTCTCGTCTAACACATCCATACTCACATCTTTTTTGAGCAACATTTGCGTTACCTCTTCAAGCAGACCCTGGATGCTGTACCACAGCGCAGATTTTCCATGCTGATCTCTCACGACTGCCACACATCAGATCTAGCATCTGATGGATCTGTGTGATGGTGATGGTGAGGACTAAATCCTGACATAGCGGCATGAAGCGCTGTATATCCAGAGTTGTCCACAACTGTGCTGTCGGCACCTTTCTCGAGAAAGAGCTTCACAAGGTTCAAATGGACCCCATAACAAGCGTACCACAGAGCAGTTCTTCCTTTGTTGTCCCTGGAAATGATATGTGCCCCTCTCTCCAGCAAGTAGGTGACGGCTTGGGTAAGACCTCTCTGTGCGGCTAGATGAAGGGACATCCTCCTGTCCTCATTCTGCTCAGTGACGTCTGTGCCATTGTTGAGCAGTCTTCGTATATTATCCACACTCCCCCAATCAGCGGCGAAATTGATAAGGCTTAGGCGTTTGTCATAGGCAATGGAGAGCTCTGATTGCCTCACTCCATCACCGGTAAGTTGGACTCTCACTCTCACACTGCCATCTTCCAACTTCTCTTCCTTCATCACCCTGAACTCCGGTGGATGGCCTTTGCAATTTGGTAAAGCCCCTTTCCTAGAAGATATTTAGCGATCTTATCCTTGTCGTCCACAGCGCCTGATTTGATCCTGCGGGTCCCAAGTGGAGATTGATGGTTCACATCAAAGGTCAGATTTATACAGGCGCCTTGCTCAACAAGCAGTTTGATGAAAGGTAATCTGGCCCGCTTGGCTGCATAGAATAAAGGGGTTCTGCCATCGTTATCAATCCAGTCGATTAATGCATCGTGATCAAGCAGCCAGGTTACTTCTTTGTTTCCATACGCACAAGCCCTAGTAAGTAGCGTTTGTCCCTTGCCATCTGGTGCATTGATCATAATAACATTGTACTTGAACAATAAGATTAGGATCCCACGGAACCTCTTCTTTCATAATGGGGTAGATCTGAAAACTATGCCTCATATCTCCAGGCCTGTCACATTGATCGTTGAGCTGGATATGCCTAATGTTATAAGCTCCAAGCTGAAGTAGGCGCTAGACTAGCTCCTCATCACCTAAATAGCATGCTAGATGGAGCGGTGTTATACCATTGACATCCTCTAAGTTGATAATGTGTTCCTTCTCGGGTTCAGCCAGTTTCGCGACCTTTTCTAGTAGAAGCTTCGCAATTTCCTTTAGTGTTCCGCTGACAGTGCTGTCAAAAACCCAAGTAAGCAGAGTCCGGTTCTATGGTCGATCAAAGTGACGGAGGCGCCTGCGCTGAGCAGTTTTGCTACAAGACTCAGATCTATACATTCAATTGCATGGAAGAGAAGCGACCATCAGCTTCGTCAGTCGAGTCAAGAAGGCACGCCAGCGGTTGCATCGAACCTATGAAATCAATGACAAACTCAATGGCTCGTTTGTTCATGCTAAGCATAACACGAACTCGGTCCTTCCAATGTTCCCTCCCTGGTGAAAACCAGGCAGGACATTTGTCTTATCCATGATGTTTATAAAGTGCCAGCTTGTATCGGCATCCAGACAAAGCGTAGGTCCCTCACGCGTGAGCAGTTACTTTAATTGTTTTCAAGTTCTTGTCATCGCTGTAAGGAAACATTGCCGCGGCAAAGGGTGAACCATAATAAGGATAGGTCTCAAAGCAGAAGCGCCGTGCAGGACAGACTTTGATAAGATTATCCAAATGCATCTTAGTGAAGATGATGACAAGGTTAACCGGTTCGGGATCACACCAATCTTTGTATCGTGAAATTTGGTGGAACCATGTGCATGTTCCCTTTTTGGCAGTAGACAAATTGAGACGACGTTGCTCAATCTCGGTAAAATACAGACCATCCAGTGCTTTTTCTATGATATATCCCGGGATCATTGCATGGTATCTGGCGTGTGATTGTGATGAGGTTAAGTGGTTTGGCTTTTCTGGCTGGGTGTGTGAGGCCATGTGTACTTTGTGACTGGTTACTCATCATGACTTTCAACGGCTGTTTCTCTTCCAGCCTTATCATGGTTAATTTCCTCTTCCTCTGCTGTTCCTGGTTTTTGTGTTGCTGTGGAATTTGGTTGTTGTCGCTGAAGATCAGAAGATGACGGAACTGACTCGTGCCCAGCAGTAGCATCATACAGATCAGACTGGTCATGTTGGTCACCAATTGTGCGCATCGCCAACTTGGTAGATTTAATGATCCAGTTGATGGCATGTGTGACTTTCTCCCATTCTGGATTCTCAGTGCCATAGAAGCGACACATGCCCATGTGGTTTCTTGCAATATAGTCCGTCCTCTCGAGTCCGACAACGCCCAGGGAAGACGAATTATCCTCAACAATTTTGCCATAACCACCAACCTCATATTCTTCCTGGAAGGAAAGATGAGCTAACTGTTTTCCTGAATCAGGCACCTAAAGCTCGTGAACAATGATTGCAAAAGATCAGCTCGTGGTCTGGAGGCATCGACAATATGCTCCGGGAATTGAATCCCAATCAGTCGAGCGATCCGTGGGAGAACAAGGTGAAGCTTTCTAGGCTCAACTCCTTGATGAGGAGTTCCAAAGATGATACCAATCGTTAATTGAAAAAATTGAGCGGAGATCAGCTTCGTTTGTTGCTCTGCTTTCCTTTGAGAGCAACAGAGCTTGCTTTATGATGATCCCACCCAAGCTATGTGCGATGAAAAGGATGGGTCGAGACTTTTCCTGGTCGCTACGCTTCCTAGCAAGTGCATTCAAAAGACTTTTCGCAAGCCCATGCACGTTTGTTGGGCTTTTGTGGGCGAAAGAACTGAAAGCCAAGATTTGTATCATATCCATAGGTCAGGATTCTAGCATCAAGCCATGTTTTTCTTGCAAGATCATATAGCCAGAAGCACTTTTTCAAACCCTGCTTACGTTGTTTTAGTGACGGCTTCCGTGTCCAAGTCTTTCAAGGATGTCCTGTGAACCTATGAATAAAAACAAAACTAAGGTAAGCTTCGTTAGTTGTTGATCTTATAACTACAAAGAGTCGTGTGGATATTAGCTATGGAAGGGGGCATACTCATAACAGGGTCCCTGGGGTTATGAAGGACTGTAAAGCCCAGCCTACGGACTGTAACCTTGCTATCTGACCCCGACATTTGTTGCCAGAGAGACCGGTCTTTTTTCCAGGAAGCTGCACTTGGTTGAGTAGCTCGAAATTCAGATAACACTGTTGTGGAAATCAGAAGAGAGAAAGATCCAGCAAAGGATGAAGTTGTTCAGTTGCTTCAAGAACAGGGAAGGTAATAGAAAGTAGGGAAAGGTTGGAAACGGGGGAAAACGAAGTCAGAGCCCTGGGGCTCGAGGCTGTGCTACCCTAAAATAACTGCAGCTGAACCAATACGTCTTCCAAAGCAGATACATAATCAACTCCTACTGGCGGATAAAGGGCCTTATGCTGCTGAGAGGGGATGTCTCGGCCTCACCACGCATTCTGCCGTCCGAACCCTTCACACCCCTTCTCCACGAATCGTCTCCCCCTCTTGTCCTTGCCGCTGCCAGCTCCTGATGCCTAACCATCACTCCAATCACCTGTCTCGGCCCCGACCTCCTATACGTCCCAAGGCTCAGCACCAACGCAACAACAGCCACCACAGTCATAATCATGATCTGTTGCTCAAAAGCATTCAAATAAACCGTTAAAACCTCATGCCGCACCCCATCGGGCAGATTCAACACCGCCATCAAGTTCCGAAGCACCTGCGCCAGCTCCTCCCGACCGAGTAGTGACCCGTTCGACCCCAACTCCCGCTGCAACCGTTCACTGAAAAGAATTGTACACGTCGCCAGGCCCAGCGCACCACCAAATACCCTCGCCTGCGCCACAGCGCCCTGCGCAGCCGCCAAATCCCCCTCGCAAGCCTCAATTGCAGCAATCATGGTGCACGCAGCAAAAGTGAGGCCAACACCCAGGCCATAAAGCGCCGTCAAGCCCAGGAGCAGGTGCAGGCCTAGCGCGCCGTCGTCGCTGCGATGGGAGAGGCCGAGAATTGCGGCCAGGCCAGCGACCTGCAGGACGTTGCCTGCGACGAGGGTCTGGCTGGTCAAGTTAGACTGCTTGGAGAGGGCGCCGCCTAGGAAGGAGCCGAAGGCACATGCACCGAGCATCGGGAGGAGGTGCACACCTGCCCAGAGGGCATTATCCCCGTGGATGAGTTGCAGTTGTTCGGGGATTTTGATGACCAGGGCGATGTAGACGAAGCCGCTAAGGAGGGTGACACTGTGAGGGAGTCAGTCAAATACACAGAAAATAAGACGTAGAAACAGTCGTACATCAATGTTAGGATGTAGACTCGTGTAGTAACCAGGTGAACGGGGAAGACTGGCTGGATGCGATGGTTCCGCCGATGGAAGAGATAACCTTCCCATCCAACAAGCAATATCCAACACATCCCTGAGGTGATAAGTGACCCTAAGATAACAGGACTCATCCAGCTCCAAACATAGGACCCTCCTTGTTGCATCGCAAAAACAACAAGGATTGAGCCCACAGCGAGCAAGGCATTGCCCAGGAAGTCGATGGTGGAGAGGGGGTTCGGCCCCCCACATCTATCTCTGCGATCTTTAGGCCATAAGGCATAGATACCCAACACTGCTAAAATGCCAAATGGAATACTAAGACAGTGTTGTTAGTATGACCCATGAGCGTGGATTGGTGGAAGCACCGACTTGAACCAAAAGATCCCTCGCCAGTTCCATTCGGATATGCCGCCCCCAAGCAGAGGGCCAAGGACAAACGATATGGACAGAGTAATGCCGACAAGGGCGCCCACAGCCTCTGGGCGGCTTGGACCTTGCTCGAGGAGACAGACTTGAGCTAGGCTGTAAAGGCCTGACCCCCCTATCCCCTGGACAGCTCGGCCAGCAATGCTGTCGACGTCAAACCGTGTTAGTCAGTGGTCTGGGATAACATGCCTGTTAGCTGGAGACGTACAGTTCACCCATGTGTCGTGCAAATCCACACCAGACAGAGCCAAGAGTGAACAGTAACCAAGATACAGCGAGTACGTTCTTGCGGCCATAGACGTCACTCAGCTTGGAAAAGCCGACGGCGAAACCTATGAAGAAAATATTGGAGTTGAGTACAACACTGGCTAGAGATGAGCGATATAGGGCTGATTCTCACTCATATATGTTAATAGATAGCCGAGGACAGTCCAAGGTGTGTCTTGGTAGTTTTGAAGCTCTACCGATAGTGATATGAGAGCAGTTGAAACAATAGAGGCATCCAAACAGGAGAACATGAGGCCTAAACATATACTATGGAGCAGGAAGATCGTCGTCAGTCTACAGTAAACTCTTCTAAACAAAAGATACATACATGACGGTCAACAACACCCTCCGCAGAGGTATCCGCCTCGACGTCCTGCGTTCTTTGGTTTGTGATTGTGACTCATCGCTGATAGACTCTGCTCGAAGATCTTCTATCATCTCTGATAGCGAAGGATTGGGATAGGGCAAAGTGAAATTTGAGCATGGATGTCTAGTGATTGGCGTCATCTCATGTTGGAAGACCGGAGGGGGCGGGGGGGGGAATTCATTGTCCCCTTTTCGACTTCTGTCCGCCATGTCGATAGTCTGAGTTTTTTCTAGCAGAGGAGGCCAAGTTTGACGAAAGAAAAGAAGTCTCGGTCGACTACCACCTGCGTAAGTGACTTTCTGATCCCGAAACGACGGTAGTTTATCCTGACGGTCGATCGACGGGGACTCTACTCTGTGATATGTTAACCACAGATGAGTTTGAATGTGGGCACACTGTCTTTGTTTCCGGACTTGTTTATGATGGGCAAGAGATCTAGCTCGCCAAGGAACCACTTGAATGATAGTAAAGCCAGATAAACGACCCAGATGGGCTCTGGGTTACATTTTTATACCCAGGTAGCCGGAGGGGGCTGGACTGCGCCCAAGCGGTCGGAATTGCATCCTCCAATGTCGACAAAATATGAGACACCGTTGACCTTAACAAAGGGACCCGTTCACGAATATCAACGGCTGTGCTTGAAGCCCTGTTAGAGAAACCCGTCTCGAGCCGCACATCCATGAGACAGACGGTATTTGGCGAGATGTGTCTCGCTTTCATTCATAAGCCGGCAGGACAGAGACGCTCTAGGAGGGATACCCAAGCATCTCGCTTTGGCGGTGATGCCAACAACTGCACGTTTCCACAAGGATAGTAGCACATCAAGGCACAATGAGTGAAGACGGATGCTGTGCATTGTGTGACGGCCGTAAAAGAAGTATGTCAAACAGACTGAGAGGCACTCGATCTGGAAAAGGGAAATGGCCAGAGACCAGTTTTCGGCTTGACACCTCTGCTATCTCGGGTTGAAGTCAACGGAACGTTTCTTGATTCAGAGACTGTACACTTGTCAACAGACAAGCGACAGAGATATATGCCCGGGAGTCGATCTCGGGGTCTTCGGCCGAGAAAAAAACCGAGCCGAGGGCGTGTCAGCTTCGGGTCCCCGTTCACCGTCACTGCGCCTTTTGGCTGGTTGGCCGGCAAGAAGGCACGGTATGACCAGCTAGGGCTCCTGTTGTCCTCGGTCTCAGACGCAATATACTAACATTAGTGGACGAGCGAAGCTATCCGGCGACCCTGTCCAAGCTGCCCCTCAGTTCATGATGTGGCTGCCCGCTCTGTGCGTCGCACATGTGGCCGCTTCTGATACACGATGCAGTTTGCCTGGGGAAAAGCGTCATCAGCTGCGGCATCTGCCAGTAATGCCAGACGGCCATATTAACATACTGGAAGCTGGATGGACAATGGCATCTGCGTAGAGAGCAGGATCTGACGCCGTGCCAGGGGGTGGTGGTGGGGCGTGCTGGTATCGCGCAGAAACTCAACCTGAATGACTCGGGAGCCGACAGCATTGATGACGCCCTCGGGAACAAACAGCTGATATTCCTACCGTTTATAATCTGTCATATTTTGTGCCAAGACCTAAGGCCAATTGTAGCTCGAGAACATTCAATCGGCCGCTTGGTCGTCCGGTTGCGCGGCCGTACAGCGCATTCATTGAGCTTTTGCCTGCTTCGAGCAATCGGTTCCCCTTCCAGGACAACCACTCAACGTTGAATTGCGTGAACCATCCCACCGCGAGACATGCAGACAGAGTTACAGATACAGGCTGCAGAAGCGTTGAAGACACCGCTTGATTTCCTCTTATGTCCGTTCAGCAACAATTATCCCCGCTTACCATGATCCAGAACCTGTATAAACGGTCAACGATTATCGGCAAGAGTAAACCGCAGGATGCCGGAGAGACGAGCACGGCAAAGCAACAAAAAAAAAAAAAAGGCCAGAGAGCAGTTGTTGATGTCTAAATTATCAGGCATGAAAATGTCACTGTAAAGCATCAAAGGCCCAGGCCTACTTGCACGTGACCGCGCATCCGGGAAGCTCGCGCACTTCACCACCGGTTTCTAGTCGTGGATTCTCCTACATACCTTCTCTGAAATGGACTCTGTTAAGTGACCAATATCAAAAAATCATTGATAAAGCCAACATCTGAGCGAAGAGACATTAAGTCATATATTGCTCATAGAGGGCGTACAGTCTCACTAGCATCACACACGGAATACAGCCAAGGCCAAAACGACTGGGTATCGAACAAAGCAGAAATAAAGACCTTTCCATCTCCCAGATGTCCGCATTACGGTGTTGAGTTTGGCATCCAACTGCTCACCAAGCTCTAATAACGGTTAGTTCTGAGCCGGCTCAGCAGCTTCAGTCTCATCCTCCTTGGGTTCGTGCCTCAGTCCTTCTTTTCTTCCTCCTTCTCCACTTCATCCGGCTTCCAGACAGCCTCGATGACGCTCATCCGGCAGCCAGGGGCTCTGCGAACACCCTATAAACAAGCGTGTAAGCAATAAGCTATGACACATTCCTTGAACAGACAGGATTCCCACCTTAAATACGAAGCCCTCGTCCGCTGCACGGAACAGCTCTCGGAACTCATCCTCGGTACGCTCCTGGGCGTTAAGCAGCGTGAGCATGACTAGGTCCATATGGCGCATGACACGCTCGTCCCACGCGTTCTCAGCGCCAGGCTCGCGCAAGCAGTGGTCATTGATTAGGACACGGGCGCCCGGCTTGAGTGCCGGCACCAGGTTCTTGATGATGCGCACCGCATAGGGAGTTGAGTAGTTGTGCATGATCCAACGGAAGTAGTACACTAACGTGAGATCATGTTAGTGTGATCCTCGTGTATGAGAAGGGAAGCAGGAGACAGCTTACCATCGGCGCCCTTGACCGTCTGCTCAGTGAAGAAGTCATGAGCCATCAACTCAATGCGGCTAGCAACCTGAGGATCAGAATGGATGGGCTTGGGCGCAGTGTCGATCGTCTTCGGCAGATCCTGCACCACGAACTTCATGTTCTTGTAACGCTGAGCGAGTTCAACACATATGAAGCCGTGCGAGCCACCGACATCAACAAACACGCCGCCTCTGGCGTCAAGATCACTAAAGTCATAGCCGCCCTTCTCAACATCAACAAAGTAGCTCGGCTCGTAGCCCTCGCCGCCCGTCAGGCTGACCATGGCCTTGCCCATGCGGCGCGCACGCGCCGGGTCCTTGCCGAACGTGGCGAACATGGGCTCGCGGTCGACAGTGTCGAAGGCGAACTGGAAGCCGGCGCGCGTGAGCGACGTGGCCTCCGGGAACGCCTTGAGCGCCTGCAGGACGTGGGCGGAGGCCGGGAAGATGTCTTCGCAGTTAAAGCCGATCCAGGCCTGCAGGTTGTCATCTTCAGCAAGGGCCCGGGATGCCGCGGTGTGTGCGATCACGCCCGGCTCCGGCTCGCGGAAGATACCATTGGTCATGGCAGCGCGGAGAACGCGTGCCAAGTTGATGGGGTCAAGAGTAGTTTTGGTCTGCAGCTCGGCGAGCGTGATAGTTTCATTGGGAGGCCAAAGTTTAGCTGGGAATGTTAGTGTCAAGAGGGCTTTAGAGGTAAGGATGCCGCCTCGAACTTACCAATACCGAAGTGGTTGATAATGGTAAGAGCAAGGACATCAAGGAACTGCGGTCATGTCAGCTCCGTGTTTGAGCCCCCAAGAGGGGAAGTGGATACTCACCGCCCAGACTCCCCATCTCAGATACTCCTGGGGCCCATGGGCCAGCCGGTTGAGCTCCCTGGTGGCAGCAATGATATCTTGCTTGAGACGCTGAATATCTTCCGGGAGCTTAGGGTACTGAGACGGCGAGTCGACGTCACTGGTAGGGATGGGAAGGTCGTTCTCGCGCATATATGCCTCGAGCTTCTCAGTATCCCGGGCGATCTGCTGGGCCAGAGCGGCCATGCGGGACGTTGACTGGCCCTCGGCCGTACTGTCGCTGCTGTTGGAACTAGACTCTGACTTGGTCTTCCCCTCCCTCAGGTTCTTGAGAGAAGTGGCCAGCGAGAAAGACCGGCGGTTTTGCTTCTTGGTCTCCTCATCCCCAGCAGGCGAGCTGGAGCTGGTGCCATTGAAGATGGCGCTGAGCCTGAACTTCTTGGTCATCTTGACGCTCAATACAATTCGGCCCCAAAAGTCAGGTGAATCCGGGTCTGGAGGCATGATGAGAGGTTAGCTATGAACGCCCCAAAATAAAAGAGTGCCGTAATAAGTGCAGCTGTGTGATGTTGGCAGCTGTTCTGATAGATACGCTACATCATCAACCCCAGCCTCAGCGTTGCGGGCTGCTTGCTGCAGCTGAGACAGTCCAGGCGGCTAAATTATGACATCTTGAACAGATGTAAGAATAATATTCGGCCCATTGTGTTACTTACCTGGCCAATAGAGCTGCTAATTCTGAAGCAAATAACCCGAGTTTAAACCGCAGACTACCTCAAAGCAGCAGTCGACTCCGTATGAGCCTGTTGTAGAAAAAGTGTAAGTCTCAACTTCTTGCGTTTGAAAACAGAAGTACAATAAAGTGAAAGGCTCAATCCAGTCCGATCAAACTTTGGCTGAGCCAAAGTTTGTCAGAGAAAATGGATACTGAATTAATACACAGCGTGTTGGTTGCCCTCACATATAGTAAGAGGAACACCTGGAACAGTTGAAGCTCGCCGACCCAGACAGCTGGATCGGGTAGAGTCGTGGGAGCACAAAGTGGGAGAATGCAGCAAGGGGAGGGCACAATGGTACTGCATGTAATTGGTGGGATCATAGTGTTTCACAAAGGCACATGCATACATACCTCTAGAACTGGAGGGCAAGATGGTTCGTGAGAATGAGGAGCAAAGTGAGGTACCGACAGAGCAATCCCAAGCTGAGGTATCCCTTAGAATGTAGCTCGGTGTTGGGGGGAGGGAGTTTTGTATCTCGCAGGATCACGGGCAGCCAAGCCACTCCCGCTGTGAGACGGGGTCCAAAAGCCCGGGGACGAGTTTGGAAAGCCAACAAGCTCCGCTTGGGCGGAACGATGGGTCCAACTGACGGATGGGATGGTCCCACGCATCCTCCACGACCCGTCCCATGTCCATGGAGACCGTACAAGTGCAAACAGCCGGCGCGTGCAGGAATCCCACGCTGCCGAGGTGCCTTGCAGCAGCTCCAGTTCTCCGTTCGGCGTCCGAGAGATGCCTGCCATAGCAACTGCGGCGTCAATCTCTCTGTTAGCTATAATTTCCAAGCCTACGCGATACTTTGCATGGTATACACAGGGCATAACGGAAAAGGCGCCGTGTCCCTTCTCGCATCGACTATTGTGTGCCAATACCTCGACATTGTCGGGACGGTGGGCGAGAAGCTGCCAAATGCGGATCCATGGCCTCGCCAACCTACTCAGTGGTCCCCAGCCGAGACCGCAGGTTAGCAACCGATCGGCAAGATACTGGAGCTTTTGGCTTGGTGTCGACATTGGTCGCCGACACCAAGGGAACAGTCGCCGGGCTGATTGCCCCGGATAAGACCACCCCCATGGTTCTGGGTTGCGGGCATGAGGCAAGTTCCAACACACATCCATTTCCTCACTCATGCCTTAAAATCCATGTTGCATCGCAGAAAGGAGAAATGGACGGAGATGTCACCCTCTTCCAGCGTCACCCAAGAAGTTCGAGGAGGACGAGGATAGTCGTCAGAAAAGGGGCAGTCTGACTCCACAATCTGAACCGGGAAGATCGACCCAAAGTGGGCGTTGGTGTTGGGGCCGTTGGCGCTCCAAGGCTTGGCACCACGCTACAGACCTCGCGCGCCGTCGCGGCCGCGTGCATATCCAAAAACGAGGAAACGGGAGCAGACGAGGCAACGAAAAACTGGGGCGGGGCTCCTCTCTTTCTGCATGAAATCAAACCATGAAATCAAACCAGAAGTGGATGAGTGGGGCGGGGAGGGAGCACAGGAGGAAGACCGGGAAATGTGGGCGCCCTTCCCCATCAGCAGCCGGCATCAACGCCAAGAGGGGCAGGCGCGGAAGTTAATGAGGTGCCCCGATTGGTGCATGCTGTGCTAAAACCGCAAAAGCGGGGGTTTTGCGATGCCTTCGATGTTTTGGGCAGCCGACCATGCCTTTCCCAGCATGGTGGTATGCACCTTGAACTCTTTCCGGACTTGGCAATCGTGGCACTGTGGGATCATAAGAATCGCCGCGCTGCTCATCACGGAATTGTGCGTTCGCATGGTGTCTGTGGTGGAGCTGTCCTGCCGGTTTTTCCTGCCGCATCGCTACAATCCTTCTTTGTCCTTCTCTATGACTCCGGATTCTGCTCCCGCCGTCCTTAGCCTTGCTGTCATGTCGAGAACTTCAGCACCCCACCCACTAAAGTTACGCATGGTTTCTGTCCTGCAAATTCAGCGGAGTGAGATGTTCCAAGAAAACAAACTGGGTTGACACCTGCTGCCTAGCACATCTACGTGTGTACGGAACGCTCTCCTGGGAACAGGCTATCATCATCATCATCATCATCATCATCATCATCATCATCAACATCACTGACCCCGCTTGACCGCCGCACGAACATCCTTGGTCGTGCATGGCTGGATCTCGCTCGATGCTTGCATCTGGATATCGAGGGATAGCACCGTTGATTGGTTAACCACCCCGTGGCGTTCTGGGGCTGATAGTTCGGCACCATCGCAAAACACAAAGAGAATGCGGGATGGACGCTCAAGCCCCTGATGATGTTCCCAGGTCCAAATGATACATGTTAGGATTGCACAACCTACCTCTTCGGCGGAGCCATCCAGCTGGCCGTCTACATCCTTTCAGAGCCTTGACTTACGCAACATGACTGCGCATTTCATGTATGACTTCTCAGAATCTTCTCCCCATGTCCTCCCAAGCGTACCAAATATTGTAGACGTTGCTATCCAAGCACATCCATATGATCTGTGTCATACCTGACTGAGTTTAGCAGGTGATTCCGGTAGCGAATCCGACAGCAATGCCAGGCTAAAACTGCTGGTAGAAGTCAATTACAAAAGTGGTATCATCTCGTCATCCCAAAGCCCTAATCCAGCCATCTACATAGCGTAAAATATCCAGGACATCCAAACCATGTCTATCCATCCCTATGAACATTGTCCCACCCTCCCAGCACTCAACATCTTCCCCTGGATCTAGTACACGTGTACTAGTAGTTCAGAGGCTTCTGCCCATAAATGATATGCATCGGCATGTAAGCCAATATGCTGTTGTCCTGGTAGGCTCTGCGCACGTCAACCAGGAATAACTCCACTTCCTCCCGGGTCCAGCCGAGGCCCCGAGTAAGTGGGCCGAGCGCGATAGCCTGGATTCCGTCCAGCAGGATAGTCCTCCAGTAAAGCCCAACCGTCTTCAGTACCTTGTTCTTGGGCCACGTGCCGATCGGAATCTGTAGGACGCGTTCGGTAACGTTAACAAAGCCGCATTCACGCATCATGTTGGTCAACCCCCCATTGGCCACCGCAAAGAATGGGACTCCCAGCCTGCCCAAGCCCTCGCTGATCAGACCCCAGTACTTCGCTATTGGGTGGTCCGGCGACATCGAGTTGTTCTGCGAAATGGGGTAGTGGTAAACCTCCTGTAGTTCAAACCAGCCGCCTGGGCGTAGGTGTCTACAGACGTTAGCGGATATGGTATGGTGAGGCTGGGGTGGGGACAAAGAAGACGTACTCAAGAACCCGCCGCATCAGTTTCGGCCAGTCTTGGATGGCCTGCACAGTATGTCGGCTGTGGACATAGTCGAAGTAATTACGGGGATGGAGCCACCTTCAAAGATAGATGTCAGTGATACAGCAAACCATGTAGTCTATGATAACGATTGTACACACGGGCTCCTTGACGACTATTAGCACTGTCTCCTAGCTTGGACCAAACGGAAGGTGGGGACAACGTACTCAACGTCATCTACCATGAAGCGGACATTGGGGGGTATCCATTCTGGCTGAATGGGACTTAGATCGATCCCGAGGATATTTGAGCTTGGGAATAAGTCACCCACTTTGAGACACGGTTAGTCAAGGCTATATGACTGAGGCTTTGCAGACACGCATCTCCCTTACTTTCGATGGCCCAAATTCCGGTGCCCGTACCAATGTCCAGGATTTGATGAGGATTGTCCCCAATGGGCGCGAAGTATAGTTGGTTACCGCAAAGCAGTTTGACCATGGCATGCTTCATGTCTTCACGCTGTTGTCTATAAGTTGCGAATGTTGAGTCAGAGAACAGCGTTTCTAGAGCAAATCGAGAGGAAGTTACATACTCAATATCGTCATTCGGGAAGTTGTATCGCCCTTCACGAAAACGATGATAACGGCGGCCGTTCTCCCACACATAATCCCGTACACTCTCAGCTAGTGATGTGGAAGCGGCTGTATGGGCGTCTGTTTCATAGCCATCATCGGTACCTTGGTCGTCGCTGTCGATGACAATGGTGCCTTCTTCCGCCTGAGTTAGGGCCGCCTGGTGCTCTTCTTCATCGTGGTAGTTGGCACTTTTCCGTTTAGCATTATCATCCAAGCCGCTGGTGTCGACGGTTGGGGAGCCGGACACCGGAAGGGAGTTCGAGTAAGGGTAGCCAGTGGACACCCCGCCGGACTCGACAGATGATGGACGAGACACTGACGTCGTTACCGGATCCGAAGGGAGGGAAGGTGGTACGGAAGGTGAGCTTTCTGGTAGTGAGTGGATGGAACCGTCGGCGTTGGCAGCGAACGATGGGCGTCGGGCAACAGTGCTCGGGCTTTTCGTCCTAGGTTGCGGCGAGACAGCTCTGGCAATTGGTGATTTCAAACCTTCCGGGTTGGTCAGGAGAGATTCTACTGCTGTTGGTGAGGAGACCTCGTCGTCTCTCCTGCCCCTTTTCTTTGGATTCGATTGAGGTTGCAGCTCGGTCACTGTAACAGACACTCCCCCAATCGATCCGTTGAGTGCTCGCTGGTCCGCCATAGCGCAAGAGTTTAGGAGCACAGGCTCCGGTGGTTGTGGAACGATAGCAACAATGCTCGATAACCGAATCAAACTATCGAAGGGCGATGGAAGGAATCTCTTGCTCAGCTTGCACTTGACGGAGGACACTGGATTCGAGAATTACTGAGTTCGAGTCGACAGCTGCAGTAGAATGTCCGGATCATTGAGGATGAGGCTCAAACACTCCAATCCCGAACTGAGGGCGGGCATCCGACGCCGCGCGTGCAGAGCGCTAGGGTAATGAATGAGCCCCAGTGATCTCAATGTCGAAATGCGAATGAGATTTCGATTGGCGGAATGTCAGCGTCCCCCGGGGCCTTGGCCAGGCTAGATGAACTCTGTATAGGGAATCAATCGAGCACCGAAACCTCGCGGGCGAAGATCGAGATGCAAGGTCGTGATGACAAGCAATGTCGGAGTTCGGTGCCTGTCACGGACGAAGGCAACGAACAGGATTCGATTTGCTCGACAAGGACGAGGTCTAGCCGTCTCTTGTGGCCCTCTCGCCCAACCAAAAGCGCGACGCACCTCAGGAGCACAAAGCAACGGGATCCCAAGTCTCAAAAGGCCCACAAGGCGCAAATCATCCGTTTGTCCCCGGATATTAATGCAAAGGAGATGCAGCCAGAAGAGGGCCTGATTGCCTGCAGCGGTGGATCTGATGATGAAGGGGTTGGGTGGTTTGGAGCTTCCTTCATCAAACGTCCGGGCTCCAAGCTCAAATTGGGTCCAGAAGAGTGGGGGAAGGGTTTGTCCGCTCGCTGGCCAGGGCCACGCTAGCGGAGTGGATGAACGGCGCAAGGTTACAAGCCCAAACTCTCCCCTGAAAGCACAACGCTCACAACACTGATGATTGGGCCTGAGCCGGCAGGGCAGAGAAGAAAGAGTTGCGTCGTGCGAGTCTTGGCCACGAGAATTCTTACGGCGAGCGTGGGGTTTTCTGTGATGATGGACTCCAGGTCACATGAACCGAGAGGGAAGCCGCTGCATCATAAGGCTAATGCACCAAACCTTATCATTACTTCCAGGCCACAGTCCGGTTTTGATCAGCCAGGAACCTGATCCTTCCATGGTCGAGACTAGGTAGGTATTTTTGTACAAAAAGACGCGCAAGCGCGTACCATTCAGGAAACGAACAAGAAGACGCCTACAGGGTGGTAATAGCCTGTAGTGTACAAGTAGTGTAACCCGACACGATTGGATTTCCATTTAGGTTCTTCTGGAAATGAAGAGCACAGAGCCATCGGTATTGTTTCCGAGAGTCAGGGTTACGACAAGGGGTCCTCGCTTCTGGGGAGCCGCAAGGTTGCCCACGTGGGAATTACAGCAGAAAGAATGGCAAGCCACGCCGTGAGCTTGCGTTCCAGGCTACCTGCCTAGCATTACAGTATACAGTATGATTAAAAAACTGCAAGCCTTTGCCAAAGGCTATCGCATGCAGTTTCGGTATCTGCTGGATTTCGTCATGCTGCTGCCAGGTTGCGTTTGCCCGTGGTTCAGTTTTGGAGTTTTTGAAGTGGGAGAGCTTTGACTTCATGTCAATCTCTGCCGGTCTACCTGGGTCTTGAAGGAACACAGTCACGCTTAAAGGCTGAATGGACCAAAAGAACCAAGCATTGGCAGGTTGCTCTATCAAAAGCCAAGACGTCCGTGAGGTGGCTGGTTAGACACTTTGGCATTTTGGTTGGGGTTCGCCGCTCTCGCTTCAGGCTTTTAGGTTGCTTCATGCTTCTGGGCCAGATTCTTGTGGATCTCAGTTAAGACAGAACAGAGACGGCGGGTTCTGGGCTATTCGCTCAGCTGGTCAGAGCTCGTGAGCCCCACAAGATTTTTTGGGTACATGGAACTACATGTGGCTCAGTAATGAGGCGTAACTCCTAGTGGGGTCAACAAGTCTGGACCCCGCATTGGGCTTCAGCCTTGCAGCTGCCAGCTTCGTAGCCTTGTGGGATCTCAGAAGCAACAGGCAGAGACCGAACTGACGTGGGCCTTGCGCGCTTGGGCGCCTTGCACTGTGATGCGCTGAAGCAACCCCAACCGAGACCTCAAGCCAACCTACCTCGACGACTTTACAGCTACCTTGCGCTCCGCTGCCCCTCCCCCGCAGGACTACGTACCTGTACGCATCTCGGGCGCAGATAAAGTCACTCAATAAAACAACTAACACCAATCCAAACCGCGCTGCTGGACCATCAAACCACCATGGCGGACGCAGCATTGAAGCCCGAGAAGGACTACTCGAAGGAGGCCGACAAGCTGATTCCCGAGGCTGAGCAGCTTGCAAAGGTACTACTTGTTTCTCTTACAACCCAAACTGCATTCTGAACCAAAAGTCTGATGCTTTGTTGCGTAGAAAGACCTCCATGCTGCCATCGAGAAGCTCGCGGTACTCGAGAAGCAGGCTCGCCAGGCCTCCGACCTCGCCACGACATCACGCGTCTTGATTACCATTGTCACCCTTTGCAAGAATGCCGGCGATTGGGGCCTTCTCAACGATCAGACCCTGGTGCTTTCCAAGAAGCATGGCCAGCTCAAGCAGGCCATCACCAAGATGGTCCAGACCGTCATGGGCTTTTTGGACGAGACACCAAACATGGAGACCAAGCTCTCTGTTATTGAGACTCTCCGCACAGTCACCGAGGGCAAGATCTTCGTCGAAGTTGAGCGTGCCCGTGTGACTAAGATCCTCTCCGACATCAAGAAGCAGCAGGGCGACTTAAGGGCCGCCACCGACACGCTCTGCGAGCTCCAAGTCGAAACCTTCGGGTCTATGTCCCGACGCGAGAAGGTCGAGTTCATCCTAGCACAGGTAGCGCTCTGCATTGAGATTGGGGACTGGACACAGGCCGGCATTCTCAGCCGTAAGATCAGCACCCGTTACTTGGCGCGGAAGCCCAAGAAGACACCCGAGCAGCTCGAGAAAGAGAAGAAGGAGCGCGAGAAGAAGCCCAAGCCAGAGGAGGAGGAGGCTCCGACGGAAGAGGAGGACCTCGAGGAGCTCAAGCTCCAGTATTACAGCCAGCAGATCACCCTGGCCAAGCACGACGGCCGGTACCTGGATGTATGCAAGCACTATAGGCAAGTGCTGGACACGGAGACTGTAGAGCAAGACCCGGAGAAGCTGCGCGCGGTATGGACCCCCAGAAGTGCTTTGGATGTTCCCTGAGACTGACCTAGCCCGCAGACGCTGCAAAGGATCATCTGGTTCGTCATTCTCGCACCGCATGACAACGAACAACATGATCTCCTGCATAGAATCAGCAAAGAGCCTCGGAATGCCATGGTTCCCGAGGATGCTGAGCTTCTGAAGTTGTTTACTGTCCACGAGCTGATGCGGTGGCCGGAGGTGTCGAAGGTATTCGGGCCGCACTTGCTCAGCACCGACGTCTTCGACGCCGCTCCTGGGCAGTCGCCCGACGATAAGGCGTTCGAGAGGTGGCAGGATCTGCGCAAGCGCGTCATTGAGCACAACGTGCGCGTGGTGGCGCGCTACTACACGCGCATCCGTATGGACCGGCTGACGCAGCTGCTCGATCTGACGGAAGACGAGACGGAGAAGTATATCAGCGAGCTCGTCACGTCGAAGACTATCTACGCGAAGATTGACCGACCTGCTCGCATCGTGAGCTTCGCTAAGCCTCGTGATGCTGACGACATCCTCAACGAGTGGAGCTACAACATGAAGAGCCTGCTCGGTTTGTTAGAGCGCATCGATCACTTGATCACCAAGGAGGAGATGATGGCACGTATCCAGCCTGGTGCTAAAGGGTCCAAGAAAGGCAAGGAGTCTAAGAAGGCTCGCTAATAGATTGGTTCGAGTCAATATCATCTGGCAAGGTCAACATACATGCCACAATATTGGGTCACATAGACGACAGGCTGTATGAATAGACATGATAGGAAGAGGGAAGGTTTTGCTGCAAATGGCTAGTGGGGGGTGAAATCGTTCTCCTTAATGCAGCAGAAACAGGAGTAGGTAGCACAATGAGCATATGAATGGGACGTCGATTCGTCCCGAAACAGCTCCAGGCTTCTCTCGCACATAAATAACGCGAACGAAGGCTCTATGGAATCCGGGACGGATCTCATATTACTTGTTGTCCTGCCCCCCTTTTCGATTTGTTGCAGAAGCCCCCCAAGGGCACACACATATCTTGATCCGTTTAATAATAAACCATAAATGTCTAATAACGTGGCAAGGGAGGCAGTGAGTCGTAGATTGCAAGAACTGATGACGTTCTATGCCATAGACACAGTATTCCCGCCCAAGCTTATCTCTTACCTCCTTTACCTCCCTTACCTCCTTTCCCTCCCTTCTGTCCTCCTCCACCTCCTGAACCCCCTTTGCCCCCTCCCTTACTCCCACCACTGCCACCAGCAACCGCCAGCCCGCCAGACAACTCAATAGCCACCTTCGACACCGGCACAACATTAAACGCCTCCTCAACCCTCATACCCCGGATAAGTTCCACCTCCCTGGGCCACATCCGTTCCGGATCCTGCGCCTTCTCATCGACAACGCCCTTCTTCCCTGCCGCCGTCCGCCACCTCTCCACAATATCCTTAACCGCCTTCCCCTTCTTCGCCATCCCCGGCTGTATCTTCGCCTTGTACTTCACTTTGCCCAGCGCCTGCCACGGCGCGCATACCGGGACAACCTCGAGAATCTCATCCCCCGGAAGCGGTGTGCCGACCAACGATTCCAGCACGCGCAAGTCCATCACCGCGTCGGCACCGTCATCCTCATTGTCGATGTTCTCTCGCAGAATCTTCTGTCTGCGCGCCTCGTGCTCAGCGATCTGTCGCCGGGCGCGCTCTTGCGCGGCCTTCTTGCGCTCGAGGGCAGCGGCGAGCTCGGCCTCGCGCTTGGCTTTGGCGGCCGCTTCTGCTTCACGCTTGGCCTTGGCCGCGGCCACGCCGAGGAGTTCTTCCATCAGGGCGCGGTCTTCTTCGTCTTGGTGGCGGTATTTGGCAGCAATTTTCTTGGCTTTGCCGCGTTGCCCGCGTTTGGGGGGGCCTTGTTTGGGTTTCGGGGGATGTTGTTGGGGCTTGGTCGAGGAAGGGGTTACTACACCGGTGGAGGATTGTGTGGAATCTTGTTCTTCTTGATTGGCATCGTCTTCATCCTTTTCCTTTTCTTCTTCCCGTTGCTGTTCTGGACTGCTGCTGTCTTGCTTTGGTTGTTGGGAGTCTCCAGCTTCGACGTCTCCTTCGGGGGCAGCTTGTGGTTGCTCTTCCGAAGAAAACTGATCGTCAGAAACTTGGAGGCGTGAGAGCTCTTCTGATGGAGGATCCTGCTGCATCTCTGTTGGCTCCGTCTTGGTCTTCATTGACTGCAATGGATTGCTCCTCTTCTGGTCGGCATCATCTTCATCCTCGTCACTGCTTTCTTCCTTTTCTGGCAAGACATCCTGTGAAACCTGCTCTTCTTGAGAACCTGTCTTAACCTCCTCGGCTGCTTCCCCTGTCTCTTTGGTACCATCCTCCTTGTCCGTAGACATTTTAAGTGGAGCCTCAGTAGTGCTCTCAGCACGATCATCACCGCCGTACAAGCTATGTTTCACATGCTTAACCTTGCTCTCCTCAGAAACCTTGAAGAGCAAGCCAAAGCCGAGGAGAAGCTTCGGAGGCTCCAAGGGATTGCGCTCCCCGTTGATCATAAAGGTACCTTCAGGCATCGGGTCGCCAGTGGGCCCCAACTTGGAGACCTTGTCAGCAGTTACCCACCAGGCGCCCATCGCTGCCTTCGAATCCCAGGCACTGGAGCAGCACACAGACAAACAGCCGGCTTGAGTCAGAGTTGCTGGCGGAATGGGAGCATCAGGGGTCTTCGGGTCGTTCTTGATGATGACAGTAGCCGCCCCCTTCACATCGGAGTGGACAAAAACATCGCCTTTCTTGAAGTACCGCTTGTACAAGATTTCGTTCTGCTGTGCATCTCGACCGCCCAAAACAAGGTAGCCATCGGACGAGATGAACCAAATGAACTTCTCGAACCATAGCTGCTGCCTAATAGGCTGAAGGATGGGCTTCTCTTGCTTCAAATCCTTTTTAAGATCCTTCGCGATCTTCATTTCGGCATTTTTGAGTGCTATCTCAGCCTGCTGAATGGTCTTCTGTGCCTTGTCGGCAGCAGAGCGCTTCTGCTCGTAATACTCGCGAGCGTTGTTCCACGGGCTAAGCTTCAGATTGATGTCCACGGCCAGACGCTTGTCAGGCCCCTTGGCCTTTTCGGGCTGGGGATCATTGGCAGCTTCTTCGTCGGTATCGTACTCGAAGTCCATCTCTTCGTCCTCTGGTCCTTCTTCTTCCTCTTCGCCAAGAAGCAGGGTAATAATGTTCTCGTGCAATCTCATGGGCAGCTTGATGATCTCTGCGACGGGATTGTGTAGCTTCTGCTCCCGTTCCACCAGCTTGTTGATGTCTACCCAATCCATGCCTTGTTGCAAAAGACCATTGACGGCATCCATGGCTTCTTGAACACGCTCAATGTTTGCTTCTATAGCTGCGGCCTTGCGCAAGTTCAGAACCTGGGCCTCTTGGAGGCCTTCAATCCTCTTTGCTTGATCCTGGCGAGCAGCTTCGAGCTTCTTCTTGGCTGTAGCCTCGCGTTCTTGTAACCGTGACTGGAGCTTTTGGCCCTCTAATGAAGAAAAGAACTCGTCAACCGTTTTATTAAAACCATCGAAAGTTAGGACCTCCAAGTTAGGGTCCTCCTCGAACTGCTTTGGCAGAAACGGCTGGAAGTCTTCATACAGCAAGCTCGACGCTTTGCCATTTGGGGCCTCACCACCTTCCGAAGCCTGTTCCTGTGCATGAGGATTTGGCTTGGCGATGATGTAACCCTTCAAGACAGGAGAACTTGTAATTTCGTCCAAGATGGCTCGGCCTTGTTCCAAAGCTTTGAACAAACTCTCGAACAAATCCTCGTTTTTCAGTACCTCAAGGGGCTTGACAGTGGAGTCGAACTTGTTGAGCTGAAAGACATGGTCAACCAATACAGGCGGCAATTCGGTAATAGTCGTGGCCAATCCCCTCCTGAGCTCGTCGGCAGCCTTTTTCTTGCTAGGTTTCTTTACTGCTTGCTCTACCGCCGTCTGGAGAGCAGTCCGTAGACGCTCCCTTGTCAAGGCAGGGACTCCTCCATAGTTTTGCCTGTTATCAAGCCTGTATGTCAAGCCAACCCGCTGAGGTTCCTGTCCCTCTCCTTCAGGAACATTTCGGAGCAGAGCAAGAATCTTCAAGTCGGCATCAGTCAAGATAACGTTGCCGCTGGCAAAGAACTCCAGATACAAACGATATGCGCCATCGCTAAACTGAAACTCGATGATGCGGTCTGTGCCGATCTGCGAAATCCTTGTAACGCGACGAGTCTTGAGGAACTTGCGCAAGCGTGCGACGAAGGCGCTGGGAGCAGGTGCGGCGGTGCGGGCAAAGTCTGTCAAGTGGCAGCGGAAGCCAGACTCGATGAGGAGCTGTCGTCGGCAGTCTGGTTTGGCGAACTTGAGCAGGAGGATCTTGGAGTTGAGGTCGTAGATATTAGAAAGACGCAAAGACACGAGCACTTCGGAGAGCTCGTGCGCAATGACCTGACAGAGCAGATGTCAGTCAGTCTCGGGGACAGAGATGAGGGGCAGAACAAAAATGTTGGCGGCGTTCTAAAAAAAAAAAAAAAAACGGCCAGGAAGCAAGCCGGAACAGCGCTTCTGACTGTGAATGCTTCATACCTTGACATCTAGCGATGAGAATCTCTGCTTCATCTTTGTGGTCTTGAGTTGCAGCAGCAATCAGCCCGTTACAAAATGTTATGCCTTCATTCCCATCGACTCTCGAAGTCGGAGGCTCAACGTCGCGATACCATCATATGGTGGGGCACCGGCGAGCTCAAAAAAGAAGGTGGGGCGGATTCGCAGCATATGCCCCGCATTCTAAGCAGCAGAGGGCTCTGCCATCCACAAAATCCCAGGAAGCATTCTGCACACACATCACGGTACGGCCTACAACAATCAATTTCTCAAACAATGCAGGGAATGCAACAAAGCTTGATTTTTGCTATTTTCAATGCTGCAGCACTCGGATATCATGGACTCGCCTCCTCAGGTCGTATACGCTATGCCATCGACTATATCAGCCCTAAGCCTTTCAGGTGCCACAAGCAACACCGAGGTCCACCAGCTTTGCCTTAACAACACAGTGAACAATTCCCAAAAACATCAAGAGATTGAATTTGAAGGCTTCATGACATCTTGACAGGATGCGACTTCTTATAATTATCAGTATTTTCACTGGATTCTTAGAATGCAAAGAGTGCCGAAGCTGGGACGGAGTTTAAAGGAGCCATGAGGGCTACCACAGTAAGACCAGAAGGTCAATCTCGGCAGCTCAACAGCCTTTGATGTTCCACCAAGGCAACACATTGCGACGACTTATGCATTTCCAAGACGACACAGCATCATGATCATACAAATGATAACTCGGTCGGGCAGCAATTCCTACCAGCTTTGATGGATGAGCTACCCGCGTGGGAATTACCTTTGAGCCGAGGCATGTTGTGTCCTCAGCCCCACGATTTCCGTCTGTCCAAGAAGCAGCTGTCGTAGGCTGACTCGATCGCCAGCATGGCAGTTTAACTGGAAGAGGCTAACAGTTCCAACAACCTCGCGCCAACTGGGACCCAAACCACATCCGAAAGTACATCGGGCCTCAGGATGCTAAAACGTGCTCGACTCTTGGTCCCTCAGACGCAATATTGCGTACAGAGAGGATTCTCAGGATGGGCCAGCTCTTGACGTGTCTCCTGCAAACCTATAGCCCTTCTGGATACCTTCCCGATAAAGCCGGTAAATTCTGACACGTGCCAGCTTGTGAAGTCCCGATCTGGCCGTCGTGCTAGCTCCGGAGACCGCGAAATGGCGGAATCGACACAGCACGTCGGTCGGTGAAGACCCCGGAACGACAGTCGGTGACCCAGGAGCCAGACCCAAAGTTCAGCTCGCCAGGCACGTGAACTGCCGGCTCCGAAGCAGCCTTGCTCGGCTTCTCGTCCGCCGGAAGGTCCGGACTCTTCCGTTCTCCTGACGGCCAAGGCAATAGCGGCTTCCGACAGAAGACCGCTGTTTTCCGTTGCTATGGCAACTCTGCGATGGCGTGCTGGGCCGAAGGGAGAGCCGAGAGGCGTGTGGCCGTGTGCGACGGGGCCACTCAAGGCCTCGGCAGGTCCACGATCCAGCTGTCTTTTTGACCGGTGATCGCTCAGCCGGATGACACGCACATGCCGACACCGTAGCGCCGAAGCGAATCAGCGCTTATCTGACAAGCAGCCAAGGGTTCCTTGCCGTTTTGGATCACTTCTGGTTTCCTTGGCCCTGCATCAGGCCAACTAAAACGAGCGAATGGGAGGCTGGATACGCCGTCAAGCCCCAATCACAATGATTCTCGAACTCTGCTAGGGACACGCAAACAAAATTGCAATTCGATTCAGGCTGTGGTGGCAGACCAAAGCAGACAGGAAAGGCTGGAATTTTGGGCCTTCTGGGGGAGCGACTGCTACACAGTAGCGACAGCTCGATCCGGGGATCGCTGAGAGGTTGGTAGCGCAAGAAACGCAGACAACCAATGGGCCTTCCGAATCGCCGTTGATCTCTCCCCAGCCCGCAGATTCTGCTGCTGCAACTCAACAGGGGTACAGGGGTGTGACCGGCCACCTCCCAACCACCCCAGTTATCGCGAGCTCCGGCAAGCCCAGCTGGCTTTTTTCGAGCTGTGCGCGCGCGCGCGGCTGTTTGGCAGAAATTGCGAGGCGCGCCATGGCGGTTTTCCCTGAAACGCTGGCTCGAAGCGTAGCCAGTCGAACCTCCTGCCTTGGTGCTGGCCACAAACCCCAATGGTACCACCGCTACCAAATCATGCAAATCCCATGCTTCGAGCAAGCTTCATGCCGTTCATACTCCCAGATCGAGGGAGGCTGGATCTGGAAGCTGGGAGCTTTGAGAGCTGGTTTTCGGCTGTCAGCAAGGTGACTTTGTTGCCACACGAGTGGAGGAGCCTGCTTCAGCTCGCAACTGACCAGCCGCTAGCTCAAAAAAAGCGGGACGCGGGCACCCTTAGAGACGGCCCAAGGAGGGTCGAGAAAGCTTGGAAACACCCAAGATCCTACGGGACACAAATTCGACACACACCCCCCCCCCTTTCTTAAACAGGAGAAAGCAACCAACAGGGGCACCTGAGGCCTGCCTTGTGGAGTCGAAGGCGCGTCGCGCTAAGCCCATTCTGCGAGGGGTAAACACAATCAGACCCCACAGATGGTAAACAGACGGCCGCGATGGAGCCGGCTGAAGTTTTTCGCTGCTGCTGCTCCCGCCCGGCTGCCGCTTGCTCCCGTCTGCTGGCAGACGTGCAGGAGACATCTCGCAGGCGACCTGGCAGAGAGGCGCGGACACGAGGTGGTGAAGCTGTTGTCTTCCTTGTCTTTCCCTGCTTGGGACATTGTTTGGCCAGACCTGCGTCGTCGCCTTGCAGAGCCAATCGAGACCAATCGAGACCCATGGATGCAAATCGATGCCAATCGACACCGGCAATGTCTGCCGCACAGCGATTGGACACGTCTCATTGGACATGTCCCCCTGGGCCAGCCCCCGCCAGCGCCAACCTCCTCCAACCTCCTCGGACAAAAAACAGACGGAGCAGACGGAGCAGATGGTTTCCAGGCGCCCGCGGGTTTTGCATGCTGCCCGCACTTCCCATTGTTCCCACGGTTCCCACGCTGCCCCAGTGCTGCTCAGATGCCCAGATTGTGTGTCTCCCGTGCTTGTGTCTGTGCCTGTCCCCTCGACCCGGAAACACTCCGCCCGATCGCGTATTTGAAGCCCCTCGCTCGTTCAGCTGTGTCTGGAGCTCTTTTTCCCCCAGTCCTGCAACAACCGCCAGCGTCGTCTGTCCACTCACAGGCTTACGCGCTTTCTCCATCCTCTTTTCCCCTGCGAGTTTCGATCGAAAACTCCGAGCTACAGAAGGCCGGGTCGTCTAGTTAGACCGCCTTCTCATCTCGTCTTTTCCATCGAACTTCTTTGTCGGAAAAGAAGCAAGAGGGATCTTCTGTTCCACCTTTCGTCTGGTACCAGTCGGAAGGTGTAAGAGAAGACTGCCTCTCGCGCCTGTAACAAGCCGTCAAGCTGGATTTTGAGGCGCGTGTTCCGGTCCCTTTCAGCGTCTTCCCTTCAGCCTACAGGGAGAGCGAGACCGCGACCCAGACCGCCCAGGCTACCCACACAGAGGTTGAGATCAAGGTTCCCGAGAAGGCCGGACGGAAAGGTCAAGCCTCTTCAATCGAAGTCCACGCTCACCTCCCTCCTCCCCCTCCGCCTGCCCCGGCTCCCCAGCCAGAGGTCCACGCCAAGGAGGAGGTAACGGAAGTCAAGGTCACCCGGGAAGAGGAAAAGCACCACCGTCCCGGCATCCAGGAAGCCCACGCTATCCACGAGGAGTTTCACGAACATCATCGGTAAGTGTGGCCTTTTGTTTACTTTCTCAGCTGAACCAGTCTTGTGGTTGTTTTGGGACAATTTGGGGCTCTGGGGGCTTCGTTCGGCTGTGCTTCCCACGGGTCCCCCCAGAGTTCCCATGGGTCTCGGTCCCCATCACACCTCCCCAGCCTCCCTCTCTTTTTTTTTCTCACACCCCCCTGTCCCCTCTCCCCGCCTTTTCAGCAGGGAATAGCTCCATCTAGGGCCGCTCCCACCCATGTCAGGCCCCACTGCCAAGCACGCCTGACGGCTGGGTCCTGGGGTGGCTGGGTTGGCTGGGTTGGCCAAGCGACGGGGGGCCAGGGGGATCAAAACACACGCGTCCATACATTCTAAAGGCGTCCGCTCTCTTCCCTCTCGCACCTCTTCCATTCCTCAGTCCACTGACAAAAAGCCTCTTCTCCCTCTATCCAGTCCTCAGTCTTCTCACACACACACCCACACCCACACCCATACCGAGACTCGGGTAGAGGTCGACCGCCAAAGCCACATCGGCTCTGCCATTGACGTTGCTGAGAGCGAGTACCGCGCACGCTTCCAGCCCAACTACCGCAAGGACTTCTCTGTGACCGGCACTACTGTCGACGGCACTGAGTTCAAGTCCGCAACCCATAAGGCCAGCTCTTCCCACGTCGAGGGCACCACCGTCGAACTTACCAAGTTCCCTACCTTCCCCAAGGACCCCAAGTCCGTCGTCGAGTTCACCGTCGACGCACCTTCCACCCAGAAGGTTCACAAGGAGACTACGGTCACTGTAGCCGACTCTACTACCGTAGACCCGCCCCGTCCTCCTAAGAAGCCTCAATTGAAGGCCGACCTCATCGAGGAAACCGTCGAGACTTCTTCCCGCGTTAGCTCCAAGAAATCCAAAATGGGTTACTTCGACGAGCAGGGTAAGTAACACAATCCACGTTCTTGCAATTCAAATCGCACGGCACACGCTTGTGCCATTGACCTTTAGCACACTCCATCCCCCACCCTCATGAGCGTGTGTGTGAGTATCATGCTCACGCCAGCCCCTTTCCCCCAGGCCGCTACCACTCCTTCCGCGATGGTCTGCAAAAGGGTTTGCACAAGTTGGCTGACAAGATTGCCCATCCTGAAGGCCACGCTGCCGGCGTTGAGCTCGGTGAGCCCCGTCGCGCTCCCGCCCCTGGCGAGGCTCCCCGCCCCCCCAACACCGTCACCATCCCGTGCCACCACATCCGCCTCGGCGACATCCTGATCCTCCAGGGCCGCCCCTGCCAGGTCATCCGCATCTCGACTTCGGCTGCCACCGGCCAGCACCGCTACCTGGGTGTCGACCTCTTCACCAAGCAGCTCCATGAGGAGTCCTCTTTCGTCTCCAACCCGGCACCGAGCGTCGTCGTTCAGACCATGCTCGGCCCTGTCTTCAAGCAGTACCGCGTCCTCGACATGCGCGATGATGGTACCATCGTCGCCATGACCGAGACCGGCGATGTCAAGCAGAACCTGCCTGTCATCGACCAGAGCAACCTCTGGGGTCGCCTCAAGAAGGCCTTTGAGTCTGGCCGCGGTTCCGTCCGCGTCCTGGTCGTCTCCGACCACGGCCGCGAGATGGCTGTCGATATGAAGGTTGTCCACGGCTCCCGTCTGTAAGCGCAACGGGCATGGATATGATGTCGTGGTCTCGCGTTGTATCTTTGTCTCCTGTTTCGCTTCCCTGTCTGGTCAATATTTGTCAATTTTTAGTCGGGTAGCCGGCCAAGGCTCTTGGATATGGCTCGCGTGTTATCTCGAAGGGTTATGACGGGCTTTCATGTCAGGTAGTACTACTGTATATGAATGTAATGGATGGATCTTCATGGCTATAAACCATGGTCCTAATGATGAGTGTGATATTGCCAGTCCTTTTCGTTATAGCATATCGTAGCCAGGTCAATTCTGTACTTCAATTAGTCCTTTCCGCTGACCGAGTCTTCGAAGTATGATAGAATACTCCTGCCGTTCTCCTTGTGCCGCTTGAGCGGGCTTCTATTCAATTTGAACATGCTCATGCTTTGTCTACCTCCCCGTTGCCCTTGATGATACAAACTGCAACTTCAGAATACTCGACCTAACTGAATGATTGTTCAGGTCTGTAACGATGCTTCTCGATCATTGCTCGCAAGAGCTGTAGGCACAATGTGTTTTCTCATTGTAGCTGCTCATGTCACCAACTGTTAGCCTCATCCAATGAAGCCCTTTGTCATATCTTCTATAGCTAACCTTCAGATATTAATGATGCGCATAAATGAATCACTATATCAATTGGAATAATTTTTGCAAACCCGTGATCTCTCCGCCACTTGCTCCGATCCAGAGCATGGCAATGTCTCAGTTTAGTGGCCTTGCGGAGTCACATGTCCACACTCCCCGGCTTGCATCTTTTGACACTTTTCCGAGTTTCTCCTCCCTGCCTACCAATGGCCTACCTGCGCTACATACATACACTAGGTTGCCAGGGTTGCCGTGACTCTGCTCTGCGTCTGCGCGCGGATGATCTCTTCATGCTTTAACCAAGTCCGGTCTGCAACATGTTGAACTGCGTCCAATCGGGAGCATAGGTGCTGCTTGCCGGTTGGAACGCGAATGGTGTGGTTGCGTGGGATGTTGCATAGGCAGGCTGGCCGCATACGAAGTTTGTGTGGATGGATGGCACGGCTGAAAGACTCACGCAAGCAAGGAAGCAAGCCATCGATGAATGAGCGTGTCTGTGTGCATGGCTGGACTCATGAGTGTGGGAGCACGGGCACTCGTGGGTTGGGTATCGATGATTGCTTATTGCTTTTCTCCTTCGTCGGTGCCCGATGGCTTATTCCCTCGCCCATATGTATCCAAGTGGCTGGATGAATCTGGGCTCACATGGCGGGTGGTGGGTGGGATGAAGGGAGGAAGAGATAGATGACCGCTTCACCGACCTTTGCTGGTCAATCAGTCCACTAAAGTGGTTGATTGGCTATAACTGGATGCTTGGCTTTCGTGTGCTACTTCTGCCTATCCTACTTGTTGGTCACGCTTTGCAGTGAGTAATGTCAGTTTGGTTCTTCCAATGATAGGATTGAGGCGGCAAGGGCGCCTTGTTCCTGTGTTGAGGTAGTAGTAGTAACGATGATGGTGATCGGCGGTGGTGTAACGGGGCTTCAGCTTTCTGCCACTCATCAATTTCTGTCGAGAGACACACAAAATATCGGGTTCGGAGATAGAGGGCACAGGACTGGGTTGAGTACGGGATAACGCTCAGTGGAGCTTACAGAGGCTGCATACAATTTACCAGATCTAGCAACAATAGCAATAAATCTGATAAACATTATTTGTAGTAAAGGCTTGCCCGACTTCTAAGAACATGCTGATGTAATTGATGCAGAACATAGAAGTTGGGTAATCGATTCATGTCCGTTTTGCTATAGATATCACAATTGACGAACCTGTCCTCTTCAGCCTCGTAGCTCAAAGAACGGGTCAACGCATATACACCAAAATTGTCCGTATTACTACCCATTTGCCACGCTCACGAAGATGTGGCATGAAGCTGGAAGTTGAATGTAAAGACTACCATTGTCGTGTGTCCTATCTACGCCTATGCATCCATGCTTATGGTAATTGAATCAACGACCGGGACCAAAACAAGGCTACCGAAGCAGCCGGCTTCTTCATATGCACGATTGCACGCCAGAGGGACATTCCCGGGGCGCACAAGCACAAGAGCACTTGCAGCCTACCTTGCTCCTTGCTGGTCCATGTCCATTGCAACAAACCGGATGAATTCGGAGCTGCGGGATATGGCCATCAACTATGGTTGGAGGACAGATTGAGCTGGACCGATAACAGAGAAATGCCATGTCGGAGCCGGTTGGGGATGAATCACAGCTTAAGGAAGCTTAATGGCAATTGGGAGTCTGGAGAATTCTAGATTGATGGGCAGATGGGAGGAATGACAACATTGGGCAGAAAACAACCCCACTTGCAAACCGTGGTTCATCTAATGATTGACTTTGGGTTGTGGGACAAAAGGAGAGAACAGCGAACAGACAAAATGCCACTGGCCTGTCGGTGGAAGAGGTCCGGGGGCCTCGTCGAAAATTCCCGGTGAACAAGCAGCTCCGAGAGCTGAAGCAACGGTTTAGGTATGGAAGACAGCTTTGCACAAAATACTCTGGAAGCGTTTTTCGCGTTGACGCATGACCCGACCACAACCACAACATTCCCAGACCTGGACAATCGATGTGTTGTCACGTCCTCTGCATTTTGCAGTCAATTGTCAGAATGGCCCATGATGCTTTTTAACATGCCACTTTACCTGCGCCAGGCCGCAAGGGGGCGAGGCTTCCAAGATTCCAGAACGTTTCGTCCTACCTGGGTGGTTGCCTTGTTACCCCGCTATTATCGTTTGAGTGTTTTCACTTTATCAGAGATATTGACCCCGCCTGCCCTTGTGCTCTCGAAAGGGTGGGCCCGACCCCGAGCCCCTCCCCCGCTGCGCCCCAGACCAACAACCCGCCTTAGGCTCACAGAGTCACAGCCCTCACCTCTTTCTGCTTTGCATGTGGGCTTGTCGCCGACTCGTCACCACTTCTTCCACATTTTGGTCATTTTTTGTTGTCTGTAGCCTTGTTGGCGTGACAAGCCCTTCTTTATCTCTTGTTCCACACTTTTGCGTCTCGTCCTGCTTCGATTTTCGATTGCTTTCGTCCAAACAAGCGCCGACGACCTGCGCCAAGAGCCACCGTTGGGTTCGAAATTCAGAGAAAAGCCTCAGAAAAAAAGATTTTTGGCCCCGACGGGCCTGAGAACGCAAAGATGACCGATCCAGCCAGAGTTTACAGATACCCCGACAACGCCGCAAGGCGTGAACGCTCTCCTCCCGTCTACAATCCTGCAAGGGCATCCATGCCAGTCACGCCTGGCGGCTACACCCCGCTCTACCCCGGCGACTTACACACTATGTCGGCCTCTCACCACGAGGGCCTTGGGCCTCGTCCAGCGGACGACTATCGCACTGCTCCCCCTCCATCTGCCCCGACTACTTATGCCACAAGGAAGGAAACGCTGCCGAGAACCACGACCATTAACGTTAATGACACTGCTGTTCGTCCCCACCACACCCGTGATGCCAAACCCCAACGCCCCGTCATCGTCACTGCCAAGCAGGCCCCTCCTCCTTCGAATCCCAGATCGAGCAGCCCAACACGCGATCCCTACCGTGCCAGCGACGAGTACTATGCCGTTCCTGCTTCTTCCATCCCTCGTGGTCGAGATGCCCAGTCCACTTTCAGTCCGATCTTGGACGACGATGATATCCAGCGTCTGAGAGACAGAACCCAGCGTCTTGGCGATACCTACCGTGCTGCCCGTCCCCCGCCCGTGTACCCCGCTTCACATTACCGTCCGAATGCGCTGGACCTCGATGACGAGGTCTACTACGAGTATACTAAGCCCAGCGACCTTGCTAGATATGATTTGGACCATGATCGTCCAAACAAGCTCCGTCGTGAAAACTTCGAGCGCTATTACCGCCCAACAGTCAGCATCAACACCGATGTGACTCGTGCATATGACCCTGCAGAGAGACGGGCTCGCGGACCCCCTCCGCCATGGGATGTGGATAAAGCAAATCGAGTCTACCAGACTGCTGGCTCTCGAATTTCTCTGCCCCCAGCTGATCCTCTTGACTCTGACAGACGCCGCTTTGATCTGATTGAGGCTCCCCGAAGTCCTCCTGACGAACACAATCGCGCTGCGTCTCACCCTCGTTACCATGATGACCCTTACTGGTATGAAGACTTCTGGGATCACCGAGAGCATGACAGGGAGTACTTCCATGACGACAATGTCATCTCGCGCGGCTTTGGGATCCGGAGCACTGGCCCGGCCTACGTCGATGACTGGTTAGACGCCGTGACCTACGAGGACCCACGCAAGTACAGGGACGAGACAAGGAGCTACGTCGGGCGGAGGAGGTCGGACGACGATGACCTGGAGATTGTCCGGTACGAGCCCGACGATCGTGAACGCAGAAGACTTCGCGACTACGACGAGGACGACGACATTGTCCGCATCCGGAAGGACTCGAGGTACTCGTCGGAGGATGAGCGCGACAGCAGAGTCCGCGACAGAGACAAAGGGAAAGATGGGAAGGGTAAGGATGATGTCTCTCCGCCACGGTCCATCAAGTCCAGTCAGAGGAAAGATCCCATGCTTAGCGATGAAGATTATGAAATCATTGAGCATCCGCGGGATGGTAGGTCACCGGATCGCCCACCGCTGCCATTGCCGGAACCGAAGGGAGACTCGAAGAGCGTCGTGTCGACGAGAGAGCGCTCGCTTGGGAGGGACGATGCTAGGTCGAAAATTCGTAGACGCCCTCGCTCGGCATCGTTCAATCCTAACGATCCTACTGTTTTGGAGGAGGTGAAGGCGAAGCTGGCAGCTTTAATGATGGATAAGGAGGGTAATGAGAAGGAGAGGGAGAGGGTAAAGGATAAGGAGAGAGAGAGGGAAAGAGAAAGAGAGAGAGAGAAGAGGAGAAGGAAAAGAGAACGTGAGAAGGAGAGGGAGAGGGAGAGGGAGAGGGAGAGGGAGAGGGAGAAAGAGAGGGAAAGTGAAAGGGAAAAGGAAAAGGAGAAGGAGAAGGAGAAAGAGAGAGAAAAGGAGAAGGAGAAAGAAAGAGAAAAGGAGAAGGAGAGGGAAAAGGAGAAAGAAAAGGAGAAGGAGCAGGAAAAGGAGAAAGAAAAGGGGAATGAGAAAGAGAAGGAAAAGGAGGCGGAAAAGGAGAAGAAGGAGAAAGAACTAGAAAAGGAAAAGGAAGCTGCCAGGGAGAAGGAAAAGGAGACGCCAAAGGATAAGGAGGCTGGCAAAGATGAGTCTCCTGCTAAAGAGCCCTCTACAGAAAGCAGGTCTGAGAAGACCGAGGATGCGAATGCCGCCGGCTCCAAGAAGGAGAACGAGACTCCCTCCACGCCTGAGAAGCCGGAGAAGATTGAGAAGCAAGTACGATTGGTCACTCCGCCGAAAGAGCCCGAGAAGAAGCCTCTCAAGGGCATCTTGAAGCAACCTCGTGCCCACTTCCCCGAAGACCCTGCTCCCATCCGGGAGGGCGTTGCTCCTCACAAGGATGACAAAGCCAAACAAGCCAATGTGCCGCCGGGTGCTCGCTGGACCAAGATCAGCCGCAAGCTGGTTAACCCGGAAGCCCTTCGCATGGGCAAGGAACGCTTCGAGATTCGCGATGACTTCGTCATCGTCCTGCGTGTTCTCACTAGGGAGGAGATTCAACAGTATGCGTTTGTTACAATGCAGATTAGAGGTCTGTTGCCTGCATATATCCCCTCTACTGTGTTTGGGTATTTCTACAGTCTACTAACACGATGCCCTACAGAACGTCGCAGGCGGGAATACGAGCGCGAGCTTCGCGCAGCCGAAGCCTCCCGGGAGCGCGATCGCGACCGCGATAACGACGAACGCGATGATGATACCACTACCAACAACGCCGACGACAAGAAGCGCCGAAAGGGCCACCAGCACCGTCGCAGTGACAAGGCACAAGAAGACGATGAGCGTGACCGAGGTGAACGAAATCGCGATCGTGGGGAGAGAGATCGTGAGAGGGAGAGAGAGCGCGAGCTGGACCGGGAGCGCTACCGTGATCAGAGAGAGCATGCCGAGGATAAGATCCGCCGCCATCATAGAAGTGGGGATTTGGCGAGGTATGCAGCGTCGGATGATGAGGCTGTTGAGAATGCTTATGGGGCCCGCGCGGCGGCAAGGAGGCATGGTCATCGTCCTCATTGAGGAATGATATGAAGATAACATGACTTGATGATTTATTTACAGTGTGATTTCATGAGGTTTTGGATATATTTAATTGGGTAAAGGGGTCTAAAAGGACATTTCAATGGATTGATTGTTGTTATTTTGATGTCTACGTTCTTCCTACGAGTCTTCGTATTTGAAGACAACAGATTAACCTGGTAGTTAGATGCCAGCCGCACATTCCCTCGTCATAGTGATATGGACTGTCCCTCTTTAATACCTATGTCCAAACTTTCCTTGCAATCATCCTTATCTAATGGAATTGGCCTTTCTTCTCCAACCCAGACCCGCAATGTCTGAAGTTGCCTACATTTTGCATTTATCTAATATGTAAGGAATGGCGGAAAATTGAGTCGAGGTGTTCCCTGAGCGAACCAGTCGCCTTCAACCCACGAAGGACTTAGTGTTTCACGCTATTTTTAGGCAACAGGATTTGATAAAAGACAAATCGTCACACTTTATTGTTATCGAAGCTTTTCCACCATGGAAACGATCTGGAGCTGAAACCGTTCACCAAACTTCCATCCAAGATCTGATACACTTCCCATGGAGGGACCACACCAAAGAGGAAACACCCGCCGAACCGTCCGTTTTAAGGGACTTTTGCATGCTTCGAGGTTTATGTTTACCTGGATATACCAGAAAATGTACCACGTGTGATGTGTTGCTGCCGGAGATCGGTGTTGTTAATATGGAGGGGCCAGCGTGTGCTGTTGCCAACAGATGACAGTACTGAAGACGCCACTTGTTTGGGTACTGGGAATTAAACACCACACCGAATGGGTTCTAATGGACGACGATGAGAACTATGCGCCTGAAGGAAGTAGTAGGGTTATTCTTCTCGCCACTAATGACTGTTTGAAAACGGTCAGAGTGCTGCAGCAGCTCCGTTCGTATCCTCGGAATGGAGTTGCCGACTGGTGAAATGAACCCTCGAAGTGGCAAACACCGATCCCCAAGTGGTTCGTTCATTGGTGTTGGCAAGCGGGAAGGCCATGACAAAACAGCAGCTACGTAAACCATAAGCAAACACACGCCTTCCTCCCATCGTTTCTCTTGTCCCTTGTTCTTGAGCGGACCTTGCAGCGGCTTCATCGGCAAAACGTGCAAGCAGCTGCGCCGGCTCGCTTCCCCTCCCTGCTATCTGCATGATTGACGCCTTGACCTTTGAAGCAAGCAAGCAAACATTATGTCCATCAAGTGCCCTGATCAAAACCGTTTGGACTGGGCTGTGACCAGACCGTTGAGAGGCTTCGGTTTCTGTCAGTTGTGACGGCGCGATTTCGCTAGTTAGTTAGACAGGAATAGTTGAGGCATGACGGGAGGTGGGGGGGGGGTTTAGCTGTGGGGGGGTTGTTTAATAAAGTAGCCAATTCTTTTGCTGATATATACACCGATTTTGAAACAAACTGTTGTACGGATTGGGTCCATGTTGGTTCAATGATGAATGCTTGCGTTTACTTAAGCGGAAAGGTCTCATGCTGTAAACAGCATATAGTGATCTTTTCACCTTGTTAACGGAACGTTGTTATGTATTCCATGACCGGTACTCTCCCTAACGATGGTAACACAGAACATCCCTATCTTAACTGACATTGATATTGAAAAATATTTTAACGGCCAAGTACTAGATTTGTCTGCCTAAAGGATCATGTAATATCAATGCCGTCATTCCCGCAGTTGATCCTCATCGGCTTCACTGCAGAAGGCAATTATCTGTTCCCGCCTCTTCACAAGTAACGCAGACGCTCGTATTGTGTGAGCAGATTGTTGCACATGTGGTCAAAAGTCTTAAAATAGTCAAAATGTCAACGTATAGTTCACATCCATCATCTCCTTACTCCCTGCTCTGGAAAATGGGGGCTAGTTCATTCATATAGTGGCATCTTCAAGAAAGCAATATCATAGGATAAAGTTGGAAAAAGCATAGTAAGAGGTCTTGGTTCTATGGGAATATGGGCAACTTCCTGGAAAGGTTTCTCATATATTCGATGATTGTGGCTCAATATGGGCTCCCTTGAACACCACAACACTAGTCTCAGCAACGCTAATGAAGCCAGTGACTTCATCTCACTCACCATCGCAGTGAGCAGGCACAGACCATGCTGTATCCATCTCAATAAATTTATTGCACAACTCAGCAAGCCCATTGAGCATATCCCATGACCTTGTCAGCCCCATCAATGTCTAAGACACACATCCCAGCGGAGAGAGAAGCAGCAAGATATTCCTTTCATCATCCGAAACCTGCAACATGACAGGATAAGCTCATCACCTTTACCAGCATCAAAGATCCACCTCCTACAACAGTCTCACAACTGCATGTTTCATAGATTCGGCAGTTAGCTTTGGGGTTGACTAGCAGCTATTGGTGATGTTCCTGCTGTTGCCCGCCTTTCACTCGCTGCACTGTGTGCAGGGGGAGGGGGGGGAGAGATGCGGGTTCTTGGATCCTGGGGACGCTAGGGGAGGGAAGAAGAAAGGGGCCGGGGGGGGGGGGGAAGGGGGCAGAGCCTGGGCATCAGAGGGAAGATCGGCAGGCTTCTCAACTCTCGGGCCGGAGCATGTACACTTCTGTAACTCCCTCACCGAGTTGTCATATCGGGTTGCCGTACTGTAGTGGGTTCAGTTGGTGGTAGACACACCTTTGAATGTTGGATATAGATATTCTGCAGTCAGCTTGTGTACAATAGGCAGGTAAGTTTCGCTGGTCTGTCACGCAGAAGGGTTCCATAATTAATGATTACGGAATTTTTTGGGACCCCCCCCATCAGCACCGCAGGTTGTCCAACTCACATCAAGTTTTAAGTTTTCTTGATTCAAGCCTTGTGAGCCTCAGCTGAGCAGGTGAGGTGGGTGAGGGGCGGTAACTCTATCTTCTCGATGTGATATGGCGGTTAGAGGACCAATAAATTGGACATACCCACAGAAATGCAATGCGCACAAAACACCGGATAGTCCCAAAACACTGGGTCAAAAGCACTGGCTCTGTATCAACAGAATTCCGTTCTTTGAAACATACACTGTCTTACTGCCAGACAGCTTTCTCATGCAATGACGTTGATGGAACGTCGCCACATCTGATATCTTGGCATGCCCTGGTTTGGATCACGACTGGGCCCCTGGTCAAAACCAGGGTTGAAGTAACTGATGAGCTCCATCGATCGCATCGCCAACACCTGGTCAGTTCCCCATCACGCTATCCTGCACAGCACACCTGGAGATGACCCCTGGACACTCAACGTTGTCGATCGCTCGGTCGGTTGGTCGGCTGCTGGGCCCAGCCAGCGACAACGACCAAGCCGCTTTGATGCCCTGGCCTGGCTACTCCCATGAAAATAAAGTTTGCCCAGATTGCTGAGCCAGGTTGCTGACGAAAAGTCTGGGTAACCCACGAAGCGAAACATTTGATGCTGTTATGGTTGTGATTGTGCAACGTCTATAGAAGAGACGTTGGTTATCACACTTTATGGGATGGGTCATATGCTGTAGAGAGAAGTCTTCCGACAAAAGTATTACGTAGCAATTCGATTCGGTCAGCTCCCGGGGCAGTTCCCCCGACTTCTTACTTGAGCTTTTACTATCCCCTGCTTCCTGAGTTGTCTCCTGACAAGTTGTGGTTGAAGATTCTCTGGCAGGTGGACTCCTTGGCAGGGGCAATGCAATTCTCTTCCAAAAGCACAGAGGCACGGAGTCGTGTTGGTGTTATGTCCGCAACCAGTAATGTCCTCGAAATCTTATCTGGTTAAAGTACGGTTCAGCACCCACGGTATAAGCAGACCTAAAAAGCTCGATGCTGGCGGCTTCAGGGCGATCAAATGCCTTTATTTAGGTAACTAAAGCGCAATTGATCATCGCACCTGCCCCAAATGATGCTTTGAACGATGACCATCTGCAAATCTCTTGTTTGAAGGCTCCGTATGGAGGTATTGCCTGGTCAGGGACTTGGGGCATAATCAAAGGGCTCTGGATCTGTATCAACCTAGTTGTATTTCGCAGACAATGCCTATGTTAACTTTTACTTGGGTGGGTAACCTGATCCATAGGTGTGCGGCCAACCACAATGGCTTCTTTGATGTCGTCCTCTTCCGCCGAAACCGGAAGAGTTCCGAAAGTCCGCGAGGGAGGAAACACTCCTCACCATACAACTCAATGTGCGCCTTCGTAACGAACTGCACTGAATTTGATGATCGATGCCTTCAGCGAAGTAAACCTGCCATTATTTAGCTGCGGTATCGACACAAGCCAAACTCGAAATGGGGGTTAGGACGTTTGTCGGACTAATTCAAGGAGCATATCACGTCCCATGATAGCGAACCCGGTGTGACGAGGACGAGGGGGCAACAATGGCTTGGCATCACACCCCTGACACTTGCTAACGTCCTCGGTTTGCTGGCGCGTGAAGCTTTCCGGCATCCGATGGCACCGAGCTCACAGATGCTTGGTGCCAGGTGGGGCCACCCAAGCAGGGACACACCATATCATTGGGCCACATCTCTGGGGACAGGAACAACGTGGGAGATGGCGTTCTTGTCGGCGATGCCGCAGGAACGTCACGTAGCATCTAGGAGAGGTCTTGCGTATCGTGCGGAAATGACAACATTTCAGGTTTGCGGATTGGCTATCAGAAGAGCGCGTTATCGCATTTTTTTTCTCTGCTCTGTGAATGCATCCGCATGTTCCGGTTTTACACGAAGTAAGATGCTGGAGAGGCAAATTATCGGATAGCATTGATACCGCTATGCGGCGTATTCCGCCCCCTCAGCACCAGGGCATCCGCAAGATGTGCCTGACCCAGAGTCAGCAGCTGAAGCTCATCTTGGATCCATGTTGGAGCTATGTCCAACCTGACAACCAGATTCCCGGGATCGATCAACAAGACAAAGTGGTGGCTTCGATGGGGCTTTGTCAAAGAAACCCCCCCCCTCCCCAAAGCCAGGGGTGAGGCAAGGCTGGCAGAAGCGGGGGCAACTTGTTGGTGTGTCACCATGGTGGGGATCAGATGAGGTCAGAGGAGACAAGCCGAGATCTGCCGCTGTCAAGAGCCCAGACCACGGGCCAAAGGCTGCACTAGCAAGTAACATTAGCCTTAGCAGAAGGCCATCCGGACCCGAAAATAGAAAAGCCAGCTTCGTTTTCTATCTCCAAATCAGTGGAAACAGACCAAGGAGCTGCTATGTTCTGTTGCTGCAACCTTCTGTGAGCTGTGGGTTTTGGGCCCCATCAAGTTGTTTGCTTGGGGAATATAAGGTTTGAATATCTTCGGAACCATCCTGCGATAAGAACCAAAAAATAAGGAAGTGTTGTTTGACCATTTGACCATTGAGCTATAAGTGCCATGGTATAAACAGGTCAGAATGAACGCTGACTAAAGCATAACCAATAACATTATGACTCCTATGCTCGTAACAACGAAACATTGCTAGTAGTAGGTAATTGGCTCTGTAGCTTGCTGTCCCCGCTCTACCTTGAGATTGCGTCAATAGCCGACTCGTGCAAGGTGTGTCAACCTCGCATATCACAAGGCGTTTTGACCGGTGAAATTTGACCATCGGCTCTTGTTAAAATTTTTGCATGTTCACTGTCGCTTGCCTAAGGCAGATCTCAGGATCAAGGGGCTTTCTCTGTTACATCTTGGCTGGCTCCTGGCGTGGGATGCAAAGCCCTGCGATTTCAAGTCATCTGCTTCATCGGACCAGTTCATGCATGATCAAGGATTCATCAGTGCAATTGATGCAGGGCCGCTGTGCAGAAACGCAGTGGTTCTAGGTTTGTCACAATCCTCAAAGGCTATTGAGAGGAAGAGGTTGATATCTGTTGTCGAACTCAGATCATAGGATAATGAAAATGGGAATTTGCACGTCCTCAGCGCCGAGCTCTGAGAGCAGGAGATCTCTGTACCGCTCTGATGTTTTTGTGCAGTGTGAAATATGATACCAGTCCACTTGATCCCTCGGACCGAGTCAACAGTAAGGTATTTTAGTGTTGGGCTGTGGTGGAATCAGTCCAGTCAACCAGGCCCTAACTGTCAGTACTTGTTTTAATGTATGCCCGATCAACTCTAGTGAAGCTTTAATGTCTATTTTTGAACTTCTAGTTGATATTGGGCATGGTCGGGGACATCACCTCAAATCTCGAAGTAAGATACGTATGTAGACCCGTTGGTGTGTTGTGCAATAGGTGTCGTTCTGCATCTTGTGGTTGTGTGTTTCTGGCTTCACGCGTCAGTCCGCAAACATCTTCGTCAGCTTCAAGTTCCCTTCCACAAATGGTTTAACATTTCCTTTTAACATTTGCAGTATTGACTCTATCCGTATACAAATGTAGATGCTTTGTACACATCAAAGCCAATCAGTCTGTGACTTGTCTGGTTGGACTTCACGTGCTCTCCCACGGCAGCATGTCTTAAGAGCGCCCCGCAGCCATCCCTGCATAACTGCTCGATTTTGTGCATGGGTATCGATTACCATCAAGTGCTAGATTTACCATGTAACAGATGCTGGGAAGCCCCTTGATCCATGCAACAGCGGATTGCAGATGTCAAACCAAGCATTGACTTATTGACAACAAGAACACTTTCGATCGAGCAAAGTTATCACTGATGGAGAATGCGGAGTTTACTGCGGGAGCTGTTGGGAGACATGGATGGAGATACCTGAAAATCGGGCTGCAGGAAGCCATCCTTCCATTCCAACGATACCCGCCACGCTCACTCCATGTTGGCTGCCAGTGCGCCTGGAAGTGAAGTGGCACAAAGACATAAGCCATTTCCCTTGGAGCCTCATGAAAGGCTTTGCATTCTGGCAGCTTGAACTTTGCATCTATATCACTCCATACGTCGGAGGTTATGCACACATGTTGATGGTGAAGTGATATTGCTGCTGTGCTAAAGTGCCAGTGCTGTGGTCCATGTCGACGACAGGCGTCCCTGCACGCTTCCCGCTCCTACCTGGCAGCCCAGTCCCCGCCATACCGACTGGTTCCTGAGCTTGGGCTTTCATCCCGCGCTACCCTGGTCTTGCCGACCGAGCTTTACCTGGTGTTACCGACAGGCGAAGTCGATAATCCCTGGAGCTGGGCTAAAAAAGCTACAAAATAAGCTTCGATGCACCCAGGGATCTCGGAGATCAAAGTAAACATCTGGTTACATGCTCGTTTAGTGTAGTGTGCCGCTCACGCTGCTTTGTGACACTGGAATTCGACTTCCAGTCGCATTTTGGAGGTAGCCAGAGTGGAGTCTCAACAGGTTAAATCTTCCTTGAATATGACCGCCTCACCAACCTCGCAGCGTGCGAGGAAAACCAACTTCTAAGGCCCCACATGTCAGCCCTGGACCCACACCAGCAAAGCTGTAGTGTAAACCAAGCCTGGCCTGTCATTCCAGATCACCAAGCAAGAAAACATAGCTAGACGCGACTTTTTCCCACTTCACCTCGAAACGTCTCTACATATTTTCACATTGCTTTCAATTGACGGAACAGTCTTTGTTTTTAATCTGCACTTTTAAGTTTTCCACAAAAGATTCTCTGCTTCGAGCTTGCTGAGGCCCAGAGCTTTAGTAGTAAAATAAAAAAAAACGCGACTTGTTGGAACGCAACCTTAAACCACCGACGTTTCCTCCCCCTTCTACACCGATCTTGAGCTTTTGAGAGTCTCTGACACCTCGACACTCATCACACTTCCTTACAGGGCCTGAGGTGAGTTCGTTCCAATCCAAACTCTCCAGCTTTCAGTCTTCCGCCAGGGACCTGGCCCAGAGTTATCGGCGCTAGTGGCGTTCAGATTTGCCATTGTCAGCTGGCTCCTCGGTCAGCCTTGGTGAAAGCTTTCCCACATCTCACAGCTTGGATCCGAGACCCGGAGACTGAGAAAGCGCTGGGTGACACAGAAAAACCACGGCACTGACTTGTTTTCACCAAGGCGCCTAATTTGCAACCTGAAGGCACGTCTTATTCACTTAGAGCACTGTCGATCCCACGTGGCTTCGAAAAACGGTCCGACCAGGAGCTTCGTCTCTCAGCTCCCAATTTATCTCATCTACCACTCCGTCGCAGGATCCACAAAACTTGATACTTGCCGGTCGTGAATATCCAAAACAAGAGGGCAAAGGTATGTATAACCTACACAGAGAACGGAATACAGACGACAATTCTCTGTCTTCCGCTCTTCATCAAGGCCCCTGCCATTTGCTTGTCACGCCGCACCGCGTTGGCAAATCAGCATGCGACGCGCACAGCAAGAATCGAACCAGGGTCTGGTGTCAGCCGCGCGATCCCGTTTTCATCTCGGCAATCCCACCCTAAAACCCCTTCAGGCATCGCATGAATTGGCTCCAAGACGGGGCATGCAACCTTGCTGGTGCACCGCCTTCCCGCTGTTCTTTTTTATATACCATTAAAAGTTCACCTGAAAGCTCCCTGAAAGACGTCTTTCAAAACTGACGATTTTGCGACTCGACAGCGATCCTCCAGCTAGCCCTAATATCGATCTTTGTTACCCCTAATTCAATCCTCCCATAATACCGATCGCCTTCGGAGCCCTCGGAAAGAAGGACTTTGTCGACTGGTCAACGCGAAAACAAAAAACAAAGGCATCACTAAACACGACGCGTTTACCCGTTCGACCCGTTTGACCGACAAGGAAGGGCGCCTGTGCAGCTACCCATCGGAGTGGTAGCAACTTTCGAATCAATTTGTAAGTTGCGAAGGCATTTCACGAGCTTGATTCAGGTGTTTGGGCGCGTTTCATGGAAACGGCCGACCAAACGCGTCAGGGCCCTGCGTGACTCTCTGGTTCCAGCAGCACACAGATCCGAGTGGAAACCAGTTTTTTTTTCTTACCCCCTACCCTTGAGTCGGCCTGCTACATCACCTGTCGATGACCGACCGATTATTCTCGGCGATGATCGGCGAACAGCAGCGTGACGTATCCTGAATCCCTGGCACTCTGCAGTCGAGCTTCCCGGAAAATGCTACCTTCACAAACATTTTTTTTTGCGCCAAACATCTATTGCAGCCGGAGAAAAGCACAACTAACTCGTTGCAAGAATACCGCAGATAACAACGAGCAGAAAACTCGTCTCAACATCCGACCCTATGGGACTGATAACCATGGCTCAACCGCGCCAGGCTTCGCGCCCGTTCGAGGGCCAGTCGGGTCATGACTCGGTGAGTGCCACTTTTTCGGTTCCTCTCTGTCCTGCGATGACCCACAACACCGGCACTTCCGTACATTGCAATTGTCGTTGTCACTGTTAAGTCATTACATACGCTTGGCTAGTCACGGGTAACCCTCCGCCGCGGTAGTACCGCCGGGATTGACAATTTCACACGAACATCGAGCGGTTACATCTAGCCGTTGCTCGGGTTAAAAGTTTATCTCGAGAAGTGTAACGGCAGATGGAACCCTTCTTCCCCATGCCCCTCGCATTGCCGTTCTTGCATTTCCCAAGAGTTCGACCACCCCGGCTCGCAAATGTTCCAGAAAACCACAAACCCTCGCATCCTTGGCTTGCTGGGGAGGGCCGTGCTTTGGGGTTTGTGGGAATTGCAGGGGGGACGCGACTTGTTTCACCACCAGCCAGGCATCTGGTAACTTGCCGCAGCTGGGGGAGGTGGCCGGGGGGTGTGCAGCGCGCTTCCGCTTAGAAGGAAGACGCGCGACCGCAAGCGCAAGCGTCGCCCGGTTGGATAGCATCGAGCACTGGCAGCGTGGTCCGGTTCCGTACCTTCGTGTGTTCGGCGAGCCATATGCCGTGCTTCCTTCGCACGGTCGCCCGCCCACCGGTAGTCCAGTCAAGCAGCAGCAAATGCTCATCTTGATGGCGGATGGCTGCAGCACACATCATGGTGCTTGTGCTTGCCGTTTCCGTGTTGCTTTTGCTAGGACTTCCCATGTGGCGGGCCCGAGGTAGCCACGGCCGCTTAACGGTGAAGTGGCTGGCCTGCGACAACACCATTCACTTACCCTCTCTTACCACCCCACGTATCGCCCCCCCCACACCGCCTACCTAAGAATCCTTGAACAAGCACAACAAGGACGGGCAAGACGATCCAGCGATCTCTGCTCCCGTTTAAAGCTTCTCCCATCCACAAACAGATCCAAATATGCTTTTCACCGCAGAGCCTGCGTGCGCCGGGTGTGCGTTGACAGTACTCGTGTGCGACGATCTTCTCCCAAGGCTACTGAGATGAGCGCGCCTTTGCTCGACAGTCGAAAGCCAGAAGTCAGTTGCACCTTTGGCAAGTGGGTACGGAGGCGACAAACCATCGCGTCTGTGGGGCTAGTGCACTTTCCTTGACGCGTTGTCCAGAGGCCAGACAATGAGCACGTCCTTTTGCGGTGATCAAAATCCACATTTTGCGCCTCGACGGGATTTCTCCACAGGTCACAAACATTTTGTCAGAGGCATGACCGCGTTGTCGTCTCATCTGCTGCCGCAGCAAAGTTGCTTGCGTCAAGGGCCTTTTCTGGGGTTCGGGTTGGTTGCAGCATGTGAGAGACATCAGAGATAGTGATCGATGTTGCCTCAGTATCCGAGTTGTCTGTTCTTCCGCTCATCTTGGTTTGCGACGATGATCCCCAGAAACACCATTATCCCTTCTGCCCACGAACGGTGCGCACAACGCGCGCCCATCGATGGCAGACGCAGATGGACCCGCTGGCTGGGATGTCTCCCTGACTTGGGGCCCGGGGGTACCGGTCATCGGGGACGGACTGCCAAGCTGCGCAGGGATTGCATAGCGGCAGTTGATTGGTCCTCTCAGCCTTTCTTCACCGCCCCTTGTCCTAGCCAAATGGAAGGCAAAGAGCGCAGCAGCTGGGGTGGGTCCCTTCAGGAAAACTTCCAGATTGCTTGCCGCTTCGGTGGTTAGCGTCGGATGGCTATTCCTGCTTGGGCAGTAGTCGTGCTACCTGGCACTCGATCGCGTCTGCCATTGGTCACCGCATCTAAATGCAGTTGCCCCCTGCAATCTTTTCTCCCCTTCTCCCCCACCTTGCCTTCGCCCCCCCCCCCCTTGCTCAGGTTTGTTCCGCCGTCATCCTTGACGCATCTTACCCACGCACCGTGACAATTTCCTTCATCGCGCTGTGAGAGCTCGGGGCCAGAGTTGCTTTCGGTGTTGATCGTAGTCGGTCTGGACTCCTGCTCCGGCCAGCTCACAAGACCGAACGGCGTTTTGTCTGGATTTCTGGATTGGGCCGCGGCTCGCAGTGCTGCCGCAGCGATTTCCTACGAGCCGAGTATTGCATCCATCAGAAAGCAGAAGACTGGACGCTGGATGCCCCGGGTCTGCTGGGTTCCCCAGTACATCGCCAGTCTTGACCGAACATCGATTTTTTCATTTTAAAAACCCCCTGTCCTGCCCCGGTTTTCCAGCATCTTTTACTCGGCTTTCCCTGCAAACCAACCCGGTTTGGCTCTGGTTTTACCCATATCGATTTTTTTTTCTGTCTGCTCTCTTCCATCCATCCGTACATCACTCCGCCAGATCCCCACAGACGCGACTTTTTTTTTTTCTGCCGTTTTGTTCACACGTCGCTGTCGCGCAAGTCGGGATCGAGCCTGTCACTCCCGCTCCCTCGCCGCGGCTCTGCATATTCGGTTAGTTCCCCTTGTTCCTTTGCAGCGTCTTCCTGCCTGCCGGCGGCCAGGGGTCGAGCTGGTCCTGGCCTAGGCTTCTGGCATTTAGGGCTCCGAGTCCTGGGGCGCGCAAGCGATCGCTTAGGCGATTGGCAACACCACGCTGTCCCCGAGAGGGCAATCCCAAGTGGGCGTCTCGAAACTTCGGGAGACGTTTCCGAGCCCTCGCTGCTCCACCTTAGTGGGTAGCATTTTCTTCCTGGCTCTCGCGGGCCCGGTTTGAATGCCGCGTGCAAAAGCTGCCCTGTCCTGCAAAATCCCACTCCAAATCCCCGAGACTAGCCCGCCTCACCCGTGGACCCCTCGTCTCTTTTCAGGGGTCCGACTTAACTTCCGGCTACCCAGTCCTTGCAACGCGTTTTAGTGGAAAAAAAAAACCATAACACACCAGACGCGTCCTTGCCCTGCACTAGACCGCACACAAAGATACTCGACACGCATGGTTTTTGCTTGGACAAGAACCTTGAACCTCGAGCAGTAAGACTAATGGTTGTGGCCTCTATGCAGCATCACACCGCCCATCACCAGCAACAGGGTCCGGTTCCTCCTCTTCTACAACACTCGAGACCCTCGAGCATTGTCCAGCAGCACCACAGCCAGGCGCCGCCCCAGCAGCCGCCTCAACAGCAGCCCCAACAGCCACAGACCCAGCACTCGAGCGCGTACCCGTACCCGCCACAGAGCCAGACTAGCAGCTCGCAGGATCACGCGCTGTCCTACTACGCTCATCCAAGTCCCTACAGCACGCCGGGCGCGACAAGCGGATACACGTCCGCAGGTACGTTGGCCAAACCCGCGTTCGTGGATCTTGTTGTGTTCTCAGCTAACGCGCATCGCGGCAGACACTGGCGACATGATGGCTGCCACTATGCCGAGACCGTATCCCCCCATGTCCTATCACACGCCGCAGTCGAATTCCCCGGCTTCGGTGGCATCACCCTCCGGCCATGACCAGCAGCGGGGCATGTACGGGCAGCCGCCCTCCCAGCTACATCAGCAGTCGCTCTACTACAGTGCTCCTCAGCAGCAGTACTCGTCGATGCCCGCGCAGGCCGCACAGTCGCCGTACGCTCAGCATGCGCAGCAACCACATCAGCCGATGGGCTCTCAGCCCAGCATGATGATGTCGCATACTGCTCAGCAACACCAGATGAGCCAGCATGCGCCGCAACACTCGCAGCCGGGCATGACGGTTAGCCCGCGGCCGGATGCCAAGATGGACCCCCATGGCCTGAACCACCAGATGTCCAGGACTTCGGGCCCTGTCGCCATTGGCAGCAGTGCCTCTACGAATGCTCAGAATGGCGGCCAGGTGTCGACCACGACTACTTCCACGTCGCAAGTTAATTCTAATGCTGCGCCGGGGCCCATTCCGGCTACCACACCATTGGTAGTGAGGCAGGACACGAACGGTGTGCAGTGGATTGCTTTCGAGTATTCGCGCGATCGCGTCAAGATGGAGTACACGATTCGTTGCGATGTTGAGTCTGTCAACACTGATGAGCTGTCTCCTGAGTTCAAGGCCGAGAACTGCGTCTATCCTCGTGCATGCTGCCCCAAGGAGCAGTACCGTGGCAACCGCCTGCAATACGAGACCGAATGCAACACTGTCGGTTGGGCTCTGGCCCAGTTGAACCCGCCTCTGCGTGGCAAGCGCGGTCTCATTCAACGTGCTGTTGACAGCTGGCGTAACAGCAATGCGGACCCACGGCTGAGGAGTCGTCGTGTTCGCCGCATGGCCAAGATGCAATACCGCAATCAAAAGGCAGGTCTGCCTGCTACTCATAATAGCCAACTCCCCCAGACTCACAATAGCCAGCTACCCGGTACCGCGTCGACCGGCATGACCACTCCCGCTGCTCTGCCGGCTGCTACCGATCCGTCGATGGCCAACTCGGGCCTCAGCAGCATGCCGCCTCAGCTGCACCACCACCATACAGCCCCTCAAACAGCGGCAACGGACGGGAAAACTCAGGGAGGTGATGAAGTCGGTATGTTTCACCAGATGGCCTAAAGCGCGCGCGTTGTTGTGTTTAAGTGTGATACCTCTTCGAGCCGCCTGTTTTACATGCGAATATGCATTTTTTTTCCCCGTTCTTTCCTCTATTTCCTTGTCTTCTTTTTTAACCCCCTCTCTGTTCGGGTCATGTTTGGATCATTCGGGATATACTCGCTACGCGTCCCCTTTGGCTTGTCATATACTGGCGCGTTTATTCGGTTTTCGAGCACCACTTTATACTGGGACAGCTACAGGAATCCGTTGTTACAAAAATATCTGTACATTACAATAGTTGCGTTTGCTGTTAGTTTTTGTTTTGCTGGTTTTCGGTCGTCGTTGAGTCGTCTGGCTGGCTGCTGGCAGAACGTTCTGCGTGCGTTGCATTGCATCTTGCATGCTTCGCAGCTGCACATTTCATCAGCATCGCACCGTCACATATCAAGCAACAAACACATACACCTCGCAAAGCTTTTCGAGCAGAGCGGGTGGGAAAGAGAAGACAGAAGAGAAAGACAACGAAAATAATGGGACATGGAAGGATACCAAGGAGAGAGAGCAAAGTTTTGCGAGTTCAGCAGTGTGTTCGTTGAAAAGGGAGCCTGAGCCAAGATTGAAATGATGGCCCCTTAAGATGATTCACCACCTGTACTCTGCTCGTTAAGTTATTGCGTTGCGTTTCTGTTTGCGATTTGCGAGTCGAGTTGTTGCTCTGCTGTTGCCGCGCTGCTCTTTTTCTGGCTTGAAGACGGGATCACACTGGGCATGATCCGACGCGCGCTGTCTTGGCCTTGAACCCCCCCTGTCCTTGACGAGCCCTTGCATGCCACACGTAGAACGCCGATAGGCTAACTGTGTGTTCCTTTTTTTAGGGGAGTATCCGAATGATCAGCAACACCACCATCATCACCAACCCCCTGTCCAATCTGGCACCGATGAGCGTCCCGCCCAGGTGTTCACAGGTTATGGTGTCTACAACGGCGCTCCCCAAGCCTCGTCTTCTATGTCTTCCATCCACGACGCCATGAGTGGCTCCCATGCCACCACTGCAGCGCGGCGGACCGCTTCTTCTCGTCGGGGCTCTGATGATACTCCTGATGACCTCTTCCCAGATATCCCTGAGGCTAAGAAGCGCAAGTTCATCTTGGTCGAGGACAGCGATCGCCAGAGCCGTCTCCGTGTGCGCGTGACTCTCGATGGAGTCGATACACGCGAGATCCCGGATAGCTTCCGCAAGAGCAGTAGCGTGTATCCGCGTTCATACTTCCCTCGCGAGATGCAAAGTCCTCCCCCGAGTGCTACTGGCAGCAAGTTCTTCACCGATGATGCAAGTGACTATGAGGATGACGGGACTACCGACACCGAAGGCCGCCGCTATACCCGTATCAACCGGCGGGGCCGTACCATGGTGAAGGTGCCCATGGCTGAGGGCCAGGAGGGCGAGATCGCCATCCCTCGTATGCGTAAGATGTTCCGGGGCAAGGAGGTGCGGTTGAATGACCTTGGGTACCGCATGGCCTGGCTCCAGAGCCGTGTGTTTGCTGGCCGGACTGTGTTCTTGCAGAGAGCTTGTAAGTATACCTCTGGCAGCCAAGGTTCTTCTGACACTAATGAAAATTACTAGTGGATTGTTACCGCAACAAGACCCGGAGCGCCATGGAGTCTATCATGCAGGACGTCAAGACGACGGCACCGCACTACGAGACGCGCGTCGGCAAGCGTCGGTTCAACGAGCGCATGCGCAGCGGCGAAAAGGAGGACGAGTCGTAAATTATGCCTTTTGGAAAAACGTATGACCTGAATGAACCTACCGGTCGATGATTCAGCTAGCAAGATCGGAAATGTCGGATTATAATGTCTTGAGTGCCAATGAACCGAGTGGGCTTTTTATGTAAAGCTCAGGCTCTCTCATGGAACTTTTTTTTTCTCCGGATGGGTCCTCCTCGTCTTGCTGTATAGTTTCCTTGTCGGCTATGCTCGGCTGGGGCCCATGTCTCTGCAAGACTCGGAGCTGTCTGGGGAATTAGGACGGACGGCGTTTGCTGGGTCAATTAGATGAAGACAAATATACTCAGCAACCAGCAAAACAGTACAACGAAGAGTTTTCGATGTATGTTAGGTAAACTATATGGTGCTTACATGGTCGGATGGATTTGGACAGATGTCATGTTGGTTGGTGTTGGTGTCATGTATGGCTGGTTAAATGGATGTATAATAAAGTGTGTGGGTATAAATGAGATAGGGTCGCCCCGTTTAGTTAAGAGATTTGTCTTACTGTGCTGGTGTGAGCCCTCTTCTCATTTTGATGGGATTGGGGCTGGCCATTTAGCGGATATGGGTTGTCAACGCTGACATGAGTTGAACGGGATGAGTCAATAGCTCCTGCAGAAAACAGATACAAAGATTTAAGAGCCCAATTTTGTATGAGATATCGCGGTTTGCGATGGATCAAGCAAATGGGCCAACTCGGTAGATGAGCTGATGAGATGCCCAACTAGACAGATGATTTACGAGAACTGAGATATAGTGCCCATCAAGCAGGCGTGAGCCCTGACTCAAATTTGTCCTCACACGTCTTAGACCATCCAGAGCGATAGAGCTTGTATGCGAAATGCATGCGAATACTGAGCCGCAGAGCGATATGAAAAAGACGAGAGAGATAATATTATACGCAACTCCAATCCCTAGATGAATGCTAGATGCAGCGCGATACCAGCATTACTGAATGTAGATAAGAGATATAGCGTTTAAGAGGGTATCAAATCGATTTATCTAGCCATCTGACCATCGATCATTGTCACCAATTCTTAACACTACCCGAGACAATACGATACCTAGCTATGTAGCACCAATAAGAATTTGACTCAATTCCACCATCACCGCCATCGCCATTCGTTCATTCCACTCTAGTGCAATAGGTAGATGGGCAATGAACATCTAGATAGATAGCATCAGACAGAGAAGACATAGGGAAAGGTGGGGTTGAAGACAAAGAAGATAATTCCATATGTTCATGAGTGATCCAGGAGAGCATGTTGTGATGAGTGGTGTCAAGCGAAGGACATCTGTCATGCCATGCATGCATGCATGCATCCATCCATCCATTGAGCCAGACATCGATCCATACCGTGATCTTACATCTTCCCTTCGACAGGAATAAGCAAGTTATTGAAGAAAGAAACAGACCAAGAAAAAGAGAAACAGGCCAGATTAAGAGAAGAGAAACACTGCACATAAACATGATCTCTTTTAATCCCAAACATGTATCGTCGACGAGGTGACGATGAATGACAGAGGGTATCCCATCCGTACACATTCCATCCATCCATCCATCCATCCATCCATCCATCCATCCCATTCTTCCTTTCTATCCCTTCCCTTCCCCACCCACCCCCAAAATCTCAAACTATCCCATCCTCCCAATCTCATCTTTTCCTTTGAGAGAATTTCCCTCCCTCCCCTCCTTCCCCCCGGCATCCATCCAAAAATAAATCTTCCCGGTACCTACACTACACCTTCCTAGCCTCAAACAACCCCAAACTCAGCGCCGTATCGTTCTCCCCGACCACCGGCGTCGGCTCACTAAGCGCTTCCCACCGACGGAAATGAAACACGCTGAACCGTTCCGTGGCCGCACCACCGGGACGATCGAGCCCCCACAGGGAGATAGGCGTGCCGAGGAGGACGCACATGCTTCCCGTTCCTGTTCCGGTGCCAGAGATGTTGGAGTTGGAGTTGGAGTTGGAGTTGGAGTGGGAGTGGGAGTGGGAGTTGGGATTGGTATTATTGTTAATAGTAGGGTTGCGCGTGCCAGGAGGAGCAGAAGCAGAAGAGGAAGGTTTGGCACCACCGCTGTCCCGATGACAAAGCACCAGCCCTCCCCCTGAACCACCAAACCCGATCCCCATCCCGCCTCCCCCACTACCACCAGCGGTAAACACCGACCCTGCCCCATCCCCCTGACCTTGTTGCTGCCCCCCGGATTGCAGCCCCGCAACACCCACATCAAACCCCACGCCCCACGGCACACTCAATACATACCTCAACCGCCCATCCAGTGCCAACACTCCTCCCGAGCCAACAGCTCTCACACACGTCAGTCTGGCCTCCTCAGGCAGGTTATCTGCCAGCAGACACGCGAGGTCAAACACCCTCCTTGAGAGGTTCGCCACGGCGCGTGCCAACGCGGTATGTTTCTCCTGCCTATCCTGTCCCTGGTCATGCCCCCCAACGGTGCCGTGTTGCGCCGGGTGTGGGAAGGCTAGTTCCGCGGGTAACTCCCCCTCCGCCGGGAGGGGATGAATAACCCCCGTCGACGATGATGCGGAGTTATCCGGGCCAGGAGGGCGAGAGAGTTCGAAGAGGTCGACGGCGTGATCAAGGAGATGCAGGATGCCGGCGCAGGCGATGAGCAGCTTGGCGCGGAGGTCGGCGGGTTGGCGGGAGAAATCGAGGGAGGATTGGGTGTTGTTGTGCAGGGTGAGGAGGTTGAGGAGGAGGGGGAGGTGATAGAGAAGGAGAGAGGCCTTGGTTTCGGGGTCGACTCCGACTGTGGGCGTGTTGCCCATGGGTGTGTCTTCCGATTTGGTGTCTTGGGGTTGGGAGGTCGGGGAGGCGAGGATCTCCCATAAGTCGACCAGCTTGTCGACTACGGCAGGAGAAAGCTGTGCTTGACGGGGGCTGCCGCCCGGGGGGATGGGACTGGTAGCGTTGCTGCCGCCGCGCATGATGGCGTCCATAACGGAGAGCAAATTCTCAGCCATGCGCAGATTCTGCTCCAGCGACGCCTGGTCCGCAGCAACTCTCCCCGAAGAACCCGTAGCCTTCCCCGGCGGCGAAGGCAACAACTCCAAAAACCTGCTCTGCGCCCTAGCTTTCAAATGCTGCGTAATATCTGGACTGAGCGAGCTGAGCATCCCAACCCAAGCCACATTCCCCGCGGCAATCGCCTTATCCATCGCATTGGCCAACAATTCCACATGCGACGTTTGCTGCTCCTGCCCATCCTCTCCAGTAGTAGTAGTAGTAGTGTTGTTGTTGTTGTTGTTGTTGTTGTTGCTCAGACTCAACGCGAGCGCAAGCTTAACCTGACAAAACGGTAGCGTAAACTCGTTGGTCAGCTCTAGCACCTGCTCAAACGAGACCCGCGTCGTCTGGGGTGCTGCCGCGGTCGGAATCAACAACTTGGTCGTCATCCAGTCAATGCGAGCCATGACCTGCGGATTTGTACTCCTGACGCTCAGCGCGCGCGCAACGCCCGTTGCGTCGCGCAGGACGAGCCTTTTCAGTAATTCGAACAGCAGCTCCTGGACGTAATCTGCGTCGAGGGGGAGGCCTTCAAGGTCATTTTGTGCGCGGGCGTACGAGTACTCTGCGAGAGCAAGGAAGATCAGGTTGAGGACTTCCTTGGGCGAGTCGCGGACGGCTTGGTCTTGGAGCACGAGGAAGCGGTAGGCTTCGTCGGCAGTAAGTAGATCGTCCTGCGGGACCGGGGCCGTGAGTAGCATCAAAACCTGCTGCATGTACCTCGTCCGGTACGTAATCTGCACAACCTGGGGTACGCCCCCCGCAAGCGTAGCTGGAGGCGGGACAGGGACCCGTTGTTGTCCAGCGCCAGCAGTAGGAAACTCTGACGCCGTAGCCAGTATCGTCCCGAACTCCAAACACCCCACCGACACGAGCAGAGGAAAAATCCTGAGCACACTCGGCCTGCTCCCCAACGCTCTGAGGTACATCAACCACTTTACCATCAACCCGTCAAAACATTGCGCATCAAACGCCCTCAGCCTGCCCAACAGCGTACTATAAGCCCGCTGCTTGGTTGCTGCGGCCCCCCCCCACGCAGCCTGCAGCCTTTGCACAATCGTTTGGAACAACCGCTCCATCGTATTCCTATCCAGACTGGATCCACCCGCAAGCAGCTTCTCAATCTCGTCGTGCAGGTCAGAAGCATCATCCTGCTGCTGTTGCTGCTGCTGCTGCTGCTGCTGCTGCTGCTGCTGCTGCTGCTGCTGCTGCTGCTGCTGCTGCTGCTGCTGCTGCTGCTGCTGTTGTTGTTGTTGTTGTTGTTGTTGTTGTTGTTGTTGTTGTTGTTGTTGTTGTTGTTGTTGTTGTTGTTGTTGTTGTTGTTGTTGTTGTTGTTGTTGTTGCAGGCGCGAGACCATGTTATCCGAGACCGGGGAGCAGGCGTCGACAGGGTTGTGGCGGTCGGTGAGGGCAAGGTCTTTCTTGAGCCGTGCAACAACATCCTCCATGCCGGGGATTCTTGCTCCTAACGACACTAACGAGACGAGTAAAGGGCGGAGGGTGATACCCTGCTCGCGGACGGCGGTAGTCTTGAAGCGCTGGTGGAGGGCGAGGAAGATTGGTGATGCGGCGTCGAGGGCAGAGAAGATGAAAAAATGTCTGTTGACGGTGTCGGCGATAGCGGGGAGAATATCAACGGTGCAGTGCTTGGTAAGCGTCTTGAGGACATCCGCCAGTATGGTAAAGTCCTCGGCAGCCTCAAGAACGGAGCGCATGCCGTAGAAGACGGAGGGTGAGACATCAGGTAGCTGTGGGCCCCCTTTCTCCTTGTCTCCCGTAGAAGAAGAAAAAGAAGAAGAAGAAGAAGAAGAAGAAGAAGAAGAAGAAGCCAGACTCGCCCGAAGCCAGCTCCCGACCTCCCCCTTCAACGTGCGACTCGCTTTAGAAATCCTCTTCGTAAGCTTGGCCATAGCCATAGGCGGCCGCTGAAAGATGGGATCATTCGGCTGCACATCTGGCATGGGCATGCCAAAGGTATATCGCAGATGCTTAATCGCAACAACCGTGTTCTCCGCCTCATCAGCGACACTATACGACGCACGTCTGAGGATACCACTCCGAAGATTTCGTTCCGATGAGGTCAGCACACAAGGAGGCATCTCAGCAAGCAGCCTCGTCGCAGCCGGCCCGTCAGGGGCAACTTGCTCCGGCCGCCGAACCCCTCCACGGCCCATCAGCCAACGGATGTATCTCGACACTGCGAACAGCGACGCCCGGACGAGCTCGCAGACCAAATGGTAAAGAGCATTCTTGCGGGGCTGTTCCTCGAGGGGATCGTCACAAAGAAAATCGAGGACGGCAAGGGTGACGTCGAAGCCGAGTGTGCTCCAATGCTGTAGGATCTTGCTCGTGACATACACCTTGGCCAGGCCGGGGCGGTAGAGGGAGGTACACCATTCGAGCAGGGCCCGGGCTAGGGCTGGTTTGTCTTGAGAAACGCTCCAGCACTGCGAGGGCAGGTCGGATGGCATGGGAGCGTGCAGGGTCCCGTCTAGCATGCCCACCAGGATGTGGCGGGCAGCGGGCTGGGAACGGTTGGCCGATGCGGCGAGCTGTTCGTTGCGGAGGTTGATGGCTTCGAACGAGTTGCGTCGGGCCTCGTCACCGGCGGGCAGACACGCCTGAAGCGCATCGCGGTACTTGATCCACGCGGCGGGGCAGACAAAGTTCTCGGGACTGCTCAGGATAAGGGTATTAAGACAGTCGGTTAGGGTCTTGAGAAGGGGATTGAGAATATCGCGATCAGGGTGGTTATATATCTGCTCTGCGTGTTAGCTGCTGCCTGCGTACCAAAACAAGCGTTTCTCTCCAACGGTCCGTACCAAGTGATGGTGGCTAATCAGCGCCGTAACCAGCCGGCGGCCGTACTTGCGAAGCTTGAGCAGGTCGCTCCAGTACAGCTGCGTCAGAAGCATCCACATCGGCAGCCTGGCCTCCGAACTGTTCTCCAGGCTCGAAACAAGCCACTCCGAATAGTGTTCCCGATCCAACAGATGCTCGGCATACAAATGCGCGGCCAGACGCGTGGTATAGTGCACCTTAGCCTTCCAGTCATCTTCGTCGAACCCGAAATACACCTGCTCGATGAACTGTTCGACCGATATCGTCCAGTCCTTGATCCAGCGGGACTCGCCGCCCACGACGAGCGTGCCCACGCCCTTTCGCTTGGTAGCGCGGATCTCGTTCGCCCCGACGCATTTGATCAACCAAACGGCGCGGTCCGTAGGCACATTCTTATTCAGACATTGCTCCAACAGCACCTTGCCGCGAATACCATGGGGAATCGTCCGGCTCAGGCGGCGCAGCGAAATAGCCGGATTGGCAAGATCCTTAAGCCACAGCTCGCGCTTGGTATCCGTCAGCGTCACGCGCGGCGGGGGTTTGAACGTGGACGGGGTCGTGATCTGTCCGTTATGCCGGCGCTGCCCAAGTACTGCCGCAAAGACCGACGACAGCGCCGTCAGACCTGTCTTGTGCTTCAGTGCCGGGAAGAGCGTCGCCTTCGCGGACTGTGTCTCGGCCGTCGAGAAGATGCCCTTGTCGTAGTAGCCGTTGCGGATCACGTGTTCCGAGAACTGATCCTCCGGTCCGTTGCCCGTCCAGGGGAAGAAGTCTGCGTATGCGACGGTCGTCTTTTGCTGGTCGTTACCGCGCACAGGGTAGCTCGGTGCTGCGGCCGGCGGCTCGACGGTGAAGGGCTTTGGGCGGCTGTCCTTCTTGCTGGTAGTGTTCGAGGCCGCCGGCGGTTGCGCGGCTGGTCGTTGAGGCAGGACGGTATTGATGCGCGCCGGACGAGCGGGCATGGGCAGAGGGGCATCAAGATCGGCTGTGTGCATGTGTGTGGACGGATCCGGGCTCATGTCGCCCATCTCGGACGGATCCATGGGGGGCATGATGCGCGAGGGGGTAAAGGGCTTCGAGTCGGCAACGCAGCTCGGGGATTCTGTCAGCGATGTGTCGTGTAGGATGGTCGATGCGGCCGTGGGGTCGGCCGGGTCGCTGTTGTAGATCTCGAGCTTGAGACGCGACCCGGGCCGGCGATGGAGGGTTTGACGAGAGGGCATGGCGGCGGCGCCATCACCGAAGTCTGGGGTCGTCGTCAGATCATAGCCGTTGACGTCTCGACGCACGGGCGACTGCGATTGCGGGGGGAAGTGTGCGTGTTGTTGCAGCGGGTAGGCATGTTGTTGAAGCGCTTGGTGTGGAAGAGGCTGCTGCGGCGGTGGCTGCTGGGCGAGCACGCGTTGCTGCTGGTGTTGGAGATAGTGTTGATGTTGATGCTGGTGCTGATGAGGCGCCGAGCGCTGCGACAGACTCGACGTGGGCAGCTTGTGGGTGTGTTGATGTTGGGGCGGTCGCGGTTGCTGCACGCCCAATGGGGGCCGGGAGGTCATCGCAAAAGGGGCAGCGCGCTCGCCATGCCGATGGAGTTTGGAGACCGGAGGTTGGTGATTATGTAGCGAGTCGGGTGTCGAAGAGGTCGAGTAGAGAGAAAGGGACGAGAACTACTGGCGCCAGGTCGGCACCGCAGCAGCGCAAGCGGGACGAAAGACGACGGGATGAGAGAAAAAGAGATTTTATGATAGGTGACAGATGACAGGAACAGGAACGGCGACGATGTGCCGTCAGCACGTGGGCTCCGTTTAGCGCGGGGATGAGCCGTCTGTCTGTCTTGTGTGGTTCTGCCGTGCGTTTAATGCTTATCGGACGCTACGGCCGACGTTGACTCGATATTCGTGCAGTCTTGTAGAGTCTGGGAGTCAAGTCCCAGATTTGGCTGGGGTCTGCAGATGACGTTGGCGATTTGGCGATTGATTGATTGATGGGGGATGGCGATGGCCTGAGGTCGGGCCGGAGGTTCTGGCTAGGTCCGCGTCCCCAGATCCTGATCGGGACACTCACTGTTGCCAGCGGCGGCTGCGGTCACCAAAACCTTTGGATGGACAGGCATCCAGGCGCTGCTGCTGTTGGGGAGGGATCCCTGTAAGGTCGTTCGCAAAACGATTCGCAACGTACGCGGAGGTGGGCCGGTCCTCGGCTCGATGTTTCGATGCTTGGCCGCCCACTGGCCGCCGCTGAGTGGCCCGAGGGAGCCTCTTTACTTGATGTGTGGCGCTGTGACTTTGATTGGGGAGAGGGGAGGGGGCTGGACCGACTTGTTTACTTTTCGACTTTTTGTCAGATCCTCGATCGGCGTCAGGAAAAGTTTTGTCGGTTGATCGTTTGCCTGCAGGGCATACAGCTGCCAGCGGTTTCGTTTCGGTTTTATTTTCCGCTCAAGTGATTGATCTTGCTGCCCTTAACTGCATCACAGCACACTCGCAGCAGCGTCCACAGATAGTTGTCGGCTGATTGGCAGGCCTGCAGAGGATAGGGATGATGATGGACTTCATGAAAAATGGATCTCAAGTGGTAAGCCTGCCCGGCGGGTCCCCTCGAAGAGCTTAATCGAATGGCGTGCCAGCGTGCCACAATCCCGCCCGCTGCCCGACTTCCAGAACGGGATTGCATCTGCGCTTGATACAGTGTGTATTTTTGGGATCGTACTGTAATCTGAACTTGTGCCCAAACCTGGTGAGGCAGCAATCTCTAGAAATCTGAGATGATGGTAACTGATCAAGATCACAATTTTTTAATCTTCAAATCAAAGCCTCATTTTTTTTTCCCAAAGGTAGCAATATCGAGGCTCAATTTTCTAACGAAAACTCGGTTTAACATGCGTTCCATTATCTTCCTTTCCTCCAACCCAGCTCCTCACCCCCCACAAGCTTGCGCGCACCACGGCTCACAGTGTGCGGCCCAGCCAAGCCCAAAGCCCCACCTCAACGCTCTTGGCATGGCCCCCTCTCTGCCTTTCTGGGCTCTCCTCTCACCTGCGATATGGTTCGCCAAAAACACCATCTCTGGCTCACTATCATCACCCGCCGACTTCTCTTTTTGTGTCATTCCTTTCGCATACATGCAGCGGGCTGCTACAGGATACGTTAAGCGGTAGGGGGCCACAGGATCAACTGACGGATCACTTTCCCTGAGCCAGGCGGGCAAAAACATCGACAAAGAATTGAAGCATCTCGTGCAGCTGTCCACAATCACTTCCATCTCCCGCATGTCGCCCTGTCTGCCGATGTGGATTACCTACCTGTGCAAATCATGGATTATCTAGTGTGAACGTGCCACAGAAGCCAGACAATGACACAGTGAGTTGGTAGTTGATACGGGCTGCCTATTATTCTGTCATCCGCCCTAAATGGACGCTTTGTGCAACGGGTAGGGTGGGTTGCAGCAGTCCACGGAGTTTGTCCGAACCTCCATCTCCTCCCTCCCACTTTTAGTCTTCGAGATATGGATGGGTGGGATGGCTGCCCAGATAGCCCCAGATCGCGGGGATCACCGTTTGGTCATATGTGTTATGTGTCCATCCAGTTCAGATCTTTCGGCCGTCTTGCTGCTTCAGGTTGGGTTGGGTTGTGTTCAGTCTGTACCGCCGCCGAGGAAAGAAAAAAAAAATGCTTACACATACTGTCATCACCCCATTGGTATGTTTTTGCGCATTCTAAGGGGGACTGTGTCGCCATCGTGTCTCGGGCGGGTGTCCGTAAGGTATTGGCAGAATCGAGCTTTGAGTGATCCCGGATTCTATGCGTGCCCTGAGTTCAGGATGTCTTTACATCTGCAGTTTGTCTGCTAGCCAGTTCCTGGGTGAGCTCCGATCAGGTTGTCAAACAGCTCATATTGTATGTCTAGATTGTCCTGCTATTTCGCCTCGAGGTGAGCCCATGTCTCGGGATCATGTTTGATGTTTGTTGCGCCGATTCTGAGTATGCTGAGTCATTTATCCGATTTTTGTTTTCTCATTCAGCAGGACCAGTCCTCGATGCTCGAATCTCTTCATCGCTTCTTAAACAGTTAATGGAAGGCTTCTGAAAGCAATGATGCCCAGACCCTCTCCCGCTGACCTCAACAAACAGGGGTTTTTGGTTTTTGGGGGTGGGGGGGGGGAAGGGGGTGGGGTCCTGCGTGCGTGCTGCTGTGCTGTTTGTGTCCAGTGGGACGCTGCCCCCGTTAAAGTTGTGGAGACGGACAGCTAACTCCGAAAGGGGCGACCACTGCTGATTGCTGCCAGCCGACCGGAGCAGTGCAAACCTCCAAAGCTATCCAAACACCACGACACGTCTTCCACGTCGTCCACGTCGTCGCCAACCCTTTGTACGATTGTAATCTGGTTTTGATTGCCTCAAGCTTCTTCAAATACACCAATTCCATCATGGCGACCAGGAAAGATAAGGATATGAGGCGGCCGGACCTGGGTAAGTTGCCCTGGCTGATGGGACAGTTGCGATGCGTGTCCAAAACCAATTGCGTCCGCCACCACGTTAAATATGACAGCCTGTCCTGACAACTTGACAACAATAGTCGTCCCCTACATGGAACCGGCCCTCAAGAACGACAACGTCGAGTTCCAGTCGACGCTGGCCTCGACATTGCCGATGGCGGCTGTGTTTATGAGGAACCGGTTCTTGGGCTGGTAAGCCTTTTTGCGATCAACAGACCTGACCTGCTGCAAAAAGGAGGACGAGCTAACGGGTGATGATGATGATGATGATGATGATCCAGGGCCGCTGTCGTCTTTGCCGTGCAGAGCTGGCTTGGCGAGAGCGAGGAGATGAAGCGGAGCACGGCCACGCCAGGGTATTTCTCGGTTGGCATGTCGAGTAAGTGCTTGCTGGAATTGCGACCCAGATCTATACCACACATAGCTAATCTGACCCTGTTCAGTCATGTCTCTCATCGTGACCTACCTCCCCATCTTCCTTCCCCCGCCGCCCGGCCAGGCTGGCGCTGCTGCTCAGGCGGCGGCCGCGACTACTGCTGCGCCTGCGTCGTAATTTGCAGGATGTTGACAGTCTCGGTATCGATATGATGAGCAAAAAAAAAAAAAACATAAAACAAAAAAAATGTTGGACAAATACGCTCCTTGTTGCGAATAATGTTATAGTTTATACATAAACTGAATACGGGAACGATGAACGGTGGATGGTGGACGGTGGACGGTAATGTGATGCTTCGTACAGTGTACAGGATATACCCCATAATATGAAAATCTAACCTAATACCTACGATGATGAAAATGGAGCTGTTTGTCACCGTCATCTTCCTCATCATGTTTTGCTTGGTCGGACTATTTCGGTTATGGCAATGAACAATGAGGCCTCACTCCCATTCGGCATCACATCAAATCACAAGTCCTCTTTATGATGACCACCGCTGTGTAAATTTTTTTTATTATCTTTGGCTCTCCGTAAGATGGGAATAGCCAAGTGTCTGCAAGAAAAGAAGGGTATATAAAGAAGAAAACAATGTCCATACCAGCACCCCAGCTATATACTCTCCTGTCTGTTTACCAGCACCCCGTCGCGCGTGTTTGATAAGGAACCAGCCTCAACCTTGACCTCAACGTTGACAACCTTCAGACTTTGTCGATGATAAAAAAAAAAAAAAGGGGGGGGGGCATCTCGTGGTTAACAGCAGGTCTGCCCGACCATTATTATGTTGCCCACCTCGCCCATTTCAGAGATCATCCCGATCCTTTTGGTGAACGGTGTGTGCTGAACTAGATTATTTGTTCGTCTTAGGCTTGCGAACGCTCCTATCATCTTGTTAGGTCCACATTCCCTGAATTTTTCCCGACCGATCATAGGACACATACGGAGCACAACCCATGGGTGTGTTAACACCAAGGAAACAGTCGCCATTATCTTTGGGGATGACCTGGTCCGGCTTGACGGGGATGATAACCAAACCGGCACTGGCGAGAGAGGTGCACAGCGAGAGGATGGCGGCGGCGACAGTGATGGGCTTCATTTTGATATTTTGGGGAGAGGATAGGATCGGATTGGATTATCGAGCCCAACAGGGGGGTGTTGGATTAAACTTGGACGGTAGAGAATGGAATAGGTATTCAGACCAGCTGCTGAGAGCAAAAAAAAAGGCTTCCCGAGCCTAGGTTGGTGTGTAGAATGTAGTGGCGATCAAGCGATCAAGCGATCAAACCACTTCACAAAAGACGGAAGAATGAACAAAGAAGAATACAATAGTGGCAGGGCCATCACCATTTAGAAAGATGGGATGGGGAGAGATGGCAAAAAAGCTACTACAGAGCCCAAACACAGAGTATTGGCCAAGACTGATACGTAGAGTCTCCCTGAATCGCATCATCCAAAATGCTCCGTTGATACGCCGGAGGAGAGGCCCCGGCGGCAAGCCCCCGTCCCATCTGAAACTCGTTTTCGCCTCATCATCAACTATGACGGACGGGGTAAATAAAGTGACGGACTGTGGGCGAGCTGGGCATCACGCTTAGGTCAAAGCAGCCACCCCCCCCCGCCTTGAAGGAGCCGTCGACGCAACCCAAGGCTTTTTTAAACCATTCGCTGCACCTTCTTCAGGCCAGCGCCGGCCCAGCGTGCCGAGCATTGCCCTGTGTTAAGTAAACACCCCAGGCTGCTTCGGGTCGGCCACCAGCAACCGTCGCAGCCGCAGGTACCTAAGTTTCAGGCCTAAAACGTCAGTCAGGTGATCTGCAACTTTGAAAGTTCTTGGCGAGCGCTTGGGTACCACAGTAACGGGCCACTCGGAGGAACTGCCATGAACTAAGTCCCAGACCCCAAGCTCAACCCGAGCAAAAAATACGGCGGAGCGGTCTGGAGTTTCCTCCGAAGCAACCCATATGCTTTTTTATTCTCTTTTGATTATTGATGTCAGTTGTACCACTCGCATTTGGGTGGTGATGTTTGAGATGTGTTGATAGCAAGAAAAGCGATCACGCCAAAAAAAAAAAAAAGAAACAAAAAATGCGCAAGCGAAAGCCCCCTCCGCGAGCTGGACCCCCAAAGCGGGTATCTTTGGCCTGACAAGATGCCCAAAAGAAGTGTAGCACAAGCATGACTGGCGTCTGCTGTCACGTGTTGAATAGCGTGCTGCCCGCGTTGTGAACAGTGCGAAACGCAGGAGTGAGGCCCAAAGAGGTAGAAAGATGCCTCAGCACAAGTACAAGTGCAAGTGCACAAGTTGAGCAATAAGGCATGAGTCTCACGTCTTGTTTGGCTGGCATCCACTCACAGCGCTTGATCGGGTTGATTGAGGACTCCGAGCTTCTCTACACAGTACTTCCACGTTGAGAGAGCCTGGTCTGCAGTGTTTTGGGCCGAGAATGGAAGCCGAGGAAGGGAGGAAAGGGACGAGGAAGGAAAAGGGAGACTCCAGCCCTGCTTCTAGCTTCCAGGTTGTTGGAAGAAGCGAAAGCGATTCCATTCATTCGGGCCCGGGGAGCATTCTCCAATTCCCAATTTGCCCCAATCCCCCCTCCCCCCCCCCCCCCAAGTTCCCTTCCCATGGGATCGGAGCCTCAGCTCTGAGGTCGTTGGGAAAGCCATCAGCCATCTCAGCCCAACCGAATCCCAAATCCAAGGACGCGGCGCCGACTGCCAATTACCAACTGCTAAGTAACTGCCAAATCTCCCAGCAACTTGAGCCTAGGCAACCTGGGCCTTTGCGTTCCTTTAAAAACTGCCCAACTGAACTTGTCGAATCTTGAAATCTCCATCTCCGTATATCTAGATCTCCGTTTGAATCTCTTAACTCTCTTCCGCTCACTTCACATAAAAGACTCTGCACGACCGTTCCCCGCGACCATTTCACCCTCCTTCGTCGCAACGCCAGAGAAGCCGAACCCCACAACTGCAGCAACCAAGCCAAGCGATCCCAGGTCCGGTCTCAGGTGCCAGTTTCACTGTCAGTGTCTCATCTGCAGCCTGCGCTCGGTCTCCTGCAGGACCAAAATCGCATTTCCCGTCCCCTTTCCCGTTCTCCCCGTGCCGGCCCCGATATTGAAGACATCGGCATCCGATCCGCACCGCACGGAGCTTCAGCAGCACGGTCCCCGTTCCGTCGTCAGGTGTAATCCGTACTCTGATGGGCGACGACGACCATCTTCGTCTGCTGCCTCACTGTGGCATCTGCGATGAGAGGATCTGGGACGGCGAGTGGACTGTAGCATGTATGGATTCCCTTTTTTTTTTTTTTTGTCTTGCTTGCTTGTTTTTTGTTTGTTTGTTTGTTTGATATATTTTATAATTTCTACGTACTTTATTTCCTTCCTGGCCTCTCCGGCTGGCGACGGCGATGGTGATTAAGCGCTCGTTTGCCCGCTGGAGAAGGAGTAGAAACATGCTACAGCGTTACTGCGTTGCATCGCTGCGACCCGCAATCCTTCAACGCTTTTGTGTAACCCATCCTCAAGTGTTAAATCATCGTTAGCTAACGTGAATCTCTCCGCCGTCTTTCGCGGTCGGTCTGCTCTCCCTACAAAATAGTCCGCGGCAAGGAAGATGATGCTGTCCCGTACAAGTCCCGAACCCGCTTCTTCACCTTCCCGCCTATCGGCCCGACCAACGAGCGCGTTAGCGGCTTCCGGCTATGCCGTGCCCCAGGCTGTTCCTCATGTGATACATCGCCCGAGTTCGTCCTAGCCCACGCCGAGTGTTATCACGTCTTTGCCGAGTATTGTGCTGCTCTCTCTCCCTCCCCGTCTGCTGTCTCTTCTCCTCCTGTTTCTCCTCCTCCTCCTCCTCCTCCT